>NC_140938.1:154783972-155041472 GCF_014529385.1 Adiantum capillus-veneris
AGAGAGGGAGAGCACGGGTTACCTTTGCTTGCTTGAGTGCGCGCCGAAAACTCAGATCTGAGATCCGAGTTTTCGGACGCTCTTGGTTATTTTTTAACCCATGTCTTCGGCGTCGCTATGGGCGTCGCTAGTTTACTTGTAACTTAGCGACGCCCATAGCGACGCCGTGGGTTTTCACTTTTGAGCGTCGCACAGCGAGCATTGCTAATATTAAGTACCTCTTGTAGTGTACGTTCAGATTCATGCGGTAAGGTAGGAGGTTCAACGAAATCAACCAAAATCTGTTGGTCAATGACATTGTCATCCCCATGTAACCACTTATGTAAACGACTTACATGAAACACCGGATGAATACGAGAATGTGTAGGTAGTAATAATTTGTAAGCACAATGGCAAGGCCGGACTAGACAAGTGCAAGGCCGTTGTCCTAACAGATACACTTTATGACGTGTTTGGTTATCTCGATATCCTAGAATCCTTTTTGGTTTATGCGGTATCTTTGATGGCTCTATCAAGCCAACCAAAATCTCTGGAGAAACTATGTTCTCTAACCTGTGAATTGATTTCTTCAGTTTTCTAACGGGTAAGAAAAGGTGAACTTGAGAACTCTCTAGTTTATACGTCCCCAATCTTTTTAAGAACTTCAAAGGGACCACAATATCTAAGAGAAAGTTTGTCACACTTTTTCGTTTTCATGATTTCTAACTTCATGTTAGGGTTTGGACCACTTGGTCGAACACCCATTTTACTGATCTAATTAACCTTTTCTCTATTCATTGGTAATATAGATCAAGAAGGAGTAGCTAGGCATTCTAATCCTCACTGAGAGCTCAATCCAAAACACTTTGCATTCTCCTTTCTTGTACAACATGCCGAGCATGCACGCACTCTTCACAAGTGGTATCAGAGCCGATTGGTTCTCTTGGCGAGAGAGCTTCATCATCGTGAGTGTTTCTTGTACTATTTGGAGCTGATTTGCAATCGTTCTTGAATCTTACGGATGAGAGTATTTGTAATAAAAATGGCTAAATTTTTATTCAATGCAGCTAACATGTGGCAAAAGCATAAGGGAACTATGGACTATGAGAAGGGATAACAAGATTATGGATATTTTACTATTTAAGTGCTCTTTATGAGCAATGGGTAATTTATGTTCGAGTGGACAATTCGTAATCATTTTTTTTAGCATTCAAGAAATCTACAAGTAAATACACTGATAGGTTCGAGATTTTATCCAGCAGGGAACACGTGGAGGGAAAGGATGATGAGCCCAAAACGGGAGGGTGCCTTCTAGCCAACGTGGGGGGGGGGGGGGGGGGGGGATCCTAGAAGAAGAACCGGACATGGGAGTGAATGAGGGAGAGCCTCTCGATAATCAACTAACGCGCCCCAAAGTGGAGAGGACCCTGGAATTCTGAAAACAGTACCAGGAGCTTGGGGAGGCCTATCGCGCAAAGGAAACATGGACAGAGGACCAGATGGTTCAGTGAGCAACGTCTCACATCAAGGTAAGGGAGGGTCTAAAGGAATAGGTGGGGGGGTTTATTTTCAGTCAGAGAAGGCCCCCGCGCAAACTGGGTACGGGCTGTCGCCCTTATTGCTTAGCACTACCTTACCCGGCCTGCCTATTCCTCTATCCGCCCAGTTGGGCTCTGGGTTATCGAGTTGGGCTCTGGGTTATCGAGGTTGGCTGCCACCCCCTCTCAACAAAGAGCTCATTAATCTTCTCAATGAGGAGAGCAAGGTGATAACCAGCACATGTTACCTACTCTTTCGCTTATTTAGCCCGAAAGACCGCCCATATTTCTACCGTAGATGCCTCGTGCAACACCTCTTCACCACCTCATATGCGAAGCTTCCAGTTACTCGCGACTCGTGCCAAAGATTAGCTTTGGTGCAACCACCCTAGCCAACCTAAGACGCGACCTTAAGAGGGTCATTCAGCGGGTAATCAACCAACTCGTTCTCCCCAATGAGCTTACCTTATAGGAGATCGACATGGTGGTGTGTCACACCGACATCTATGTAACATTTAATGCACTAGTAGCTTGTGTGTAGCTAAAATTGATAACATAGTGAGCATTTCATTAAGAACAAGTTCCTAATGAGCATAGAAAGAGTACTTAATTTGAGAAAGCAACATAGCAATTTACACAACTAGCTAATTTGGCATTGACAATACTCGAAAAGAGAGGGAAATAGAACAATTGACAACAGTTGAGGACCGGATTTACATGGACCGGTCCCCCCTCCAGAAAGGCTTTGTATTATAGCTTCTCCCATCAAAGGAGGATTTTGCATTATACGATCTTTGTCTTCCTTGACAAAACTAGTTGGTACAATGAAGATGGAAGCTTCATGCACCAAATTATGCTTGAAAAACACACCTAGTGTCCCTAGCCTCAGTCCCAAGACCTCACACACCTTCAAAAATGGTGAGAGCTAGCAGGGAATGAGGATAGATTGAGAGGAAGAAGATGTATCTACGAGAAAGAAGTATTCTCCTAACATAATCACTCTAATAGCATAGCTTAGCTTAGTAATTAGCATGGTAGACGAGATGAGCATGCCATTGAAGCTTGGCTCTTGGTTGGATTTGCATTCCATAGCCAAGAGTTGTTGGTGTAGGCCTATACTTCTCAACGCTTGGAGAAGGAGATGGAGTTCTTCGTGCACACATGAGTTGTGTGTGTGTGTGTGTGTGTGCGTAGCATTGTGTTAGAGTAAAATGTTGCCCTCTCTCTTATCTTGGTCGACCCCTCTTGCTATTTTCTCATGTAGGTCTCCCATTGGCTCCTGTAAAGCTTAGCCAATCGCAAATTAGAAGCATAATTGATAGCCTTTTGACAAGTGTTCCCCTTTTCCCTTTTGTGAGAGATTTAGGTAATTAAATAATTCAATTAAACTCTCATTGGACCTCTGAGTCTTCTGGCCAATAGGAATCAGGCAAGCCATTGGGCTGTTTGATGCTCATTGGACTCCTTGGTAGACTGTCCAATAGTCTTTTAGGGATCTTACTTTTTGTTGGTTCTTTTATCAAGCATTTTTAAATTGATTAGACTAAATTTACTCTAGCCTAATTCTCATTGGTCCACCTCTATGGCCATCCAATAGCATTTGAGGGGAGATTGGGAGCAATTGGGCTAGGAGCCTGACATGTGTCCAGTATTCCCTTTGTGTAAAGGGGGAGCTTTGGAGTGTGTGTGTGTTTCTCTCTCATCCCCTACAATAAGGGCTTGCCCCCTCCTTCCTAGGGATGTGAGAAGACTTTTTAGTCTTCCCATGACCATCCAATCTTTCCCCTACTTTGGCCTTTGGACAATACAATTAAAATTAGAAACTTTACCCTATGGAAGTCTTAATGGGGTTGAACCTTAGGTCTTTTAAGCCCCATTGAAGCACATTGCTCTTTTGCAGACTGTCCCCCTTTGAATCCCTATTTTCCCTCCTTTGGATCCCTCATAGAGACCGGTCTGGCAGCCTAACCAATATTCTAGCTTTTACTCCCCTAATACTTCCCCATATTAAATGACTAGTTTAACATGAGAAAATCCTTTGGGAGTATTAAATATTAGTTTTTATGACATTACCTCTCTCTTGAAATCATAGTTGTCCTCGACTATGAGGTAGAGAAGATAAAGTTTAGTCATTAGTCCGTTTGCTAGCAGGTAGAGGATGCCTATTTTACCCTACGACATCGTTCCAAAATGGGTGACTAGTCCATTTGATGCTTGAGAGCGTTAACTGCCGCAAGCATGTCTGCACATTAGTCGCTATCAATCTTCCATAGTAGAGTGACAAGCTCTACTTGGTGTATGGGAGATGTCGTCTCCACAAACATGTTCCCTAGCACGCATACTCATTGACATTTGTGCACAAGAAAAAGAGAGTCTTATAAGACAAAAACTTTGTTTATTTAAACATATTTACATTTGCTTACTCTAGGAAATTTATTGTAATCATTGACAAGGTTTAGGTTATCCTTTAATTGTATGCCTTGCATCCATCTAGCATCTTAAAAAGGATAATTTTTTTTTAACTTGATAAGATATCGTGGATAGTCTTATCGCCTCATAATACCTTGTCTTTGTGTCAAAGAATGGACTCGGGCTGCAGCACCTCTTCTTGGTCCTCAATCTCCAGTGGGTCTTCAATAATTGCTTCTTGAGGTGGCTCTCCTTTGTAAGGCTTTAGTAGGCTCACGTAGAAAGCATTGTGTATGAGCCAATGGCTGGGCAGCTTGAGTTGAT
Source organism: Adiantum capillus-veneris (assembly GCF_014529385.1). Classification (NCBI taxonomy): domain Eukaryota; kingdom Viridiplantae; phylum Streptophyta; class Polypodiopsida; order Polypodiales; family Pteridaceae; genus Adiantum; species Adiantum capillus-veneris. Next base: position 154,788,223 of record NC_140938.1, read on the forward strand.
AGGCCATCTCTTTGATTGGCTTAAGAATCTGAAAGGGGCCATAGTACTTGTAAGGACATGGGTCCTACCGGCAAGGCCATCGGCACGACCGGACAATGTGTACGCTAGGAGTAGACTATAAGATAGCACGATTGGGTGGAGACTAGCACATGCATTACCATCGCCCTTTCACTGGTATCTGAGCTATTTTGGGAAAAGGGGAAAAGTAGATTGCATGTGCATGCGATGCATTGCTTCTCCCCCACATTCTGCAGATAGTGACATCTCCGCTGCGTAGCAAAAAGAAGACATGCACAGTTTCTTGTGTGTGCCTCAAATACAGACAGCGACCACCCCATCTACGTCCTCCACAGTGCATGACTAAGGCGGGCGACCAAGGCATACTTGACCGGCAACTTGATGACACCGAGACTCTCAATGCTTCCGTTGGTTGTGTGTGTAGGAAGGCCCGCTTAACCCTTGCATGAAGGAGGGTTGAACCCACTCCATGAGGGTAAGAGGCCAACACTTTACCATCAAGCTATTGACCCTTTTTGTGTATAACAAGGAAAGATAACATACTTGTGTTGAAAGGAAAACTAGAAGGAAAGGGAAAGCTTCAAACTTCAAGGAAGTAGTTTCACCCAGTACAAGCAACAACGGAAGGCAGACATCTACATTTGAAAAAGGACAGCCGACTTATGTGGATGCCAATCCGCAACAAACCAGCGGCAACCAAGGAAGTACCACACCATCTACAAAAACCGGCAAAAACAAGCTACCAATAGAAAGCAAAGGAAATACGGACCATGGCCATTCTGGCCAAGCCAATCCTCTCCATAAAAACAGCTACGGCTATATCAACAGTAGCGGCAAAGCAATTGCCTGTGGCAAAAAAGACAATTAAATAGAGAGTAGCAGAGTTATAGCTGTTACTTGCAAAGAAAACAGAAAACCTCGACGGCGAATGCCAATAAGCATCTTGCTTATTCCCTTCTCTTGCACAACATTAATTTTTCCATGCATTGGCCGAGTATGCATCAATTAGGGCCACAGTAATCGGCCAAGCATTAGCACAAATTTTTCAACCTATGCACGACACATACTCCGAGGCGATACCTTGTCGTCTAGGAGGATTCCGTCTAGGAGGAGGGAGGCATTCTCAAATGCAGAACCAATAGCAGAAAGAGCAAAAAAGGGCATGATTTTCGACTATTTTAAGGGTTGTTGTTTGATTGCGAAATTTTCTGGACTAACCCAAGGACATATGCCCTTATACAACATGTATCTATAGGTATATGGGGCCAAATGCCAAATCAAGCCCCTAAGAGTGTGTATATAAGTAGAAATAGCCATTTTTCGGGCAAAATATTGGTAAAACGGAGAAATCCTGCCATAAAAATTGCATGTGAGTGTATATAATGTTTTGCGGTAATGTTTTTGATTTATTATGATTTTTGGGGATTTTCCGGGTTTGATTTGCTATTTTCCTTTTAATTTTGCTAATTTTCGACAGAAAAACTTCAACAATACAAAAAGCAGGTGAAAAACAGTTGTAATGAAAAACAAAAAATATGGGGATGATCAGTGACTACAGGAAAATCTATGGTACAATGGGGGTGCAATTATGAGACTGGAGCGGAAAGCGTGTTTTGGCCAGGTTTTGATCGAAATGCCAAATTTTTGGTAAACAGAGCAAATGGAGTCCAAATCAAGAAATTTTTGAGCCTAAACCGCATCTCGCAAGAAGTTGGGAGCACATGTCAAATTTCATGAAAAGTGGTTCGGGGACCTCCATTATAAGAAATTTTCACCTCATTTTTAGCTCATTCTCACTATTGACCTTTTGGAGAGAGCTTTTGCCACCTAGAGTAGACGGACCTTCCAGTAGCTTCTACGACGCACACAACTACCCGACGAGCTTCAGACATGAGAGGTAGGCTCACCACCTTGAGCTTTTCGTGCATGTTTGTCTATTTGTCGCGAAAACTAGCGTAGGGTTCACACACAAAGCGGGCGATAGGGACCTACAAGTAGAGGTGGCGACCTAATGGCTAACCCAAAAGCAACGAGACTTCATCGACAGCTTACCCTAGCATAGGAGACCAGTCTTGGATGTCCAAAGGCAGTAGAAAATCATCGGAAAAAACCCTAATTCCTAGAAACCCGCAAGAGGCCACCAAATGGGAAATCGGCGAAAAAGGTGCCCAAATGCTACCAAATTTCATGGGTAGGAGCATCTCGACATGCTTGACAAGTCTATGTGACCCACATGACCAAAAAGTGACCCGAAGCGGCACTAAACTTCAGAAACGGCATCAAACACACAAAGCGTCAAATTGCTTTCGCGGCCAAACCGCATGCCCATTTGCCACCAAACTTCACGAGCGGCTTTCCTAGACCATCAACAACCAAGTCCTATGGTGGTAGAACACCACAAATCATCGAAGATAAGTAAACGCAACCACGGGTGCTTCTAGAGCGACAAATTGCCAAATGAAGCTCCGGTGAAGCCAAAGTCGACAAAAACCATACGGCAAGGATCCCCAGGGGATCGGGAAGCTATGGAGACCAACATCAAGAAATTTCACTGCCAAAAAGCACTCCAAAAGTTAGAAAACGGCTCGGAGGCTCTGAAGTCCACACAGGGAGTTATTCTCTATCCATTTGACTTTTTGTTGAAATTAGGCTTGAAAGGGACTCAGGGGGACTAAGGTAAGGCACTAGGGGCACAATCCATGAAAAAATCATCAGGAGACATCCTACGCATAGGATGTCTCAAGGGCATTTCTGGGCATAGATCCCAATATTTTTCATCATACACATTTTTTGAATGACCTTTACATGCTATCCACCAAGTTTCATTACATTTGGACCAAAATTGACCTCATATGCATGAAAAAATGCAAAGTTAGGGCATAGAGGCAATAATGGGCCATAGACCTACCAAATCTTGTCCAAATCACATGAAACTTGCACAACACATTCACAAGCACCTCACCAACCAATCTGTGTGGTCAGAAGCAAAAATTGGTGAAGTAGACATCCTACGCGTAGGATGTCTATTTGACATTTTTGGCCTTCAGAGGATGGTTGCTCATTCCAGATCCAATCACCGCATCATCAAGAGCTCATATATCAATTTTGAAGCCATTCTAATCATTTTTGACCCCCAACACCTTCAAGATACATTTTTTGAGCCCAAAAACACTACACAGGCTCTTGCAAGCATCAATCCTTGTCCAAATTTAAATCCAAGAGCATATCCATGTTCCATAGGCCAAGGACTACCCACATAACAAATCTCATGTCATTTTGATGAAATAGACATCCTACGCGTAGGATGTCTCCAACATAATTTGGACCTTCTGTTCAAAGAGTGACATCATGGGAGCCAATACCATGGTGCAATTTTCAACCCATTTGGACATCAATTGCTACCGGTTATGGACCTTCTACCCAATTTGTGACCTAAAGCCTGAATCAGCCCAAAAAATCCACTTTTTGATATCCAAATCCATATCCAAGCACATAGCCATGTTCCATAAGCCATACACTACCAGCATGTCAAGTATCAACCAATTCTGATGAAAAAGACATCCTACGCGTAGGATGTCTAAATGGAAATTTTTGGCCAGATTTGCACTGTGAGCACATGCACAGTTTCACAAGTTCCTTTTGAGATTTATTTTCAATTTTCAAGTCATTTGGAAAGTTAAAACTCAGTTTCTAAGCCAATATGGAAAAAACGCTAACTTCGGACTACTGAGTGCAACAGGATCTATTGCAGCCGCGAAGTCACCGGCAAAGAAGAAAAGAATGACCATTAAGGACTAACTAGAAGAAGTGGAGCCCTTCGTCATACCAGAAGGAACACTAAAGCCCACCAGCACATGGATCCAAGAAGATCTGTTAGAGTCCAACGACCTAAAGATCTACCAAGGAGTGTTCAAAGACACTGAAGGGAAGCTACCAATGCTGCCACGAGAACTCAATGAGTTCGTAAGAAGCAAGATGGCGGGGTACTTGGAGAAGATTGATCTCCACAACTATTTTGAAGCAGTGTCGGCAGGGGTTGACATAAAGAGAGTCTGGGAGTTTGTGACAACCATCAAAGAAGATGGAGTGGCCAAAGTAACCGATCTACAAGGCAGGCCAGAAACAGAAATAATCATCACTGAGCAGGTTGTAGCAGATGCACTAGACCTCTCCAACAAGGGGGATAGTGTAACGAAAAGAAGGGATGATGTCAAGGTGTACAATGAGAAGAAAGGAAACTACACTTTTGAAGATATTGCCAACCCAAGAGTGGCAATCATGAGTCAGTTGTACAACCAATACTTCCATATGTGCACGAAGCGGCCACAAAAGTACCGAATGCCGCTAGGAGCAATTGCCACGACGTTCACTTGGGCAATGATGAAGAGCACTCCAAAGATAATCAACTATGCAGCATATGTACATGACAACCTAGTGAAGATGGGTAACAAGAAGCCAACGTATATTGTGCCAGGAGAACTAATCACTAAGGTGATTTATGGGGCATTACACGCAAAAGGAAGATGGACTGACCCCCTGTCTCAGAACGACTAGCTGAGGCTAAAAGAAGACAAAGAGGACGAGCCACAAAGAGCACTAAGGGTTGCCACAAGATTGAAAAGACGGCTAGAGCCTGTTCAAGAAGAGCAGCCAGAACAAAAGAAAGGAAAGAAAGAATTTGCCCAAGTGCCTGCAAAAGAGACAAAGTCACAAAAAGCGGCAAGACTAGAGCGGCTGATGGAGAGCTTCCGAGCAGAAAGAGCCCTTAAAGGTGATTTAAGTGAACTCTGGAAGCCTTCTCTAGAAGCAATGTCGGGATCATCCCGAAGAGTGCAAAGGGATAGATTCGAGGATTATATCAAAAATTTTGAGATTCTTGATGCCGCCTCAGAAAATATACCGCATGTACCTTTCACAAAGGAGGAAGTGGAGCAAATACGGCAGAAACTGCTAGATGAGTAAGAGAGCCAAGAGAGAGAAAGAAAAACTAAGACAGACAGAGATTTAAAGAAAAAGCCTACATCTCTACCGGCCAGCCCTAAACCCAGCTCACCGCCCTCACCACCTCCTCACAACCCTCCACAAGAAGATAAAATGGAGGAAGACAAACACAAAGGCCAGGAGGAGCCCAAGAGAGAACAAAGCCAGGAAAGGGAAGAGGTTAAACCCAAAAGTGAGGAGACAAAGCCTCGAAGTGGGCAACAAGAACAAAATGATTCATATAACACATTTTTGGACCTGCTAGCAGCAGGATACACGAAAGAAGAGGCTGCCACAGTCGCATTCGACTTGGCAAGCACACGACCTAAGGAACAAATGCAAGGCATCAGGTTAGTAGAACTAAAAGAAATGGCCAGAGATACAGTGGACCTGCACCCGCCCTCCAACAATTGGGATGTGGTGATGACGACGCTAACCGGGTTAAGAGCGCAGTCCATGGCTTCAGAAAGTGAGATGGCAGCTCTCAAGGCCATTGAAGTGAAGATAAAGATGGAAGTAAACTCTTTGCAAGGACAAAGTCAAAGGTAGAAAGAGAGAGAAGCGGAGCTACAGGCCAGCCTAGCAAGGGCATTGCAAAGATGCCAGGCAATGGAGGAAGAAAATCAGGCAGCAGCACAAAGAATGAAGGAGTTGCAGAGGAATGTCAGCAACTCAGCAAATCACTGATAGATGCCGAGAGGGAAAGGGATAACCTGACCCTACAGCTGGCTAAGGAATCTAAAGAAGTTGAAGCCATGCGAAACGCCAAAGAAAAGGCGGAGATAGATCAAGAAGCCCGCGAGGATGAGGTCCTTGAGCTCAAGGACTAGCTCAAAGTGAAAGATCAGACCATCCAGAGGCTGCGGGCATCCCTTGCCAGAGTCAGAGCTACTAGCTCGACTCACATCACTACGAAAATTCAACTTTATGAAGAACAGATGCAAGAACTTCAGAAGGAGCTGACTCTAGAGAAAAAGCAAAGATTGATGATGTCAGAAGGGTCTATTGTCATGCAAACAAGAATGGAAGAAGACCAAAAAGCCCTGCAAGAGGAAGTAGAAAGTATAAAAAGAAAGCTCGAGGAGGCGGAGAGGATAAACGCCGAATTGAATGACCTCCTCGTGAATATGGGCGAAGAAGCTGAATAAAAAAAAACAGAAACTCCTAAAGCAGATTGAGGAGCTGAGAGGACAGCAAGCCGGAGAGCAAGAGGGAACAAGGCCAGCGGCCAATGAAGGCATTGATTTAGAAAATGTGGCAGATCCGATGGACACACCTATGCAAGAGGAAATCCTAGAAGGATCCTCTCAAGAGCCACATGATCTAACATAGGAAGAGGAAGAAAAGTTGCGTAAAGCAATAGAGGTGGAGATCAGAGAGACAACAAAGGAAGCCTTGGAGTGGGAGGAGAGGGTTTTCAAGTCCATGACCATCCAGAAGATTGACGCCAGCAACCTCAGGCGCGAATGGCTTCAACCCTCTCTCCCATATCCATTGCTGAAATATGAAGCTGCCACAATCAATAACAGGATTAGAGAAGAGCCGACCGTGCCACTCCACAATGCAGATATCTCCCAACCAGAAGGGGTCAGGCTAATAGTTGACTGTCAGCCCAAATGGAGGAAGGCTTGGCTCACAAAGTACCCACAATACCTGATCCACTTGGTAGAGGCACCGAAAAACATCAGAGACAACCTCAGCTTTTGTCCTCTACCAAGGATCAGGACGTGGAAAGCCCAGGAGATCTTACAAAGGAGCCAACCCACTTGGCTGAATTACCCTAAGCTGCTGAGCTTGAAGGCAGGTGAGAGAATAAGTGTCCAATACATGGTGAAAACCCTAACGGGTGCCATCAAATTGTTCACTGGCTCACCTGACCTTACGTGCATCATGATGAAGAAAATCTGCAAAACCCTCTTAGAAGTATTTGAGACATTCAAGCCAGGCCAGGTGACAGACAATATCTTCTTGTTCCAAGATACTTACAGATGCGCTTATGATCTGTCTAGTCAGACTTCCAAGGAGGTGATACATGCGTTGTATCAAAGGATAATGTTTCTACCATCCTATCACCTCCAGGCCTTTGAAGAAGCGTTCTACACCGGCTTCTTCACAATAAACACTGATATTTTTGGCCCAACAATGATGAACCTACATGCAAGATATGAATCACTGATCAAGATGCGTGAAACCATACGATGAAGAAGCAGATCAACGGCCATGTCGGGGACGACATGAGCAAGGAGGGGGGGAGTGTTAGAAGCTGGACACACCCCACGACAACTAACTACTCAGAAGATTATCATTTTTTGTAATTATTCATTTATTGAAGAAACCTGATAATACAACCTAATTTTTCACCTTGTAAATATTGGGACTTACATAAGTTTCCAGATTGTATCCCAGTGTTGATAGTTAGATGGAGTAGATGGTTGATTTGGAACTTTAGGGTTTGAGAATCGTAAGGTATATATACCACTTTTTGACCTTAATGAAAAACCTTTTGTCATTTAAATAAAACAAGTTTTGAAGTCTGTGAGTGAGCATACTGTGTGCGAGAGAGAGTGTGAGCTTCATCTTGACGCTACGTATGCACCGGTGGTCGAAATCGAGTGCGAAGAAGTACAGCGTGTTGCCCCCGATGAGAGCTACACACCGATACCTACATTGCGCGCGTACGGTCCGGTTTTGCGAGCTCCTTCTACGAGCTTCATCTGGTGATTTAGTGAGCATACGTTGTCTGATTTTGCATTGCAGCATATCCACGCGTTCACATTGAGTAGAACTACACATTAGGCACTTTAGATTTCGAAAACGAAGACCTGCAAATTTCGGTCAGACATCCTACGTGATTTTGCACCGTGTGTTTTGGGTTGGGGTTTTGGTTCATAAACCTTAGGGAGAGCGACCTATTGGTATTAGTAGGGTCTCCTTCAAGTTCTATGGTGTTTTGAGATTGTTTGATGGGTGTTTGGCTCTAGAAAGCGTTGTAGGAAGTTTCCTCTTATGCACTCTTGAAGGCTGTGACTTAGACAATTGGTAGAGACCTCTGTAGGATTTAGTTAGGAGTCGGTCGAGTGTAGGTTGACACCTTATGCTTGCTTCCACGCGCCTGCGGGTCGAGCTTCGTCCTTAGCTGACATTATATGTTAGGTGAGTTCTCACTGTGCTGACGTCCGTCGCGGTGTATCCGTCCAACAATCGCGGATTAAATGCCATAACCATCAAGAACAAGTATCCTCTGCCAAGAGTGGATGAGTTGTTTGATCAACTCCATGGGGCAAGATACTATACAAAGATAGATCTTTGTTCAGGATACCACCAGGTGCATATCCTTTTGCAAGATATCTCCAAAACTGCCATTAGAACACGGTTCGGGCATTTTGAATTTTCGGTTATGCCTTTTGGTTTAACCAATGCACTAGCTACATTTATGACACTCATGGATAGTGTCTTACGTACCTATCTTGGAAAATTTCTTGTGGTTTTCCTTGATGACATTCTCATTTACAGTAAGACTGAAGATGAATATATAGAACACTTACGATTAGTATTCGAACAGTTACGAGCTCACGTGTTGTATGCTAAGCAAAGCAAGTGCGATTTCTTTAAAACAAAGATACATTACCTCGGTCATGTGATCTCTTATTTTGGGATCAAAATGGACACTGACAAGGTCACTGCCATTCTTTGATGGCCACATCCCAACACGGTTGAGGAGCTTCAAATATTCTTAGGCATGGCTAGATGTTATCGATAGTATATCCGTGATTATGCCAAAATCACTCTTCCTATGATGGATCAACTTAAAGCAAAAGGTAAGACCTTTTCTTGAGAAGAAGCCCAAAAATGCAGTTTTGAACAGCTCAAGGTAGCTATAGCCACTGCTCCTATCCTAGCAATCGTGGACCCACTTAAGCCGTTTGTGGTAGAGACTGATGCTAGTGATAAAGCAATTGGTGCGGTACTTCTCCAGGAGGGAAGACCTATAGCCTTTGAAAGTAAAAAGTTAGATAGACCTCAACAAAATTATTTTGTCTATGAGAGAGAGCTCTATGCCATAATTCACGCTTTACGAAAGTGGCGACACTATTTATATGGTGCCGAGTTTGAAGTAGTTTTTTACCATGCGAGTATGAAATGGTTTACTACTCAAACGGACTTGAAGGGCCGTAAAGCTAGATGGGCAGAAATCCTTCACGATTATGATTGTAAGCTACAATATTGCAATGGGCGATATAATGTAGTAGCGGATGCACTAAGTCGGATGCCTCAGATTAATTCACTTGCTTTCACAAAAATAAAGAGTGGATTTTTGGAGTCATTACGTAGCAAGTGTGCACAAGATCAATCATATGCTAAAGTATGGAGTGCAGTTTTAAAAAAGGATCCCTCATACTTACATGTATCTGTACAGCCAGATCAACATGTCTCTGCACGCGCAGATAAAAACTCCAACACATAGAGCTACACCCCTACTTAGGAAGAGCTTAAGTGATGGAAGAATTTTTCCATTTGATGATGGCTACCTACTCCACAAGGGTAGAGTATGTGTGCCAAAGGACTCAGACACTAGGCGCCAAATCTTATTTGAGTGTCACTTTAGTCCAAGTGCTGGTCATCCAGGTATTTGTAAGACGTACGCCTTAGTTCGATGACAGTTTTATTGGCCGGGCTTACATCATGATGTTCAAGAGTACATACTAAACTGCTAATAGTGCCAAGTTAATAAGGCAGAACGCCTCAAGGTAGGTGGCCTTTTACATCCTTTAGAGATTCCACAAGGTAAGTGGGAGAGTATCTCTATGGATTTTGTAGTAGGATTATCTACTACAAATCGTGGCCATGATGCCATATGGGTAATTGTCCACCGTCTCACAAAGATGGGTCGATTCATTCCCACTAAGACTACGATTAAGACACCAGAATTAGCACGGCTATTTGTAGAGCATATATATATACTCTACGATCTTCTAACTAGTATCATTAGTTATAGAGATCGAAAGTTCAATAATCACTTTTGGAGAGTTGTGTTCCAAAAGCTGGAAACTAAACTTAATCTAAGTATGGCTGATCATCCAAAAATGGATGGTCAAAGAGAAAGAGTTAATCAAGTGCTAGAGGATATGCTACGAGCGTATGTTAGCAAGAAGCAAACCAGTTGGGAAAACTACTTACCTATATTCGAATTTGCTTATAATAGTTCAAAGCATGTGACTACAGGGTTTAGTCCATTTATGCTTTTGTATGGATTTCAACCTAGATCACCCGTTACCGTGGGGTTGGCTAAGGAGAAGATACAACAAGTGAAGGATTTTCTCCAAGACCATTTTGACATGCTTCGAGTTGCTCAACAGAATGTTAAGCAAGCTCAAGATCGATATAAGAAGTGTTGGGGTATAGGCGCCAGTGCCTTGCCCGACCGCCCAGAGTTTAGGCGCCCACTGACTTGTATACCTTATACATAGCATAAGTGTATAGGGGGCTGCTCACTCTTTGGAGTCTCCCCACCCATATCTGTGCATCGTGTGTCTCCTTCTCTCTCTCACTCTCCGTCTGTGGTGCTCCCCAATCCCCTTCAATTGGGTATCAGAGCGTAGGTGCGGAGGGAGCGCGTGTGTGCACAGTCACGACGACAGCGGAGAGCCAGTTTCATTCCCGAAATCGCGTCCGCGCGCGCGCACTTTCAAGAGTGCAAACAGGGTTTCGACTTCGGCATCGGCAAATTCAGCTTTTCGAGAGCGTTTCCGCCAAGTGTTCTGGCGTTTTACCCCCCTTTCGAAGCCATTCGAGCCATCAAAAACCTCATTCGAGCTACGGTTGAGGAGCTGCATTTTTCAGGCCTCTTTTGGCAGTTTATGCTGCGTTTTTGGGTCGAAACGGAGGTTTTTGGCATAGCTTTCACACCCGGACTCGGATACATGTGATCCAGGAGTCTACCTTGGGGTTTTGGCACGCTCCGGACGCGCTTGTCATATCAGAATTTAAAAATTATGAACACTTAATTTACTGCAGTAGCAGTTGTTTATTGTGTGTCGAGGATTCCACACATGGTTTGCTATGAGATGTGAGAGTGATATTTGCTGCAAGTTTCCTCACAGGTGGGAGGATACGATGTATGCCTTATGTGGTTTGATGCTCAGGGAGAATAATGTGATTGCATTTTGAGCTCGGCAATGTATGCCTCGAGCATGTTTTTTGGCAGTCACAGGTAGAGCAGATATTTGTGTACTAGATTTGCAGGTGTTTGCAATGATATATGCAAAGTGTGGAGATTGGTGCATGCATTTGGAGTGCGGTTTGATGTGCTTTGGTTGCTCATGGTTTTGAGCGTGCAGTCAGTTTGGTTACTGGTTTTGTGGCCATTTTACTGACGAAACTCTGGCAAAATTTTCCCATGAGTTTTATGCGCATCATTTTTGTGATCTAGGTAGAGATTGCGGGTTGCACTCAGCATTTGTGTGCGATGTTCTCTGCAGGTGGGAGATTTGTGTGTGTGTATGCATCGATACCGCACATTGTGGGCTTGGTGATTAGCTCACGGGTTTGACAGGCGTACAGTTATCTTGGCACACTCACAGGAGTGAGTATTGTGATGTATGCTTGTGTGGCTATGAGCTAGGTAGCCGGATTCGAGCACTAATGGCTTGAGGTTTTTCAGCAGGTTTCAGCTACAGGTTTACAAGTTTACAGGCAGGTTTGAGGGCTTATTTAGGTGCTGAATTTTCAGCCATTGTTTCCTCTTTGCAGGTGTCCATGTATGACTCAGTTGTAGGCTGATCTGGGACACGTTTGTGACTTGTTTATGCAGCTGTTTAAGAGATGAATTTTGGGGCTGATTTGCAGCCATATTTTATAGCCATATTTGCAGACTTTTGTTGATGCGATTCGAGCCAGTTTAGGGCTGATTTGGTTGACATTTGCTACTCATTGTTGGTTGCTCTTTTGCGAGCATTATGGCTGATTTTTCATTTGACTTCCAGCGTTATGGTCTGACACAGTTTGATGGTGCAGATTTTGTTGCTTGGAAGGAGCATATGCTTATTGCATTGACAGATTTGGGGCAGGATAAACCCTTGCGTGGTTTATCGGCGAAGCCCAAGTCTATGCGCGATGATGATTGACAGGATCTTGATGAGTTAGCAATGTCTACGATTCATTTGCATTTGGTTGAGTGTGTTTACTGGCAGGTCTCGAGAGAGACTACAACTCATGCTTTATGGCAGAGTTTACATGCTATGTACGCGACATCCATGTCTACAGGGGAGTCTAGTCCCACTTCTATGTCCATGGGAGAGATTGGTCCCACACGCAAGTCTCGACGGCATAGAGACTTGACATGTTGGCATTGTGGACATAGAGGGCACATTAGGTGTCGATGTTTCAGGCGTTTGAGACAACGGAGGCGACAGATGCGTGATGCAGATTTGGGCATGACAGATGCTAGTGAGATCATTACGATGGTTACTGAGTATGCTTGTGACGGCGATGTCACATTTACATCTAGCTTGTCTTCAGACGATCTTATGTCTACGGATTACATGTCGGATTACACATTGTCTTCACATTGGTTACTAGATTCAGATGCTACTTTCCATGTCACGTCGCATCGTGAGTGGTTTAGCACGTTTTCTAGTGGGAGACTTGGTTGTGTGCACATGGCTGATGGTGTTGTGTATGACATTGAGGGTGCAGGAGACGTATGTTTGTCCTTGCCCATTGGTATGAGATTTACCCTGCGTCATGTGCGTTATGTGCCAGATCTGAGATGGGATTTGATCTCAGTCAGACAATTACGGGATAGTGGATGTCAGATTTCGCTACGAGAGCGAGATTTTGTGATGCATTTGGGTTCGCTAGTGATTGCGAGAGGTGCCAGGCGTGGTACAGGTTACCCATTGCATGTGGATCACGGGAGAGACGGTGTTGTCTCTGTGATCATGCAGCCAGGTAGAGAGCGAGAGAGCAGCCGAGTCTCTTTTGCTCATGGGTTGCAGGGTACTTTGCATGGAGTGCAGAGTAGTGAGCTCGTTGTGCACACAGTTGGGGCACGACTTCAGCAGTCACACAGAGAGGTGACAGAGTTAGACATGCATGCTTTGCTAGTGACTGAGCAAAGCAGAGAGTCAGTTGTGCGAGATACTTCTATGCAGGATAGACAGGTAGAGCGGTCTTGCTCTAGTGAGTCACGACAGGAGGACGTTGTGCAAGAGTCTATGCATACGGAGTTAGAGCATGAGAGCTCTAGTGAGTCACAACAGATTGAGTGGTCATGTTTGCAGTGGATGATTGTAGAGGAGACTGAGATGTTAGCGATTATGCAGTCATTCCTTTCTATGCTCGACAGTGAGCATGGGGATATAGTTGTGCAGGATATGTCTTGCAGCAGACACCTAGAGTAGCTGGTTTGCTCTGAGGTTGCACGACAGGTTGATGCGTCTTTTGTGGACAGTCAGGAGATGCATGTGGCTGACACGCCTTGTCAGTTAGAGATGCCTATTGCCAGGGATATATATGTTGATGCATGCTCCGTAGAGCTAGCAGGGCCCGCTAGCATTGCATCGGCATTCTATGGTCTCATGTATGAGATGTTGATCTTGAGATCGGATATCGCAGCTGCAGTGGGAGCATTTGCAGTTGGGGTTGTCAGTCGTTTGTTGACTGATGGTGGCATACTGCACGAGGGAGATATGCAAGTATTGCGTACATACTTGCAGTACGTGTGCAGTACGTCTGGTGGTGTATGGACTTACACAGGAGCAGGACAGCCGGATGCACACGATCACAGCCAGCCAGTGGGCATCGGTTGAGAGCGGTTTTCTCTCGCCTTTTGTAGTCTTTAGACTAGGTTCTCTTGCTTAAAGGCACAGTCGCCTTTAAGTGGGAGATTGTTGGGGTATAGGCGCTTGTGCCTTGCCCGACCGCCCAGAGTCTGGGCACCCACTGACTTGTATACCTTATACATAGCATAAGTGTATAGGAGGCTGCTCACTCTTTGGAGTCTCCCCACCCATATCTGTGCATTGTGTGTCTCCTTCTCTCTCTCACTCTCCGTCTGTGGTGCTCCCCGATCCCCTTCAAGAAGTACGCAGATGAGCATCGTCGTCTTGCTACTTTCAAAGAAGGAGACAAGGTTTTCGTCAAAGTTCCAGAGCATTCAAAAAGTCTGAAGACGGGAAAAGTTGCTAAACTTTCACCATGCTATTGTGGACCGTTTACCATTCTCAAACGTATAGGTCAAGTAGCCTATAAGCTAGCTCTTCCAGAGCACTCACGAGTTCATCCTGTTTTTCATGTTAGCCGTTTACAAAAATAACTATGATAGAATGATAATGTCATTGACACAGGTGTGTTAGTTGACCTTATCAAACCGCCAAGCATCCCTCATGAGCCCAAAAATATTTTGGATTCTCATGAGCTTCGCACCAGACATCATGTCAGACGAAAAGTGTTGGTAAAATGGCTAGATAGACCTGAAGAAGGTTCTACATGGGAGAATGTCTCCGCACTTAAGAAACGTTTTCCTACGTTCGTTTTTGAGGACGAAACCGATTCTCTAAGGGGGGTGTAATGTAAGGAGATGGGTCCTACGGGCAAGGCCACCGGCATGACCGGACAATGTGTACGCTAGGGGGAGGCTATAAGATAGCACGATTGGGTGGAGACTAGCACATGCATTACCACCACCCTTTCAATACCTTTTTGTTAACTTAGCGTAGTACTTTTGGTGTCCCATAGGATTCTTGCTCGTTGTGTGCGTTAATCGAGCCTTGGAAAACTTGAGCAAGACCCAATCATTTTATTCAAAGGCTAGGGCTCTTCTGTGCTTATTAGCAACAACCTTTTGCCTTTGTTGGGAGATGGATATAGGATCCTTAATCTTTTGAAAAGATTCTTGCAGGTCTCAGCTATATTCATCTACAATGAAGATCTTCCCATGTATCTTAAGTAGTAGGGGACTTTTTGATATTCCCTCTATCACCTCAAAAGCTGCTTTTCTCGTGGAAGTATGTACAATGTTATTGTAAGCATACTCCACTAAGGGTAAGTACTTCTCTCATTGGGACTTTTGATCTACTTCTGTGACATACACTTTTAGAAAATCAAGAATTGTTAGGTTAGCTATTTCACTTTGGCCATCCGTTTGGGGATGATAGGCCGAAGAGAAGTTTAACCTTGTACCTAAATTCTCAAAGAGACCCTTCCAAAAATTACTGGTCATTCTAGGATCTCTATTCGATACTATAGACATTGGCAAGCCATTGTATTTGAAGATTTGTGATATAAAGAGGGTTGCCATTTGATGGGCTTTGATAGTCTTTTCGACAAGTATGAAATGTGATTGTTTGCTCAACCTGTCTACTATCGTCCATATTATTGTATTCCCATGGATAGACTTGGGCAATCCAAAGATAAAATCCATGGATATGCTCTCCCATGGTGAATTAGGGATCGACAAAGGTTGAAGCAATCCAGGTTGCTTCCCTCTATCAAACTTTGTCTTTTGGCATACGACACATTTTAAAACTTCTTGTATGTTTGCTTTCATGGCAGGCTAATAGAAATATGTTTCTATCCCTTTTAGGGTAGACTAAATCCCTCTATGCCCCGCATAAGGAGGAGCATGAGATTCATACATTACTTTCTCACATAGTGAGTTAGTAATGCATACTCTATTGCCATAGAGAAGATAACCATCTTGTACGGTAAATGGTTCTTCCTTCTTCCCTAGTGCAAGGGCTGAAATCACATCTCTAAAACCGGGATCGATAGCATACTCATCTATCATAGAAGATAGATCATTGTGAGTTGCTATGGATATTGCATTCTTTCTTGGTCGTCTTGAGAGTGCATCGACTACTTGATTATGCTTGCCAGCAATGTGAGCAATATGAAAATGAAATTGCGAAAGGAAATTTTCCCACCTCATTTGTTTGTCGGAGAGCTTGGTCTGCGTCATGAAATACTTAAGGCTTTGGTGATCCGTTCGCAGAATGAAAGGAGTCCCTAATAAATAGTGCTTTCACGAGTCTATAGCATGTAGAACTGCTAAGAGTTCCTTCTCATATATGCCTAGAGCTTGCATAATAGGGTCAAGCCTTCGACTTTCATAGGCTATGGCGTGCCCTTCTTGGAGCAAAACAGCTCCAAGGCAATCACCACAAGCGTTGCATTGGACCTCAAATGGCTTGAGAGATCCGGCAATGTAAGCACAGGTTGAGAAAAATCTTCTCATTAAGCTTTTTGAAAGCATTGTTCTCCTTGGTGGACCATATACACCTAATGTTTTTCTTTGTTAGGTCATGTAATGGTCCCGGGATCTGTGAGAACTTTTCTATGAAGCATTTATAGTATGCACACATACCTATAAAGATTCTTAGTTCATGAAGATTCCTTGGATTAGGCCATCCTTTTATTACCTCTAGCTTTGATGGATCCATTTGGATGCCATCTTGAGAGATAATGTGTACTAAATATTTAATCTCTTGTAAGAAAAAATCACATTTCTTTTGATTAATATAAAATTTATTCTCTCCTAAACCTTGAAATATTACCTGGAGGTGTTGTTTGTGTTCGTCTAATGAATTAGTGTAGATGATTATATCATCAAAAAACACTCCAGTAAAAGTTCGGTGAGGCCTGAATAGCTTCTCCATCGTGCGGTTAAATGTGGCTGGTGCATTGGTCAAGCCAAAAGGCATGACACTGTACTTGTAAAGACCAAACGTAGTGCGAAATGTAGTCTTTACAATGTCTTGATCAACTATCCTTATTTGTTGGTAGCCACTTTTTAGGTCAATCCTATTGAAGTAGGTCGACCCTTGTAGATTATCGAATAGGTCTTCTACCCGTGGAACGAGAAACCTATTTTTGATAGTGATTCTATTTAGTGCTCGACCCTTGTAGCTTATGGAATAGGTCTTCTACCCATGGAACAAGAAACCTATTCTTGATAGTGATCCTATTTAGTGCTCTATAGTCGACACACATACAATATGTGTTGTCTTTCTTTTGCACTAATAACACTAGTGAACAAAATGGAGACGATCTAGGTCTAACCATGTCTTTCTCACCTAACTCATGCACTTGCCACATAATCTCCTCTTGTTGAGCTTGAGAAACCCGATAAGGAGGTTTTTTAGGCAGTGAAGTTTCTGGAAGACGTTCAATTGCATGGTCGCCATTGCCTCGTTTGGGAGGTAGTTCACAAGGAATGTCGTCAATAAAAACATCTTGAAACCCCTTGAGGAAGTTGGATAACTCTAATTCCTTTTGATTATATATTTTTTCTTTTGCTAAAGCATTAGGTTCATTTTAAGAATCTTAAATAAAAATTATGTACACGGAAATAGAGCTCTTTATTGACTTATTGAAAGCTTGGTTATGTACAAGGGGTATGGTACTACCTAACTCCTTAGCATCTATGTACATATCTTTTTCCCTAAACCTAAAGTAGATTTGCCTTTTAGCAGGGAATTTAACATTGGCAGCCATGCGATCAAACCATGGTGCCCCTAGGATTACATCCTCATGCTTGAGAGGAGAGATGAAGAAATCCTCCCTATCCACATAGCTTTGGACATGGAGCCTCAATTTCCCAATTAAGGGAGTCAGTAAGGCTTCTTGCCCCTTGAAAGCACCATCAACAGGTGGGACATCTCCCATCTCATAGGCTTGGATGCCTAGCTTGGTGGCCAACTCTGTGGATATGAAATTGTGAGTAGAACCAGGCTCAAAGAGAATAAAAGCATCATGTTCTCTTACCTTTCCCCAAGCATGGCACATAGGAGACTCTTTGTGGTGAGCATCCTCTTCTTGAATTTTGACCAAGGTAGCTCTAGGAGGCTCATTACGTCTATTCTTGTGGGGACAAGCACGATAGGAATGCCTTTGCTCCCCACACTTGAAACAACGGTTATCTTTTCGATAAGGTTCCAGCTCTTCAGGAGAGAGTTCATTTTTGCCTTTATAAACTCCCTTCTCCTTAGCTTTGTTGTTGTTGGCGTTGCCTTTGGGAGACTTTTGGACGTTGTTCTTCCCCTTAGGCTCGTTACGGTCCTTGTTTTTTGTGGGCTTAAGATTTCTCTTAGCCCCTTGTTGGAAGTTGATTCTTGAAGCCACCGTGGTATGGTGTATGACCACAGACATGGTGCGTGGCCTTTGGGAGTTAACATACTCCGCCATATTCTCAGTTAAACCCGCACAAAATTGTTGTTTTTGCTCTCCAAAATCTATCTTTTTGAAGACAGTGGTTTTGAGATGTAAATCCCAAAACTTGTCTACCTATTCGTGAATAAATTTGTAGGGAGAGAGCTTTAAGCTTCACCATTCGGTGAGTACTTTGTCTTTGGCATCAGTAACTAGAAACTGCTTCATGATGGAAGCTCTTAAAGCTTTCCATGTTCGTGGAGCTTCACCGTTTGCTCATAGGCTAGACCACCATTGCCTGGTGGACTTTTGGAAATGCATGGCTACATGACATAGCTTAGAGGCCTCTGTGAAGCCCTCATCTCCAAACACCGCATCAAATTGTTGGATGAAGGCAAAGACTTTGTCCATAGCACCAAAAGTGCCATGATAGGCAAGAAGAGAGATGTTCTTTCCTCCCTCTTTGAACTTTTTGAGCTTGGACGACCTCTTCCAGGCGGCATAGGATTTCCTATGGCCTCTTATTTTAGGTGGTTCAAGAGCTACACCATCATTTTCTTCAGAAGAGGAAGAGTATGAGGAGGATAGAGAAGAGGGTGACCTATTTCTTGCCTTTTTCTTCCCTTCTTCCTCCTTATCTGCACCATCACTTTCTTCAAAAGAGGAAGAGGATGAGGAAGATGGAGAAGAGGGTGACCTCTTTCTCGCCTTTTTCTTCTCTTGTTTCCTCTCTTCCCTCTTTGAATTATGGTGTAGAGAAGTATGCGATGGTCTTGTTCGTTTAGGGGGTGTTGGAATGCGTTTTGTTCGCCGTCTTTGTGAAGCTATCTCCATCGAGGTGGTAGGAGACTCACTTCTTTCTCGTTCTTTCGGTGGGGGATCTACCATTGAAACTTGGGTTCTCCTTTGAGAGGGAGATGTGTCATCAAGTAATAAATTTTTGATCCCTTCGTACGGATCCTCCTCTTCTTCCCTTATCAGAGAGAGTCCTCTTTTGGAAGTCTCACTAGGAGGCTTCCTAGGTACTCTCTCTTCTTGGTGTGGAGTTTGGAGAATACCATGGGTGTGCAATTGCTGTAGCACTTCACCTTGGAGGGATGGATTTCCCAGGGCTTGTTGAAGCCTAGAAACAAGATAATTAACAAGCATAGGGGCATCATTAGTTACTCTTTTGTCAGCAAAATCAAAGCTATCAACATTTATTTCAATCTCTTTTCCCTTGTTAGCCATACTTGCAAACTTTAGGTGTAAATTTTTACTTGTACCTTGGAACTTCAAGCCCTAGTTGCTACTCCTCTTTACCTTCAAAGATAACCACTCAAGCATCCATACCCGTGGCTTAAATATTATTAATTGCAAGGAATAGAAGACAGGCTTCAATAGAGCCAAGACAACACCGGTTCCTGTCATAGCTCAATAATGGTTATAGGCAAGCCCCATAGGACTCCATTATAAAGACCATAGCTCTCTGGGTATCCCCGTTAACTGCATAAAGCAGGCGTGCTTCAAGGATGAAAAATCCCTATTCTACTTACTCTTTGGCTATTAATAACACAAACCATTTGTAGCAAGCTTGAGGACCTCTCTTCTTGAGCAAGAAAAGAGAAACCAATAGCTCTGATACCAATGTAACATTTGATGCACTAGTTACTTGTGTGTAGAAGAAATTGATAACAGAGTGAGCATTTCATTAAGAACAAGCTCCTAATGAGCATAGAGAGAGTACTTAATTGAAGAAAGCAACATAGCAATTTACACCTAGCTAATTTGGCATTAACAATACTTGAAAAGAGAGAGAAACAAAACAATTGACAATAGTTGAGGACCGGATTTACATGGAGTTGTCCCCCCTCCATAAAGGCTTTGTATTATAGCTTCCCCCATCAAAGGAGACTTTTGTACAATACAACCTTTGTGTTCCTTGACAAAAATAGTTGGTACAATGAAGCTGGACGCTTCGTGCACCAAATTATTCTTGAAAAACACACCTAGTTGTGAGTGCACGGATGTGGTGCGTGTGCGCAGAGAGTGCAAAGGGGAAAGAGGGAGAGAGAGAGCACGACACAGGATGTGGGTGGGGTTCCCAAATCTCACTGTGTGAGCACCATGTGAGAATGTGAGTGAGAGCTTCTTATTCTTTGTATGTTTAAAGGATAAGGAAATAAATGTGGACAGCCGGACACTAGCCGGCGGACACGGGCAAAGCACGGTGAGGCACACCACCTTTACCTAACATTCTCTCACTAAAGGCTGTGTGCCGATAAGTGGCAAGAAGACTAGCCTACAACTAGTATATACAAGAGGTGAGAGAAGACGACTCTCAACCTATGCCCACTGGCTCACTTTGTAACCGCTCTAGTGTAGATGCAACATGCATACCACTAGGACTAGGGTTACGATGACACTCATGATGCACAATGCTAGTGTCAGTCATCGCACGACTGACAACTCCCACTGCAAATGCACAAAACCGCATAAGCAAGATCAGGTCTCGAGACCAAAAGGTCAGACATGAGAGACCCAAAAGTCGACGAAACATGCACTATGTGTGCCAACCTATCCCTGTCAGCAACCTCAGTGTCATATGCATCCTCATCAGGAACCACCTGACTATGCATCACCATGTCAACATCATCTGGCAAAGGCATATCTGTTGAGAATGACTGCAAAACCAAAAAATCAGCACCATTGCAATCACACACAGTTGTTTGAAGGACATTGTCGCCCTCAAACATATCAGACGCATCATAGAATAATGCATCGGTCTCTGGCTCAACTAATGTCACCTCAACTGATGACTGGCCAAGCTATGCATCCCCAGAGATACCAATGTCTACATGAACGTCACCACAAGACAAATGCACAACCTGCTCTCCATGCAACACATCCGCAAAAGAGACACGCCTCATCTCTCACTCCAAACATGGCTGTAAATACATAGAGACTACACTGCCTCGTGTGTCAGAAATATGCAAAGGGTATACCAGATCACTCCTAGCACCTTTGGCTATCAGCAGTGATCCCCTATGCAGCTGAAATGACCGCTCTCCAAGCAATACACGATGTCCACTACTCTGCAACTGACGCACTGAAATGAGACTGTGACTGAGTCCTGGTACATAGCGTACATCTCGTAGCGTAAGTAATGCACGGCTAGGTAAAGACATGCATACATCTCGAGCACCCTCTATGTCATATGCTAAACCATCAGCAAACTGCACACAATCAAGTCTCCCACTAGAGAAAGAGCAAAGCAAATCACGACGTGGCGTCACTTGCAAAACTGCATGCTCGTCTAGTAGAAAACGCGTAGACAATGTGCTATCCCAAGACACAAAGTAGTCTGAAGGCAAGCTAGACTCAAAAGTGACATGCCCGTCACATGCATACTCTCTAGGATCTGTCCTCATAGTAGCACCATGTATCTGCCTCTTCCACTGTCTCATACGCCTGAAGCAACGGCGCCTAATATGTCCCTTGTGACCACAATACCAACATTTCAGTCGCCGTGAACAAAAATCGCCTCTCATGGCCATGCCAAATAATGGCAAACAATGCTCGAGGTCACAAAACTCTCCCACCTGAGAGCAAACCACTATCTCAAGCAAACAAAGTGAGCAAACTATTAAGCTCACAAGCCTCTACAATAGGCAAACAAATTTGACAAAATTTTGGTAGAGTCTCCCTTGTAACTAGAGCAAAAAATCAACAGTAAATCGCAAATGGAGACAACACAAAAACCCAAATGGCAAAATCCGGGAATGTACTCGTCCCGAATCACCTCACAAAGTCATACAAAGAGCAAGCACGCTCTAGTCGGAGTACCACTCAACGGAATATTGACAGAACCTGTCAACTTGTTTGCATAAACAGGCTTCAATGGATGTGCATAAATAAGTGCTCAACTGCGAGCATCAACTATGCATCCGAAATACTTAGCTATGATGGCTCCACATCTCCACATCTGCTCCCACATAGAGTATACATCAACACAAAACCGTGTGCCAAGAAACTGCATACGAATGTGCCTTAGTCCAAGAACCACATCCCAAATCAACAATTGCAAGTTAAACCATCACCCAATGGACTCCACAATGTGACGTACATATCCCCAGACACAATCTACACAATGATTTCCAGTATACAAGCCCTTAACTGTCAAATCTTTTGTGTCTCAAAAAAACGCAGGTTGCTGCTAGAAAATTCAGAGATCAGAATTTTAAAATTTTGTTATCACCATTGCATCTGGAACGTCAACAAACCCTAGGGTAGACCCCTAGATCATATAGATCTGAGTCCGAGTGTGCAAGATATGCCAAAAAACACTGTTTTCGGCTCAAAAACGCAGCAAAAACTTGTTGCTGTTGCAAAATTTTTAGAGATCAAAATCAGCTCAAATGGACATCACCATTGCGTTTGGAGCGTGCCAAAACCTTAGGTTACACCCTAACCTTGCATAAATTGCATTCCGTATGCAAAAGTTATGCAAAAAATGTTGTTTTTGGGGCTCGAAAAATGACATGCGGAAATGAAAATCTGCATTCTTCCTGCAAATATGATTGCAAAAAAGCATACACACTTGGAATACACTCTTCCCTCAAGCTTGCATGAGCACAGATTTGGTGGTTGCTCACCGATCTCAAGCTTCCACCGAAAACAAGCTCACCATAGCCAAAAGCTCACTTCTCTATAGCACTCCATCGGTCGTGAAGCCAAAGCTCTGATACCAATTGTGAGTGCGCGGATGTGGTGCGTGTGCACAGAGAGTGCAAATGGGAAAGAGGGAGAGAGAGATCACGACACAGGATGTGGGTGGGGCTCCCAAATCTCACTGTGTGAGCACCATGTGAGAATGTGAGTGAGAGCTCCTTATTCTTTGTATGTATAAAGAATAAGGAAATAAATGTGGGCAGCCGAGACACTGGCCAGCGGACACAGGCAAAGTACGGTGAGGCACACCACCTTTACCTAACACTAGTGTCCCTAGCCTCAGTCCCAAGATCTCACACACCTTCAAGAATGGTGAGAGCTAGCAGGGAATGAGGATAGATTGAGAAGAAGAAGATGTATCTTACGAGAAAGAAGTATGCACCTCACATAAACACTCTAATAGCATAGCTTAACTTAGTAATTAGTATGGTAGAGGAGATGAGCATGCCATTGAATCTTGGCTCTTGGTTGGATTTGCATTCCATAGCCAAGAGTTGTTGGTGTAGGCCTATACTTCTCAATGCTTGGAGAAGGAGATGGAGTTCTTCGTGCACACATGAGTTGTGTCTGTGTGTGTGTGTGTAGCATTGTACAGCCCTCCCTCTCATCTTGGTCGACCCCTCTTGCTATTTTCTCATGCAGGTCTCCCATTGGCTTCTATAAAGCTTAGCCAATCACAAATTAGAAGCATAATTGATAGCCTTTTGACAAGTGTCCCCCTTTCCCCTTTTGTGAGAGCTTTAGGTAATTAAATAAGTCAATTAAACTCTCATTGGACCTCTTAGTCTTCTAGCCAATAGGAATCAGGCAAGCCATTGGACTGTTGGATGCTCATTGGACCCCTTGATAGACTGTCCAATAGTCTTTTAGGGAGCTTAATTTTTATTGGTTCTTTTATCAAGCATTTTTAAATTGATTAGACTAAATTTACTCTAGCCTAATTCTCATTGGTCCACCTCTATGGCCATCCAATAGGATTTGAGGGGAGATTGGGAGCAATTGGGCTGGGAGCCTGACATGTGTCCATTATCCCCTTTGTGTAAAGGGGGAGCTTTGGAGTGTGTGTTTCTTTCTCATCCCCTACAATAAGGGCTCTTGCCCCTTTCTTCCTAGGGATGTGGGAAGACTTCTTAGTCTTCCCATGACCATCCAATATTTCCCCTACTTTGGCCTTTGGACAGTACAATTAAAATTAGGAACTTTAGCCTATGGAAGTCTTAATGGGGTTGAACCTTAGGTCTTTTAAGCCCCATTGAAGGACATTGCTCTTTTGCAGACTGTTGCCCTTTGGATCCATATTTTCCCTCCTTTGGATCCCTGACAGAGACCGGTCTAGCAGCCTAACCAATATTATAGCTTTTACTCCCTTAGTACTTTCCTAAATTAAATGATCAGTTTAACATGAGAAAATTATTTGGGAGTATTACATATTAGTTTTGATGACATCTATGCTGGCCTCATCATGGGCCAGACTAAGCACCCAATACGTGGGAGGCCTACCAGTCCGGGTCCTTCTGTCCTTTGTTATGGACAAGTGGGGAGACGAGTGCCCCAAGCCCCTCCTGAAACGGATCCTCTACTTTGGCCTAAATGGGGCCAGCTTGACTAGTCAGATGGGTTCCATCTCATTGAGCGTTAAGGAGGCACACCAGATGTCCCCGTCAACTGACCTCATTGGATTTCAGAGAAGGTATTGGGGCACCCAATACTACAAGAACTCGCTCTTTTTCATGATATGGTGGGATCAATGAACTTGGTCTATCTTCCGTCCAAGACAAAGCCATACTAGAGAAGGCCAAAAGAGGAGTCTCTGTCGGGAAACCCACACAGCTTATACCACAATGGGTTGCTTACCTCTCATGATGGGTGTATAAGAAAAAGTACATGGCAGAAGATCCCGAGCCTAAATATAAGGCAAGATTTGTTGCTAAGGGATTCAAGCAAAAGAAAGGCATGGATTTTGATGAGATTTCCTCTCTAATAGTCAAGATGTCCATATTGCATATACTGCCCTGACTAATAGCCGCTAAGGACATGGAACTTTTCCAAATGGACGTGAAGACGGTTTTCCTTCACAAGGATCTTGAAGAGGATGTCTAAATGAAACAACCAGAGGGTTTTGAAGTCAAACTTGAGAAGCCTATGAGGGAAAAACTAGTGTGTAGATTGTGCAAGGCATTGCATGGCCTAAAAGAAGGCTCAAAGCAGTGGTACATAAAGTTTGACAAGTACTGCAGTCCCTTGTATACTCGAAAGTTAAACAATGGTTCACTTCTCATTTTCATACATTGTGTCGACGATATGCTCACTACCAAGAAGTATAAAGACAAGATTTCTATTTTGAAGAATTCGCTTAGCACTAGGAAGTTGTAATGCCAAGGGCATACCCAGGGGGACTCACAGACCTAGGCCAAGGGCTGGCTGCTACGTGTAGGCAGGGGATTCTAAATCTAGATGGTCAAGGGCCTATATAAAGGGTGCTAGGGCGGAGAATCCTCAAGGCATTTCCCTAGGTTCTCACACTAGTATAAGAGCCTCAGGCTATTCTTGGGAAAGGGGGGGTGTGGTCCTAAATTTGAGGGAGTTTTTTGCATGAGCATGCAAAGCTGTGGAGGAGGAAGTTGAGAACCCCACGTACAGGGCCGCTAAGGTTGGAAGGGAGCAGAAGTTCAATCTTCACAAAACCACGGATAAAAGAGCTTGTTGGGAGCGTGTGGTTGTTGAAGAGAAAACCCGTCAAGGGCACAATGTCGGCAGAGCAACAGGGTGCTCTTTCTCTCTCTCTCTCTCTCTCTCTCTCTCTCTCTCTCTCTCTCTCTCTCTCTCTCTCTCTCTCTCTCTCTCTCTCTCTCTCTCTCTCTCTCTCTCTCTCTCTCTCTCTCAAACTCCTCTCGGTGGCTCTGCAGCTCGCTACCATTGCCAACACAAGGGTTTTTTTTAGTTTCCTTTCTCATTAGTGGGCACCCAAAACCAAAGGGTGACCACGCTTAAGTTATTTAGGGGCTGTACACACCCCAACCCCTTACCTACATAGTCAATAGAGCATACCACGAAAAACAAGCAGTATCCAGAAAGCAATCGTCATCAAATTTCTAATGATAATCAGTTTTGGATTTTTAGACCATCTAAAAATCCCAGCACATATTGGGCAAAGGGTAAGAAGTGCATAAAGGTGAAATTAATTCTTGCTCATCGTCTCACTTCCAAACCTTTAAAGGAGGGCTAAGGAAAGTGTGCAAGGCGGTAGTGTCGTTTTCGGCAAGTTATTAGAGTGCATTGGTTATAAGCTTGCATATCATGCACAACTTTGGAAAGGGACTTGAAGACCGTATAAGATGCAATCATGGAAAATTCTTCCCATCTATCTACACGGCTATCCATAGGATAGAGCAGTCAAGGATTCCTAATGGAAGTGGGTATCTGTTGAAGATTCTTCGACGTATTGCGCGGCATAATAGTACATCCAACAAGACTCTAGGTACTCATGTTTAAGTTTCCACTTCAATATTGTATTGGTTATGCAATCATTTGCATTTTGTTTTGGGTTTATGAATTCCAACTTGTGCACTCATTGCCGCCCAAGGGGTTTGTTGGAATTTATCAAGCATGGATTGATTGTAGTTACAATAAGGATGTTATTGGACTTAGTCAATTCCATTTCTTTGCCTGGATTGGCAAGCATGGTTGATCATTCATTTCTAGAATTGCACGTGCATATGACTTGTGCATATACAATATGTTTGCACATCGTTTCAAACAAGCATGGTTTGTGGTAAGTTACAGCAAGGCTGTGAACCCATTAAGATGTTCTTCAATCGATGCAAAAATTGATACGCTATTATTGTAGCATCTCTACATAAGCAAGCACGACTTGAATTTGTAAGAGCAGGGTTGTGAATGGTTCACAAAGCATATTTTGTAGTTGGCAAGAACGTCCGTTGGATATGAACATATCCGTTCCATCCTGTTTATTTTTGGGACAAACTTATGCGAACAAAGGCTTCAATTTTAAGTACTGAAGGCACAAGCAAAGCTTGTGGCAATTACCATAAGCACCAATTTTTTTCCAACTACACTGGTAGCAAAGACCAAAGAGTGGTTCGAAGACCAACATCAAGTATTACAAAAGGCCTGTTGTTAAGCTTTCTGAAGGATACAAAGAGGTTCAGCATGGTCGGCTCTTTAAAGCCCCAAACACTGGCAAAAATCTCTCTTTCTCCATTTATGAGTTTGGGGTTTGAATTTTTGATGGGGCATGGCTCCTAGGCAACATGTTTCTACATTTAAGTTGATCAAGACACTGGTCCAAGGTGCACCATGGCTTCTACACATATGCAATATTCTGTTTAAGCCAACCATATCACAAGATGCTACGCTTTTTGATGCCAAGGGTGGAGGTTACAAAAAACAGGTAAGTACATTATATTTAAGTTTCAATTTTGAACTTATTTTATTTTGTAGTGTTTTGCAATGCCAATTTGACAAGAAAATGTTGCTTTGGTCAAGCGGAGTTTGGCAGTTAAATTGCATTTGATAGCAAAGCTTTAGAAGCTATCTCTTGTAATATTGGGCAATCTCCTGCTTCTAAATAAGCTGCATGATTCGGCTAGTCCTTTCCTCTAGGAAAGATGGACAATGCCGATTCTTTTGCTTTGACAATTGTGTGTCACTCAGAGCACATAGGTTTTGTTCTTTTCATCTTCTAGATGCACTTATGTGAAGCAAGGCTCCACTTTAGATCATTTGGCCTAGAAGCTTCCAATGTTTGGAATATGCTAGTAGCATACGAACTTGGGAAAAAAACTTGGCAACATGTCTACCTATTTTTCAATTGAAATTCAGTATGAACCAAGCCTCGAGGGCATACAAGGTACATCCGACAACTCTAAATTTCTCAGGATATATGGCTATGAGCCACATTCAATGCAAAGGCAATTACTCTCAGAGGGACCACAAGGTTAAACCATTTTAAGTTCTACTTGTATTTTCATTTGAATAAGATTTCTTTGTTGTGCAAAGCAAGGTGCTTTGACAAACTTACTGCGAAGTAAGGCTTCCGTTCCGTACCACAATACTATCCATTGATTTAAGATCAAGGATAATGGCACACCAGTTTGGCAATAAGAGGATATAAGATCATTATTATGGTTTGCAATGACCAACTGTGATGTATCCATGCCAATACACATTGTGCAAGGCATATATGGAATCTTCTCACATTGTGGAGATTGTCATTGAAGCCAAGGGCTTATCACACTATTTTTATGTTATGCATTCATGGCATGCTAGTATTGTGTACTCATTCCACTAAAGCATGGTTTACACTTCCACCATAATATCAGCTACTATGTTAAGAAAGAGTCAAGGGTGCTTGCTTGTGATTGTTGTATATAACTACAACGGCATGCAATTTCTATGCAGAAGGTGTTGGCAATACACATGATTCTTTTTTTGGGTAGCAAGTAGGCATGGCCTCTCTATCAAGCATATATTTCATGGGGGTGACATGAATATATTAAGAGAGCTCCTCAGTAGGTAATCTCTTCTTGCAAACCCAAGAAAATTGAACAATACTAATGTCTTTGGGGTGTTAGGAATAATTCTCTTCTATTCAAGGAGATATATGATCATTTTGAGATTTATTTATGAATAGCATTCCAACCATGACACAATCTACGCTTAGTTGCAACATTGATTATGTTTATCGAAGTAGTAATTGTAGGGATATGACCTAGCTAATATACAACCACTCCATAGGTGTTGAGGGTCATAGTTTGATCCCATCACATTTGTACTTTCAAGGAAAGAGTCCGCAATGTGCCAAGGGATAGTGGACAAGTTCAACTTTCCAAGTTGACTCCAATCACTAGTAGACACGATAGCTTATGTTGGTCACCGTTTTCTTCTCATTTTAGTAGTTTCCATGCAGAGTCTAACCAAGCGGTTTGGCAATGTAGATTCTAACCAAGGGCTTGGATTGCAAAGGCAACACCTAGGGTTACTAGTGCACTACTGCTTGATTTTCACTAATATTTCAATTAGTGTTACTAAGCCTTTTCAGGTAGAAGATGTGGTCATGTGAATTTCACTTCGGGTAAATGAAAACTATGTTCAACCTCCAAGTCCGTATATGCTTTGGTTTAATTTCATTTTTTAATATTCTTTGATTGATTTCTTCCAAGTAGGATATATAAGCTTCAATGATTTCGTCCATTTTGCTCTTCAGAGACATAACAAGGTAATGTATGAGCAAAGTATTTTGGGCCATAGTGTCCAAAATACATTTATGCATTATGCAGTTATGGACCTGCATGTAGTATTTTTTTTTGGCACATGTCGTCACATGAGGAGCAACATGGTCTAGGAACTCAAGGAGTTCATTTTAGCCAATGTGGAGCAAAGTTTATGAGGGCCCCTCTCACTCATGTCATTGAGTGTTTACAGTTACCTCCACACATTGTTACCATATACATGTGGTAGTGATGTGTGTGAACACAATAGGACCGCCGGGGCATTTTTTCCCTCTTTAAGAGGTTTTTCCCCCCGAGCATTGTATATACGCCCATCACTCTAGGGCTATCTATCTTTCCATTGCACACTCAGTAACACACTCTCTATTGTGTGCCTTGAGCTTCCTTCGTCTTGTCCAAGCTGTGTGTATTTCTCTGCAACCCTAATTCCAACAATTGGTATCGGAGTAGGTTATGTCCTCTCAGGCTTAGTCACCACCTGCTCTAGAACATGCCTGGTCACTTTCTCCGATTACAGTGAGGTTTGGCGAGCGTTTGCAGATCGACAAATATTTCGGGAAGGCTCGTAGAGCTTAGTCTACTTAGATTTTTGATTCGACCTCATTTCGGCCTCCATTTCCACTACAAGCAGGTCTGCACATGCAATTTCATCCTTTTGTGCAGGAGTTCTGTCAGTGTCGATTTTTGCATAACAGGTGCCTTGTAGTCTTCTACGGTTTGTGCTATATAGCACGTGTTGTTCCCTCTCCGTTTCTCCTATTTTCGGCCAGCTTTCACATCAGGTGCAGCATTTACCATGGCTGACAACAACATAGATGTCTTCAAGATGTTTGCTGCTGAGGACAGGTTGGATGGGGACAATTACCCTATGTGGGCTTATATGATGCAACATGTTCTTGTGTCAAAGGGCGTCTGGAATAATATGCAGGGCATTGATGTACGTTCTAGTTCTGAGGATGTAGGCGATGTTGAGGATGTTGTCGGTCTTGCTGCAAGGATTGCTGCTATAAGAGTTGTTTTGCCTACGGCAGAACAAGCTTGTTGGGATGTAAAGGATGCGCAGGCTCATGCATTGATTACGTTGTCTGTGAAGCGCACCATTGTTCCTCACATTCGTTCAGCAAAATCTGCAAAACAGGCTTGGAATATTCTAGTAGGTCTTTATGCAAGCCGCAATGAGGCTAAAATTGCTTTGCTGCGCAAAGAGCTCAAGTTGAAGATTATGCATGAGGAAGATGATATGGACACTTTTCTTGCTAGTGTCAAGGATATCAATGAGCAACTTTTTTCTGCAGGTGAAGTCATTTCACATAGTTCCCTTGTGCAAACTGTTCTTGATGCCTTACTAGATTCTTACCAGACTTTTGCTAGTACTTGGAGACTTATGACCCAAGGAAATCTTGAAGTTGTCAAGTTTGATGCATTATGCACATTGCTGTTGCAAGAGTCACTTTCCAGAAAAAACAGGACTAGACAGTATGCAATTGAACAGGCTTTTATTGCTTCTCAAAGAAAGGGTGGTAACAGTAATGTAGCCACTTCTTATGGTTCTACTGTGAGTGGCAAAACTTATATTCCCAATGCATCTGCTGGCAGCAATTCATCTGGAAATTCTGGTGATAAGGGCAAAAAGAAGATGCATTGCCATTATTATTACTTGATCAAGCAGTGTCCTAAGTTGAAGGCAAAAGAGGCTAAGAAGAAAGAGGGTGGTTCCACTGCAAATGCTGGTTCCACTACAAATGAAGCCATTGTTGAGTCTTATGTGAAAGGAGACTGTGTTGCTAATGTTGATGCAGAATGGGCTTTTAGTGCAGAGTGCACTTACAATCCTGCTGTCCATGATGCATGCTTGTCAGTTGCTGCAGATTCACATGTGTCAGGTTGCAGGTTGTGCATAGTGATGTTTGTGGGCCCATGCAAACTCGATCCTTGGGCAATTACCTTTACTTCGTGACTTTCATTCATGATTACTCTAGGCATGCATGGCTATTTCCGCTTAAAGCGAAGTCCGAAGTTTTTTGTGCTTCAAACAATTTATGGCTATGGCTGAAAATGTCTCGAAATGTACTATGGGCACCCTCCGCTCTGATCGAGGGGGGGAGTCTATGTCTCATGAATTCAATGCATTCCTGGCTAGTCGTGGGATAAAACACCAATGTACAGGGCCTTATACACCTCAGCAAAATGGTGTTGCTGAGAGGAAAAATAGGTCACTTATGGAAATGGCACGATGTATGGTCAAAAGTCAAGCTTTGCCGCATTCTTTTTGGCTTGAGGCTATCATGTGTGCAGTCTATTACTCCATATAAAGCATGGCATGATAGAAAGCCTTTTATTGAGCACATGCGTGTTTTTGGTTGTTTGGCATATGCTTTGGTGCCACAAACACAGCGAAGAAAATTGGATGATAAGGCTGTCAAATGTATTTTTGTTGGTTATAGTGCTGAAAGCAAAGGTTACAGGTTGTATCATCCGCAAACAAAACGTATTCTGGTTTCACGAGATGTAGTGTTTGTGGGAGATTCTGTTCAACCCTTGCTGTCATGTACTAGAGACAATAATGTAAGCTCACAGGACATTTATGACACTTTGTTGCCTCTTTTTAGTGGTGGTAATACGAATGTAAGTTCCAATGAGGAAAATGTACAGCCTATGGGGGTTTCTGAAAATGCTACAGATTAGCCTATTATTGATGCAGCCGTAGGTGACGTACTTGATGAGGAAAGGGCTTAAAATGAGCAGGCTAGAGGTATGCCAAAATGGCCGGTGTACAATTTGTGTGACAGTAAATTGGATGCACCTGTTCAGGCTCTCGCCATGCATCTTATGCATCAGATTGTTATGCTTTGGCTGTGTCTAGCTTACCTGATGTTGAGGAACCTCTATCTTTTGATGAAGCACAGAGTTCAGAAAATTGGATGGCTGCCATGCAATCAGAATATGATGCACTTATAGAAAATGACACATGGACTTTATGTGATTTGCCTCCTGGCAAAAAGGCCATTCGTACGAAGTGGCTTTACAAGTTGAAACGCAAGCCGGATGGTGAGATCGATCGCCATAAGGCTCGACTTGTTGCAAAGGGTTATGCACATCAAAAAGGCATAGATTATGAAGAGACTTTTGCTCTCACTTGTTGTATGACTACTGTGTGTTTTCTATGTGCTTTGGCAGCTCATTTTGGTTGGGATGTACATCAATCAGACATTGTTACTACTTTCTTGAATGGTGACATATTTGAGGAAGTTTATGTAGCACAGCCTTGCGGTTTTGTCAAGAAAGGACAAGAGGACAAATTGCGCAGATGTAAGAAGGCTTTGTATGGGTTGAAGCAATCTCCTCGTGCTTGATATGGGAAAGCTGACACTCATTTGGTCAAACAAGGCTTTCGTAACAGTCCAACAGAAAGCACATTGTAGGTAAAGCGTGAGGGTGATGTACTTCTCATTGTGGTTCTTTATGTAGATGATTTGCTGATCACTGGACCAAATGAGAGACATATTGCTGAATTTAAGGCTGATTTGAATGCTACTTTCAAGATGAAAGATTTGGGGTTGTTGCATCATTATTTGGGCATACAGTATAAACAGTGTGATGGTGGTATTGCCTTGTGTCAGAATAGTTACATAGAGACATTGCTATGTAAGTTTGGACTTGAGGATTGCAAACCTAATGCCACTCCCATGGATACAGGTTTGAAGTTGAGTTTACATGATGCTGGCGATCCTGCTGATGTCACTCTTTATGGTACTGTTGTTGGCTGCCTCATTTATGTATGCAACACGAGGCCGGATATTCAGCTTCCAGCCTCACAGGTCAGCAGATTTATGCATAGCCGAGGGTCTAAGCATTGGCAGGCTGTCAAGAGGATTTTTCGCTACCTTAGTGGCACTTTACATCTTGTCTTGTTTTATCCCAAGGGGGGATCATTGCCGCCAGACTTACATGCTTTTTCGGACTCAGATTGGGCTGGTTGTTTTGACACGCGAGTGCCCATAAGTGGTTTTTGTTTCATGTTGGAAGTTCATGTATATCATGGTTGAGCAAGAAGCTACCTACTGTGGCCACTTTGAGTTGTGAGGCTGAGTACAGGGCAGTATTCACAGCTATGGTTGAGTGTGTATGGCTCAGACGCCTTATGGCTGATTTGGATGTTGGACAGGACACTGCCAACACTATCTACACTGACAATCAAAGCGCATTGGCAGTTGCGAGGAACCCAGTTTTTCATGCTCGCACAAAGCACATTTAGGTGCATTGCCACTATGTTAGGGAGAGGCTCTCAGCAGGAGAGGTTAGCTTGGCTTATGTGCCAACACAGGACAACCTTACAGATCTTTTCACAAAGGCATTGTCTCATGAGAAGCTTGAAGCTTTCCACAAAGCTTTGGGCTTACTCCCCTTTCTGGACTGATCATGTCCTCAGGGCATGGCACTTCCCTTTACTCATGTGCCAGCTCTTGTTCACCGCATCACTCCAGGGGGGATTTGTTACCATATACATGTGGTAGTGATGTGTGTGAACACACTAGGACCGCCGAGGCATTTTTTTCCTCTTTAGGAGGTTTTTTCCCCTAGGAATTGTATATACGCCCATCACTCTAGGGCTATCTATCTTTCCATTTCACAGTAAGTAACACACTCTCTATTGTGTGCCTTGAGCTTCCTTCGTCTTCTCCAAGCTATGTGTGTTTCTCTGCAACCCTAATTCCAACACACACAAGTACATCTCGTACTCGAAGGATGTTCTTTTTTTTAACATCCTTATTTGAGATATATTCCACATGTGGAGCGTATGAATCTTTGGGACTGACACTGGCAACCATTATTTCAATTATGTGTCATGACAAAGACCCTAGGTGCTGGTCAAATTTGTTTATTAGACCATTGTGAGCACATTGTATCAAAAAAAAAATTAGTGGCCAGAGTTTTTTGGATACTTAGTAAGACTCGTTAAGGTTACAAGTATTGTTAAACAACTTTAACGGATGGTTGTTTATACACGCAACAAAGTTATGTTCTTTTATTATATGTACTCACACATTGCCATCAAAGACCAACTAATGAATATGTTTGTTTTTTGTTTGTGATCCCTGTTTACTAGTCATTTTAGAGGACTGCCTGTAAACGGTGGGGAAACACACCTCAACATGTCAGTTATCCAGAGAGGATATGCAATTGACAAGTGTTAATCTTGTGCCAATGGATATGCTAAGTGCATACCTTAGCACAAAGCAACCCATTTAGGAGGATTATCTCTCTACGTGGATTTTGCTTACCATGAGACAACACAGGTTGCAACTAAGTTTAGCTTCTTCATGTTTAAATCAAAACACCGATTATGGTGGGGTTGTTTATTGATGAAGAATGATATTGAGTCAAGGACTTATACTTTGCTGATGAGTTATGCCCATAAATTACTTTCATGGAAAGTGCCAAAAGGTACTCTTTTACATACATGTCAGTTACACTAACTCGTTTAGCATACTCAAGTGAGTTTTAAATGAGTCTATACACTATATTGGTGGATATAGACAGCTTACACAAGATGGTTGCAAAGGGACAAGAATGTAGAAAATCAAGATGTTCATCTTGATTTCATTGAACCTCCTACTAAAAATATTAATGTTTTTTACGATGCTATCACCACTTTTCTTTTGGAGGATGAAAACGCTTTCCAAGGGGGAGTAATGTAATGCCAAGGAAAAACCCGGGGGGGGGGGGGGGGGGGGGTGTCTCACAAACCCAAGCCAAGGGCCCACTGCTAGGTGTGGAGAAGGGATTCTAAATCTAGATGGCCAAGGGCCTATATAAAAGGTGGTAGGGTGGAGAATCCTCAAGGTAGTTCTTGAGGTTCTCACACAAGCAGTGTAGCACATCTTGAGATATCTGAAAGGTATGACAGACAAGTGCTTATGCTTCAAGAATAGTTATGCATACATTATGGGCTACATGTATGTAGAATATGTGGATTTTGTAGATCATCGACGATCCACATTTGGCTATGTTTTCCTATTTGCTGAAGCAATCGTGTCATGGAGATTATGTCTCTAAAACAGTACGTCATCTTCCACCACAGAGGCAAAGTTTGTGGTAGTTTCTAATGCTAGCAAGGAAGCTGTGTGGTTAGCTCTCCTTGTGAGAGATCTTGGCATTACTCGGACTCTATTGTTGCATTGTGATAGTCAGAGAGTGGTTGCATTAGCAAAGAACCCCGTGTTTCACTTCAAGCTGAAACACATAGAAGTCCATTATCATGTGATACATGACATATTGGCTAGCAAACACATTCATCTAGTCAAGGTTCATACGGATGAAAACCCTGTAAATTATCTCACGAGAGCCTACCCTCAGATGAGTTTGCACATTGCATGGAGATGATGGGTGTAGGGTGAAGCCATTTGAATGCTTCATGATTGTATAGATGTACATACTTACATAGATAGCCACTTGGGCCACGTTGGCCTTTAAGTGGGAGATTCTTAGGGTTCAACCCAATTGTCCCGACACCCATCTTACTGATCATACTAACCTTATCTCTATTCATTGGTAATATAGATCAATAAGGAGTAGTGAGGCATTCTAATCCTCCAAACAATCTACATTCTCCTTATTGGTACAACACATCAAGCATGCACACATCCACGTACACACTCTTCACACTTTGTAGGAACCTTTATGAATACAAAGTCACCTTCTACAAAGGTAGCTTTTCTTCGTCTCTTATCAGCATATGTCTTAGCACAATCTTGAGAACTACGAATGCTTTCCTTTGCTGCTTCCAGCATATCATTCATTTCTTCAAGGAAATCCTTTATATATTAAATCTTCTCCTTCTCTAGGCCTACAACCATAGGATATTTCATCTACAAACCATACATCAACATGAATGGTGTAATCCAATCGCTGAATGTTTGGAACTGTTGTAAGAAAATTCCAAAATGGGTCAGTACTCTTCCCAGTTAGATTGCTTCTTACTGCCATAAGAATGTAACATATCCTCTAGGATTTGGTTAACCCTTTTGGTTTGATCATCAGATTGTGGATGATGTGTTGTACTCATGCTCAAATTAGTATCTCGCTTTTTGAAGACTTCCCTCCAAAATTCCTATCTCTATCTGACACTATACCTGCGGGCTGGCCATGTAGCTTGTAGAGATGTTCAATAAAGAGTTTTGTCAATTTTGACGTTTTAATCGTTTTCTTTGTGGCAATAAACTTTTCCATTTTGGTTAACTTGTCCACTACCACCTACACTAACTCATCCCCTCGATTAGTCTTGGGTAAACTGGTAATGAAGTCCATGGAAATGATTTTCCATTTCCCTTGAGGAATCTCCAAAGGATGGAGTTGTAAGACCGAGGGCCGATCTAAACACAGCTTGAGGGTGCCTATAAGAGGCTATGACTGGGTAGAGAGTAGGCATTAAGACTCACAATGGTATCAGAGCTAGAGCTATTTTTGGCAAAGCAAGAGTGTGGTCTTTTTATAGCAAAAGTTTGCATTCCATCATGAGGAAGAAAAAGGAAGGTAGTGAGAAGACATACTTAGCAAGGGGGAGGCTGCACAGGGGACCTACACAATTTTGCACGCACATGGCATTGTTGAGTTTACGTTGCGTTGCTGACTAGTTCACGTCACTGGAGCTTGTGTTCTTGATGTGCCCAACCAAGATTCGGGTTGGCCTTTCAAAGTCAAAAAAGTCAAAGGAGGGTGCCCACGGTCCATATCCCTCCCCATATTCTCCTCGGCTATGAAGCTAGAGAGCAAACAAGTAAAGGTAATTGAGGCAAGCTACGACAAGTGTTTGAATATTGACTCTCTGCAAATCTTTGCAAATTGTGAAAATTTTGCAAACTTCTGAGAATTTCAAAACATATATCTTTTGTTATTATTGATTTAGCATCCTCTTTTGATTGGCAAAAACGATGTCTACTACGAGTTGTGCCATTCAACTGGGTTCCTACTAGCCACACCTTATTGCTACCTATGAGTTGATAGCTTCTAAACGGCAGATTGGACGATGGACGTTTCAATATCGGCAAAGTTAGTGATGGGGTGGAATTTCTATAATTTGTGGTCGCCATTGATAATTGTATATATTTGGTAGTATTGAATTATTAAGGCTAATTCACTTCATAGTCGGGTACAATCTGTCCTTCGCAGACAATTTTCTCTAAGGTACATTTTTTCTCTTGTTAGCACAACAAAAAGTGGTCATGGATTCGAACATTGACATGCAGCATAGGCTTGATTTTGAAAATCATACACAAGTTCTATCTATTGCTGCCCTGCGATTGGCTACTCTTATGGAGGGTACCCGCGCGGCAATGGGGTTAGATGATAGCTATGTTTGACATCCAAGAGTTTAAAGCACTGCAAACACCTATGATTGTTTTAGGGTTTAATTTTGCAAAGTTGAATGAGAATGTCACCAAAATGTCTGATATGCTTGTGCAATTCATGCAATCGTCAGCCAAGGGCCAAGTTAATGATGAGTAAACTCAGGTTTCTACATCCCTCGTGCCTTGCGGGAGCACACCTGGTTTGCAGGAGCAAGGCTCAAATCTAGTCCATAGACCCTTGGACATACCTAGTGTCATCCAAGAAGAAAGTGACTTAAAGTCATGGGAAAGTGGACGTACTCACTTCTTGATGGAAAGAATGTTTACAGAGGGACTACCTGATCCTATCGAAGAAATGGAGATCCCATCTTCCCCACGTCAAGGGACTGAAGTCCAAAAGGTGCCGTTAAACATTGCCAAATTGATGGATTTCATGTCTTCAGAAGTTAGAACCACCATCATGTCCAAACTATATAAAGAACCCGAGCTAGTCTCAGCTCTTCGAGCCTTCCTCAATGGGGAACTGAAGTTTGGGCTACCACAATTTGCACAGATGGATGGAGCTGGGGAGATGCCAATAGAGGAGGAATACATAGATCCACAACCCAACCTAGATGAGAACCTTGTTATAGAAATACCTGTTAACAAGTTGGGAATACTTTGAGGGTGATGAATCCAATGCGACCATACCAATCACTACTAAGGGATTAACTGTGAAGGGAATCCTTGATGGTGGCGCTGGGGTTAGCATCGTGACTAAAAATTGCTGGGAAACTATGGGAAGACCTCACCTTGCGACCACAACTATAGTAGTGAAGATGGCCAATGGGTCTATTGTTAAACCTATTGGGATGCTAGAAGATCTCAAGATCAAGGTCTTTGGACATAAAATAAGGATTACCTTTATTGTTATGGATTTCTCCAAACACACTATGGCATCGGAGATGATCTTAGGACGTCCTGTCATGAGGGAAGCAAAAATGGTGCATGACTGGTCTAAAAACCATGTCGCTTGCAGTTCCAAGATTCTGTCATTCGAGTGGATCTTGTGACGGGTCGAGCACATCCTCTAGGAAACAGGTTTATAATTGATCATAGATCTGACACCACAGTTCACTCAGCCCCATTGCAGTATTGTTACACGTGTAAAGCGGACACTGATGTTGGGGAAGATTCTCCTTATATGGATGTACTACCTGGGATGACTGAGTCGGACAATGTGGATTGGGTCCACCTAGCAGCAACCATAGACACTTGGGGAAATAGGGGGACGACCTGGGTAACACTTGAGGGGGATGAAATACCACCACTTGTACCCTTAAATATGCTACAAGCAATGCATATAGCTTCTGACAAGACTCATCCTAATATAACAAAGAAAACATACAAGTGGGTCCCTAAATCTTCTTTAGCGACCATAGCTAGTGCTAAAAAACAGAAGACTTGTAAGAAACGTACCATTCGCTCCAAGAAAAATAAGAAAACGTTGTGTTGGATTCCTAAACAACTATTGAAAGCCCAAGGCTACTATCAAGGAAATGATCAAATCTGGGTGCCAAAACTTAGATTGTGTTCTTACCTGTCACCTGACACATGTGAGCCCAATCCTGTAGCTCCAAAACAAATTGACAATCACGGAAAGAAAAAAATTACAGAATGCTACACACCCGCTCCAGAGCTAGTTTGGGTACCGAAGAAAGGACGATTTGGTCCACCTAGCTCAAGAAGGGGGGAGTCCCATGAAGCTTCTAGCTCCTCATGTAATGCATCCATAGAGGTAAAAGCTTCTCCACAACCTCCACCTAGAATTGTGGACCTCCATAAAGCTACAAAGGAATCCACACCTCCCAGTTTTCAAGAATCACCTGATGAACCACTTCAAGTTCGATCCTGGGAGAGTACCTTACCAGCCTTGCAACTTGACGAGGCACCTAATGTAATAGAAAACTATTGGCAAAAATCCTCACCTATTACCAACTGGAACAATTGGTTTCAAAGGGTGACAAGCTCATTTCAAACGGTATGATCTACCCAAGGAAGGGGGGAGTGTTTGCTGACATCCATCATTCACTTGCTTCCCTCCCGACCTTCCTCCCTGACCTCTCAATCACCAATCTTAGGGAATGTACATATAAAGCCTTATACTCACAAAAAACAAAAATAATAAAGAGCAAGAGCAATTAGCGAAGGAGTATGCACAATAAAAGTCAAAACATTGACCCAGACCTACACATTCACATTCGGTACATTGAAACAGAAACCTATATCATAAAACACCTATGATCCTCATCACTCAAGTGATGGAGGGTAGGTAAGATTAGTACGATAGGAGTGTTTCCGTTTTAGAGTTGAGTGATTAGCAAAGTTCCTTTTTCCCACTGATGTGCCTCCTAGAGGTATTGTTTGTGTTTCCTAATGTGTACAGGAACGTGTTGCTGTTGTTAGGAATTGGACCTTCATGGGATCTTTCTCTCATTCACACTTCAAATCAAGCACGACCATCGACACAAACAGGTGTTTCTTATCCATTAGCATTGCCCCTTATCTTTTTGCATCCATGTTTGTCTGCTTTGATTGTGATTGGTAGCATAATATTCAGCGCATTTTCTTAGTACCAAACATTAAATTCAATGAATTTTTTGTCATAATCACTTGTCTAGATTTAAAAACCAAGCAGTCCGACTAAGCTAGTTTGACCAATCTAGGTGTTAGAGATCTTCTCTTAATACCATGGGGAATGCCTTCCTAATAATCAATGGTTACTTAGGTTCTTAATCCGATTTAGGCAACATTGTGTGAAATGTACTAGCGCTTTCTAGTGGGCTTAGTCTCTATTGACCTTTAGCTTAAGTATTATAAAGGGAGTTTACTAGTGTGATGAGCCTGGGGAGGTGTAACACTGTTATATGACCCCCCAAAGTTACAAAATTAAAATGTTGAAAATGAACAAACAAAAAATCAAAGTGCCACAATGTAAAATCTTAAGCTGGAAGAGAAATTTCAGCTTGATTGGGTACTTCACTCACATGTATCGCCTATGGTACTAGAGCCCTAGAGGTTCCCAATGTGGGCGCTTTTCCTTGAAAAGCAAAAAACCCAAGGCATACAAAATAAGCACACACATCAAAATTGAATCACTGTGAAAAGACTTTGGGGGGTCAAAGAAAAGGTAATTAGTCAGGCGATGATTTCATGAGAAATTCCTTTTATCGTAGCTTAACTACAAGGTCTTCTAGGTATAGCCTCTAGTCAGCCCTCGAACATGAAATACTTGGCTCTCGCGATTAAACAACTTAATTGACCAGAGAAAATTAAGAAGCTTACCCATGGTATTAATAGTCGATCTCTAGTGCCTTTCGACCGTTAAATTAGCGACCCCAGACTTGTTTAATTTTTTACCTTTACATCTGTTTATGCATTTGATTATATTGCAATTTAATATTTATTGCTGACAAATGGTTTAAAATTCTGTTACCAATCACATTGTTTGCCTACAACTGCATATGCTTTTTAATTCTATATGAGAATGCAATTACTGTGCCAATGTTGTTTGATTTTGCAGTGATTGAAGAAGGCTAAGGACATTCATCTCAAATGCTCTTCCACCTCGACGAACGAGCTTCAACTCAATAGCTTCCGAGGACGGAATCTACATCAAGAAGGGGGGCATGTTAACCCTCACGGCTCACGGACACCCTATCACCTACGACGGACGTTGTAACCTACGGCGGACATTGTATTATTTATTTGGTAGAGTCAGGTACCGGGCTTGTCGGTCCAATAGGAAAAGGGTAAGAGTGATCGTCGATGAGAGGCGCACTCTAACTGGAACATTCAAGGGATTAGTTGGCTAAGCATGGGCGCTCAAGTGTGAATGGGGTGAGCTCATATAAAAGTCAACTAAACCTAAAATTCACTCATTCTCTCATGGTGCAATAGAAGAGTGCTCTTGCTCCATCTCCATCTTCTTCTTCTTCATCTCCTTGTGTGTGTGTGTGTGTGTGTATGCGTGTGTGTGTGTGTGTGTGTGTGTGTGTGTGTGTGTGTGAGAGAGAGAGAGAGAGAGAGAGAGAGAGAGAGAGAGAGAGAGAGAGAGAGAGAGAGAGAGAGAGAGAGAGAGAGAGAGAGCGATCGAGCATTGCGATGACGGCATGGCGGCGGCGAAGCGGTTGAGCGCGGCGAAGCGGCGGCTCCTTCTTCTTCGCGGTGAAGAATCCTCCACGAAGCAAGCGTAGAGCTGTGAGTGACACACCATCGCCTTCTTTGAGCTTACTAGTTTAGGCTTGTTGTGTGCTTGGAGCCATTTGTGGCTCGCACATGGTGTATCGGCAAGTTCCTTGCATTGACACGTGCGACATACGCGCACAACTGCACATAGATGGTGGTGTAAGATAGAGCAAGATAAGCTAGTGCCTAAGACTTGGGTAGATTTCAAAGTGATGATCATTGGATAGTTTGTGCCTAGTGATGAGCATAGTTGCACACTTGATACATGGTTCTTTTTATCCTAGATGAACATGATCGTACAAGAGTATGCGGGTAAGCATCATGAAGTTGTTTCAAACATGTCTCATCATATTTTTGACTTTTTGCAAGTGCAAGAATTTTCTTTGAGGCCTCTTGTGCACAAAGGAAAATTTAGTACACTGAATGAGGCCATTTAATCTACTCTTGTGTTACAAGATGGCAGAATGGGTCTGGACCAACCTAGCCACAGATCCTCATGGAGTAGGTTTCCACATCCCTCAATCCTAGTACATGTGCAATAAGGCACTCTCATATGCGTGGGAAGGAAGCCAAGGATCCACATATGATCACTTGTCTCATGTATTGAAAGGAAAGTTTCTCGCATGATAGAGAGAGAATTTAATCATTTAGTGCTGACCCCGCAACAAAGGAAAAAGTCCATGAAGGAAGGATTATGCTAT
The DNA here is from genome assembly GCF_014529385.1 of Adiantum capillus-veneris. Classification (NCBI taxonomy): domain Eukaryota; kingdom Viridiplantae; phylum Streptophyta; class Polypodiopsida; order Polypodiales; family Pteridaceae; genus Adiantum; species Adiantum capillus-veneris. The sequence goes on from NC_140938.1 coordinate 154,830,607, forward strand.
GGATGTTTGGGCAAGCATAAATTAAAAGATCACCCTAAGAAATCTAAAATGGTAGCCAACACGGTGTTGAATCCTCGAAGTGAGAAGGATGAGGAGGAAGAAGAAGATCTACTTGATGACTTGAATTCTCCTCAAATAATTTTAACCATGTCTATTGCAAAGATAGTGTCAAGCGTGCCACATGTATACTTGCCTCCAGGTGCATAGAGGGGATATTAATTCTTAGATACTACACTTATTTTCATGAGTGGATGTGTGGAAGGAAAATGTCATAAAATATTATATCTAACTTTACCAAATGATTTTCTCATATTAAACTGGTCATTTAATATGGGACGATAAAAGGGGAACAAGAGTTAGGATATAGATATGTGCTTCTAGATCTATCTCAATAGGGGACCAAAAGGAGAAATGGTTGCATCTCAATAGAGGTCCAAAAGGAGACGGTCTACCAAAGAGCAATGTGCAATAAGTGCTTCTAGACTTACCTCAATAGGGGACCAAGAGGAGAGATGGTTACATCTCAATAGGGGTCCAAAAGGAGGTAGTCTATCAAAGAGCAACGTGCATATAATGGAGCTTAAAAGATCTTAGGGTTAGCTTCATTAAAGACCTCTAGAGGTTAGTGTTAAAAGTCCTTAGACCTTAGGTAGTGCTTGAGGTGGGAACCCGGCCCAAGCTTGAGGTGCTTGTCATGCTTGGTGACTAGCGTGCTTGAGGTCCTTGTCATGCTTGGTGACTAAGGTGCTTGAGGTGCTTGTCATGCTTGATAAGTAAGGTGCTTGAGGTGCTTGCTGACTAAGGTGCTTGAGGTGCTTGTCGTGCTTGCTGACTAAGGTGCTTGATGTGCTTGTCATGCTTGATGAGGAAGTTTCTTGAGAAGCTTACCATGCATGGGAGGTAAGGTGCTTGAGTAAAAAAGAGACCCTTCAAATGAGGGGGAAAGCCCCAAAGTTAGGAGAATCTTTTTCTTAATCTCCCACTCACCCAAAGGGCACCCCCTTTCTCAAGGGGCACATGGACACATGTCAAGCTCTCCCTATGCTTAGCCACATGGTGTGCTTGAATCCAATTAGTTGGGCTAAAGAGGGGCCAATGAACTTCTAGTTCAATTCAACAAATATCTAGATATTTTCAAGTTCTCTCTCTCAAAGGGGTAAGGAGGACACTTGTCCAAAGGCTACCCATGTTGTTTGAAATGCATTGTGCATGTGATTGGCCAGGCTTAGAGGGGTCCAATGAGCTTCAAGCTTGAGCTACAAGGAGGGGTTGACCAAAGCAAGCAAGGGGTGTGCTTGGTGGTATACACTCTCACACACACACACACACACACACACACACACACACACACACACACACACACACACACACACACACACACACACACACACACACTCTCTCTCTCTCTCTCTCATTTTTCACACATTCTCACTTGGTGAAAGTGGAAGAACTCCATCTCCTTCTCTCCAAGCTTGTTGAGAAGTTGAGAGCCTACACCAACACTCTTGGAATGCAAATCCAACCAAGAGCCATGCTTCAATGCTTAAGCTTGCCATCTTCTCCATCTTCATTACTATGCTATTATGCTATGCTAAGCAAGAAGAGTAATGATAAGTGAGGAGCTATTTCTTTCTCCTATGAAGATTCTTCTTCCTCTTCCCTACCCTCATTCCTCACTAGCTCTCTCCACCTTCGAAGGTGTTTGAGGCCTTGGGACTGAGGCCGGGGATGGTTAATGCTTTTTACAAAGTCTATGTTATGCTCGTGATGCATGAAGCTTTCCATCTTCATAGCATCACCAAGGTCACAAGGAACAAAGATTGTATTATACCAAGTCTCTCTTTATGGGAGAATCTATAATACAAAAGCCTAATGGAGGGGGGACCGGCTCCACATAAATACGATCCTCAACTGTTGTCAAGTTCTCTAATTCTCTCTCTCTATCTCTCTCTCTCTCTCTCTCTCTCTCGCAAAAGTATTATTCATGCCAAGTTAGTTAAGTATAGTGGTTAATGTTGCTACCTCTAATTAAGTTCACCCTCTATGTTCTCAAAGTAGTCTCACAAAAATGCTCTCTTTAATTCTCATAATTCCTCTATTCTCAAAGTTCATAGGCCATTCCCATTAAAGAAAGCAAGTGTAGGTCTTTATAGGTTCCACCCTTAACTTCATCACTTCTAAGCATTTGATCCTCCAGACACAATTATCAAAGTATAAATACACTGTGGAGCTAGCAAAGGGCAAGGGGGTTCAAATTTGCAATTAACAAGTGGTTGATCTACCTCTCAAAATGTAGTCCAACAAGGGGAAGCTAGATTTTGAGATTATGCTTTTAACACGATTCGATATTATGCTAGGCAAGCAGTGACATGCTAGAAGGAATTCATTTATGAATCATGTGTACAAGGTGATGGTAAGCGTGTGCCGATTCATAGGAAGATGAACTTTTCACAAATGAATCTACTCAAAGCCACATAGTTACTCAAGATAGAGTTTAAGTAGATTTATCTCTGTTACATTTCAAATATTTCTAGTGTGCCTCTTAAGGTTGAAACTACACAAAGTGGAGGTAGGATAACTTCTTCTCAAGCTCTTGTTGACAAGATATGAGCATTTTGTGATGTGTTTAAATCTGGCTTGCCTTCTAGTTTGCCTCTGCATAGGACTATGAAGCACAAGATCAAGCTTGTGCTAGGAGAATCTCTAGCCAACAAAGCACCATATTGGATGAGCCTGAGACATTGTCATAATTTGTGTTTAGATGTATTGGTATGCTTTCAATATGTGCTTTGTAACCTAAACCCTAGGGAGGAGTCTAGAAAGGATCAATAAGTAATTGGAGAAGGGTTTGATCTGACCTGGTTTTCTCCATTTGCTTCATCAGTTTTGCTTGTGAAAAAGAAAGATGGATTATTCACAATGTGTGTCAATGGCATGGCCTTAAATAAGATTGCTATAAAGCATGGATATACTATGCCTAGAAAAAATGATCTCTTAGATGCCATATATGGAGGCAATATCTTTAATAAAATAGATATAGAGAGTGGCTATCATCAAATTAGGGTAAGAAAATAAGATGTATATAAGACAACTATTAGTGGTCATTATGAATATTTAGTGATGCCTTTTGGTCCTACTAATGCTCCAACAACTTTTAAAATGCTAATAAATGATGAGTTGAGGCCATTTATGGTCGTTTTGTGGTGGATCTCATTGATGATGTCCTTGCTTATATTAGAAATTTGCAAGACCATGAACCACATTTATATGCCATCTTTCAAGCTTTAAGAGAAACTAGTTTGTAAGCTAATGTGGATAAGATTGTTCTATGTGTGGTCGAGATTGAGTACTTGGGCCATATCATTCTATCGAGGGAAAGTAAATTTGGTGTGGCCCATCCCACGAAACATGATAGCTTTGAGATCTTTTCTTGGTCTCTAGGGTTTTATTGTAAGTTTATTGAACTCAATTCATTCATAGCAGCTTCTGTGACTGATTTGTTGCAAGATAAAGTTTCTTTTGAATGGCTTAGTAGGCAACAAGAAATTTTTGAACAGTTGAAGTAAACTGTCACTTTAGTCCATATGATTAAAGTTGTAGATCCAAAAAACCATTCGATCTACATACAGATGCAAGTGATATCATAATTGTTGTGGTACTAAGTCAAGATGGAAGACCAATGGCTTTTGCTAGCAAGAAGTTTTCATATCCATAGTTGAAGTGGCATGTGTATGAGCTAGATTTTGTATCCTATTGTTCATGCACTCAAGATCTGGCCCATAATCTTTATGGCACGGAGGGTTTAAAGTTTACACATATCATCACACCTTGAATTATTTCTATACTCAAAATTTGAGAGGCCTTCACGCTAGATCGATCGACACGATGACATAATTTCACATGGAAACTTTGTACAAAAAGGGCAAGGATATTGTCGTCGTCAATGCATTATCACGCATTATGCATAATATGAGTTTTATTGTACTAGAGAGTACTTTGCTTCAAGAAATAAGAAGTAGACCAAGAGGACCCTTATTGGAAATCAATAAAGTTTAGGATAGATCTAGTATTTATTACTCTTGATCATGTAGCTCCATATAATTCGTTTAGTAGCTCTCAACCAAGTCCGTTTTTGAATTTCTCAACAGGGAATGAATTTATTAACTAAAAAAGGAAGATATATGTTTCTTATACATGGGAATTAAGAGAAAATTTTTTACATGACCTGCCATGATAGCCCTTCTGCGGCCCATCCTAACATAGATAAGACTTTATAGTCAGTACATCAGACATTATGGTGGCCTTATCTCAAGTGAAACGTCCATAAGTATGTCACATAATGTTTTTAGTATCAAGTTAATGAAGCAGAAGGAGTTAAGGTGGCTGACCTATTACATCCTTTATACGTTCCAAAATATAAGCGGCAAAGTATTTTTATGGATTATAAAGTGGCACTACTAAGAACTCAAAGAGCCAAGGACTATATTTTGGTAGAAGTTCATCATTTGAGCAAGATGGCTCACTTTATTCCTACCGTAGAGACTCTGGTAGCTCAAGTCGCCAATTGTTTATTCAAAATGTTTCTAGGCTTCATGGGTACCTTAATCCATAATTTTTGATAGGGATCAAAAGTTCACATGACATTTTTGGCGGCAAGTGTTTGCTAAGTTGAATGTCAGTTTACAAACGAGTATTGGTGATTACCCTGAGACAAATTGCTAGACTGAAAGGGTGAATAAAATTTTTGGAAATCTAAGAGTCTATGTGTTTAATAGACAAACAAATTGGGATGCATATCTTCCAGATGTAATTTTCTTAAAATAGTCATCCACATCAGCTTTGTGATTTACACCATTTGGAATGAATTATGGTATGATCCTAGGCTTTTAGGTCCTCAGGCTACTTGCTCTGCTGTGGTAAGTTTTCTTACCAAGATGCAAGACATGCTAACTTTAGCCAAGAACCGAATTCAACAAGCAGTGGATAGGGCTAAAAGTTATGTGAGATCTTTTCGGGCCTTTGAAGGAGGAGAAAGAGATTTTTTCCAAATTCCTTCAAAGTCTACTTCCTCGTCGACAAGAAAGTTTCACAAGTTTTTTCCAAGGTATTATGGTCCTTAGAAGATTATTAAAGAGCTTAGTGACATGGCCCATCGACTGGGGTTATCTTCACATTGTTGAGTTCATCCAGTGTTACACGTTAGTAAATTGAAAATACTTATTTCTAAAGATGATAACGTAATTGGTGGAACTATTCTTTTAGAGGAGTTAGGAGACTATAAATATAATCCAGACAAGATACTAGATATGAGAGAGAAATGGTTGAGAAACTTTATCCTCCAAGAATTTCTAGTTGTCTGGAAGGCCTTCCACTAACTGCTCTGAGTTGGGAGCGAGAGGACTCATTCGTCAACACTTCCTTACATTGCTTATTGAGTACAATGATCTTGTTGAAGGGGGAACGAATGTTAGACGACGATAATGTACATAATTAAGAGGGCCGATCGGGTTGGCCGAGAAGATCTCTAGAAAGGGATCAGCCATGCCAACTCAAGGGTTGCTCCAAGTGAGAATCGACCGGGTGTGAATAGGGCTAGAGGGTTCTCAAAGAGAATAAATGGTTGGGTGAAAAGTTTTGGGTATGCCATTGAATGCTTGCAGTTTTTTGGACGAAAGAGAGAGAGAGAGAGAGAGAGAGAGAGAGAGAGAGAGAGAGAGAGAGAGAGAGAGAGAGAGAGAGCATTTGAGAGTTTGAGAGGGAGAGGGGAGACCTCCAGGACATAGCCGAAGGCTGAGCAAGGAAGCAACCCTCGTACACCAACGTCCTTTTTTTTTACAACAGGTGTTTATCCCTTTCCAAATATTAGCCCCATAAAACATGGTCGAGCAAGCGCCGCCAACCATCGGGCCACACGTAGGCATCACCATGGACACCTAATTGAGCACCACGTGCTCAGAATAGTGGAGAGAACTTGTAGCAACCAGCTAGGAACCTCCTCCTCAAATAACCCACCTCAAGAGGAGGATGCACTCGAGTGTTCAAGGGCAAGAGCCCTAGCAACATGAACACCAAGTGAGCACAAAGTGTCCCTCTAGAGAAGACCCAAGAGGGGATTGTAACTCACAACCCGTAGGTTGAGAAGCCAAAGCCTTACTTTTAGACCAACTCTTTGGGGACCTCCCGCTTATACAATTATAGTTCACCATGGCATTGCTAGGTTTGCCAAGTTGTTGAGCCCCCCTCTGACATGACCTGAGACCTACTTTCCAGTAAATTCTCCACAGAAAATAGACGCCAGCCTTGTTACCTTGAGGCTTGAGCCCGTCCGAGTGTGACACTAGCATCATTACGTCGAGATAGACGGCTCCCGTTGAGCCTGCCAGAGTGTGACACCGGCCTTACACCCTAGCCTTACACTCTTGTTCTAAAAGTTCTTCCATTTCTACGTACCACGTGACATGATACTGCGACAATCAAATGCAAGAGGTTCGGTATACGGCGCCACCAGAGATGGCGGCGGGCGCCGCCAGCATGGATGCTGACATTGCTGAGGAGAAAGAAAGCCTGTGCCCCAACCATAGGGACCCCTCCAGCGCTCTCAAGTTGCTCTCGCATAATGCAGCACTCTGTCGGAATTTTGAGCACGTAAGAACGCACTGAGAGAGAGAGAGAGAGAGAGAGAGAGAGAGAGAGAACATTGATTCAACTCTACTGTTTCGCTTGCTCTATCTGGCCCTCTTGGATTGGCCATTGAATGAAGGAAGCTCTTGTTACAGCCTAAAATGACAGCTCATGTGCGGCCCAACTCTCCATGAGCGCAGAGCAACCCAGTGGGTAGTATCACTTTATTTGAAGCTCAAAAGAATAAGTGGCTAGATGCTAGCTTAACTTCCCATGATTGGCCATAATGGCTGAGTTTAAGGTTGGAGGTTATTATCAGAACAACAGAAAGGAAAGAGAAAAGAAGAAGATCTTTGCCTGATCTTTGGTTGGGTGTGATACCTTTGTGCACTACATTAAGGCCTGCCATGTGCATCAAACATGGAAGGCCAACATTAACTCGTATGAAGTTTTCCGATGAATCTACCTCTATATTCTATTCGATTCCTGCAGCCATTCCATATGCAAGAGAAGAGTGTCAAAGCCTCACAACATGATGGTCTGAACTACATGCATGTGATGATGTAACGATGGTCAATGAACGAGGTAAATCCACATGTAGCTATGTATTGGCCATTGAGTGGACAAGTAATCAAACTAAGAAAGGGCTGATGCATGCATACAAGTAACCCATCAGCTGCTTGTGAAGCCATATCACTACAGGCATCCATGTAGCACAGGCTAACAAGACCCCTCTTGAGCACAACATGATCAAGAAAAAGGGATGCCAAAAGCGAGGCGAGCAACATGTCCAATTTCAAAATAGGAATCTTCGTCAAATGAAGGAGAAACTAGGCTGAGTTGGAGTTTTCTGATGATAACTCACTTATTTGTGACCCATTTGACTAACCAACTGGACCCACATGTTCCTCTAACCTAGACCTACATGCTCGTCATACCAACTGACCACCAGAGTGTAATAACATCTATCAAAACACGTGTACAAACAATTTATGCAAGAGGGTTCCAAAATTGGAAAACCTAATCTATTGGACTCGTTTGGACATGTAGGTCGTGCGAATAGGTTTACAAAATTGTTGGTACTAATCCTCCTAGGATTCTAGACACTCCTAACTAGAAATTTGTCTCTGGAAGTCGATGAAACATGTCCACGTGACACACAGAGCCATGTGCACGTGAAATCCCCTTTTGCTTAAGGTGAGGTACGGGTACCGAACTCCATGCATGCCATAAGATGGTCTCAAATGAATAGTCTTCTAGATGATGTCCTCCACGGCTACTTTTGAGAGAGACTCCCTCCGGGGATGTGGAAATGTTTAGCAGACACGGATGGTGATGATACATCTACTAACAACCAATGGACTACCTCTCCTGGATCAACGATTCCCTTTGTGGTTATTGGCTGGCCTTCGTTGCCCCAACTCGGGCGGTGTGAACCAAAGTGCAAACTGGCACAAAGTGATGAGGTGCCTGCTCGGGAGTCGAGCTATTGAAAACCCTAATTCTGCAATCCCTAACCCTAAAACCTGCAAACCCTAAAATTTGCCAGAAACCCTAATCCTAACCCTAAAAACTGTCCTAAACCCTAATCCTAACCCTAACCCTAGCAGCAGGCTGAAAATTCAAAAATTGCACTGGTAGCTGCTTTTGTGTCAATTGCTTTTCCTACGTAATTTGAGAAGAGAGAGAAAGAGTTTGCTTTATTTTTAAAAACTCAAGTGAGTTTGATAAAGAGAAAAAGGAGTCTTTGCTTTGAGGCTTTTTGATCTGAAGCTTTTGGGACTCTGCTTTTGGGTATCCCTTGTAATCTTTATATACACGGTTTAGGGCTCACTTTGCAAAGCATCTGGACGCAGTCTGAGAGTGAAACCCTAACCGCTCTCTTGTACTTTGAACATTGATTAATACATAATGAAATACCGAAAGGGGCGCCGGTCTTTGGGACCAATATCTCCAGGCACGGAACTCCACCGGGCCAGTGCAAATCTATTGTAAACTGTGAACTGTTTTGAAGTGGTTATTTGGTGTTGTCGTGATTGATTCTTTACTTGGGTGTCCAAGTCTGTTACAGTGGTATCAGAGCACGGCCGATTTCTCTTCTACGGGAAATCGGATCCCTACTTTTTTTTCCGCGGCACCTATGGCTTCACACAAGGATCAGTCGACTCCCTCTGCATCTGGAGATGCGGACAGGGATCACAACGAAGATTTCGGCAGAGAGGATGGCCCGCCTCGGCCTACTCAGGCGGAGCAAAGAGAGATGAAGCGTCGTCAATTGATCGGTGATGCAACAAAGATGATGCTCAGTTTTGCGAAGGACCCGAAATTGACAAAATATACGAGTGAGACTTCTTTTCAAGGAGTGCACGAGCAGTGGCACAAAACCACACCACCACCCCGAAACCCGCTCTCAAGAAACCTTCTGCTCACAAGCAATATTCAGAGAAGGAATTAGAAGAGGTGGTTGATGCACGGATCACTCAGCTTTTTGACGCGTAGAATAAAGCTAAAAAGCATGGCAAAAAGCAGAAGAAAGGCACTGACTTCCCAAGTTATTTGGGTCGTCAGTCGACATTTGACAAAGCAAAGAAACAAAAGAAGTGTGTTCGATTTGAAGAAGTACTCAGTTGTTCTTCTTCTTCTTCTGACAGTTCTTCTAGCTCTTCAGATTCGAGCAAAGAAGACAGAAAAGGCAAAAAGCGAAGCAAGAAACAACGCTTCGGAAAGAGCAAGAAAAAGGCAAAGAAGTCTAAATCTCGCCCAGTGAGTGACAGTCCTACAGAGGACTCGTCTACAGACAGTCCAGACTCCGATGACGAAAAATTTTATGCGAACAAGAATTTTTATAAAGCCAACCAGTATGACTTTCAGGAAGATAAAAGCAAGAAAGTCCGAGAGTTTAAGGAAGGTGGACAGTCGATCAAATTTGACAATTTTTCAGGATACAAAGATGCTTCCAAGGCTTTGTCTTTTATACAGCAGTTTGACATTGCTTCCGCGGGAGGACGCTACTCAGAGCACTCCAAGATTCGGAGAGCTGCCTCTTATTTTACGGGATATGCTCGAACTTGGTGGTCCACGCTTCTTTTAAACAAGACTGCGCCAGTTAAATGGCTGAAATTTAAGAAGCTTTTTATTTCTTCTTGGTTGACGCAAGAATATGAACGCGATATACGAGCTGCTTGGAACCATCTTCAGATGACCAAGAGAGATACAGTGGATGCTTACTGTGAGCTCTTTTCTACCTGCCTCTTCATTCAAGAAGATCTCGTTCAGAGAACAGATTGAGCGGTTTACCTTGGGTCTACCTATAGAGATCCGAGATCACTGCTTGGAACAGAAGTCAGCTTCTATTCAGGAGTTTATGAGTCATGCGAAACGCGGCTTTGCCATTCACTCTGGCAGTCTTACCTACTCCACCGACGAGGTCATGACACAACGAGCCAAACAGACTTCAGCGAATGAAAGTAGAAAGAGAAAGAGCAACTCAGAAAAGAAGGATGCACGATCTAAGCTTACTCCTGAGGAGAGAGCTCGCTTCATTAGGGAGGGGAAGTGCTTTTGATGCGGGGAACATGGACATATCTCCTAGAAGTGCCCTAACAAGGCATCGAATGAACAAGATGAAGAAAGGCCAAAAAGTTCTAAAGCAGCTGAGAGATGTGGCAGAAAAGGCAGATAAAAAGCAGAACTAGTACCACATGGCGTGGGACCTGAACCGAATCAAATGAATGAAAGTACAAACTTTGCCGCTTTTAGGGCAAAGTAAAGGATCAGGAAGCTCTTTTGAAGGAGCCAAGGCCAACTTCTTTTCACTTGGAATTAGCGGCTCGATTTGGAATTACGCTCGACAGGTTGAGGCCACAGGCAGACGTAGTTCGATTGGCACCCGGACGGGATGTTGCCATTACATCGAGCATTGGCAAACTTCGTTTGCAAGGACAGGGGTGTTCAGGGCACGCGAGTGACGTTCTACTCGGAATCCCTTGGTACCACAAGAACTACGCCGTGGTTGACTACCGGGCCGAGAAAGCGACTGACAAATGAAGGGCTCAAAGATTGTACTTGATGAACTTCAGTTTCTTTACTCATTCTTTTGGGAGAGAAGTGAACGATGGATAAAGGTTGAATATGTTTTGACCTGAACAAAAGAATGCCAAGATTTTTCTCAACACTCATGCCGATTGCTTTTTCGAGGGCTTGAAGATCATACCATTGATCTGATACTTGGAAGCACACTACCGAACCGGCCACCTTACCATGTGAGCCGAGCACAGAATGAAGAGATTATGAACCAAGTGAAAGACCTCTTGGAAAAAGGTCTCGTCCAGCCTAGTACTTCACCGTATTGCTCTCCAGTGTTGTTGGTTTTGAAGAAAGACGGATCTTGGAGAATGTGTATCGATTATAGAGCTCTCAACAAAATCACCATCAAGAACAGATTTCCGATTCCTAGGATCGATGATATACTCGACAGATTACAGGGATCCTCGTGCTTTAGCAGGATTGATTTGAAGAGTGGATATCATCAGATCAGAATCGCGCCGGGAGATGTCTACAAGACAACTTTTCGGACGACTTTTGGGTTATTTGAGTTGTTAGGTGCAGCGGAATGAATGTTGTATTTTCTCAAGATTAGTGATCTTTATTTCTCAAGGTTCCTTTTTAGTTCTTAGGGAAAGAGAGAGCTTTTCGTCTTGTAGAGTGCTGTGGTCACGAACAAAGTGAGTGGATATTGTGCGTGCAAGTGAATGAGACTGAGAAAAGGAGAGAGAAGAGGTACGACACCCGAGAGGTTGTAAAACCCTCCTCCGAAGGCCCCACTCTCGTCGGCGAGAGTGGTCTACTTTGATTGCACAAAGGTTTACAATGCGTATGCAATTGACTATGCAACTTGGTCTATGCCGACGACGACGACGATACGACGACGACGACGATGATGACGAAGATGGCTGAAATCTGAGATCTTCTAATCGCTGAATTTCGGGACTGTTTCGGTGGCTAAAAATGACTGTTTTGGCTGCTTTTTCTTGGCTGAAAAATGAGGTTTCTTAGGGCTGAAAACTGATGGTCTGTACGGGCTGAATCTGCTACACTTTAGGTGAATGATGCCGGTCTTAATTTGCTGCTGAAATCCAAAAACGCTAGGGGCTGAAATTGGTCCTTCTGTCGCCGGGGTTCTGCAAATGCAAAAACGCTAGGCTGATCTGCTGTGTCGTGATGATGCCGGGGCTGATCTGCTGTGCACAAATCGCCAAGGCTGATCTGATGTAAAAGCGCTAGGTCTTCTGTGGAGAAAACGCCAAAGTAGTCGCGGGGGTTGGTCTTGCTGAGAAGTTGCCTGTTGAGCAAGGTGCTCCTGCTGCCTCTTCTGCCAGAAAGTGCTAACTTGGGTTTGCTTATATATTAACTTAGCAAAATTGCCCTACCTACTTTTGTTGGAAAGTCACTTAAAAATAATAAGTGAAAATAACCAAAAATAGGAAAATAGGCTAAATGCATTGGAAAATTTCCCTAACTGATGCTAACGGATTCTGATGGGAATTCCGATGATCATGCTGTGTGCAACCGGAGGATATGCATCTATGCTAAGTGACTGGGCATGCACGGTCTACGAATAGACTCACAAAAGTGCCAGATCACTGCTAATCTAAACTTGACTTGACTGACGGGAGCCCTGCTATGGTGTAGCTTGTCCACGGACACATAGGGTTGGGATGTGTCACGTGACATGAGTTTTTGGTGATGCCTTTTGGCTTAACCAATGCTCCTGTGACATATACCCGGATGATGGACAGGTTTCTTCGAGAGTACAGGCTATTTGTTGGCACTTTCTTTGACGATATCATTGTTTTCTTCAAGAATGAGGCAGAATACAGAGATCATCTGCTTCAGGTCTTTCAAGCATTACGAGATCACAAGTTAGTGATTAATGCAAAGAAAAGTGATTTTTTTTTCCTACCAGAGATACACTTTTTGGGACACATTGCCTCAGCAGCAGGAGTGCAAATCGATCCTGCCAAGATAGAGACTATACGTGATTGGCCCGATTTGAAGAATGTCCATGAAGTTAGAAGCTTCTTGGGACTGTGTTTGTACTATAGGTGGTTCATTCGAAAGTTTGCAGAGGTTGCTTCCCCTTTGCATATCTTGACACAGAAAGGAGTCCCTTTCTCATGGGGGACCCACAGAGGTGACTGCCTTTCAGACATTGAAAGAGAAACTGACTATGGGGCCAGTTTTGACTTTGCCGGACTTGCAGAAGTCATTTGAAGTATATTGTAATGCTTGTGGTCGTAGTCTGGGTGCGGCCTTAATGCAAGAAGGCCATGTCATTGCTTACGAGAGCCGATTGTTCTCAAGGCCGGAGATGACAGCACAGATTTATGAGAAAGAGCTTTTGGCGGTTATCCATGCTCTTACTCAGTGGCAGCATTACCTACTCGGAGCGGATTTTACTGTCTTTACAGACCATCAGAGTTTGCACTACTTCTTGTCACAAAAGCAGCTTTTGGAAAAGCAGATGCGGTGGGCGAACATCTGTCACAGTTTCACTTCCAGATTGTCCATGTGGAGGGGTAGAAGAATGTGGTGGCAGATGCTTTGTCTCGGAAGCCGTTGGCTCTGGCTATTTCCGCGATACATCATAGGAACTTCGAAGATATGGTCGACCAGTATGCCACAGATACAGATTTTGCATACGTTTTCACACGGATATGGGATGGGGAGACAGTAGCGGGATATTCCATTCGCGATGGCTACTTGATGAGAAAAACCATGTTGTGCGTTACACAGCCGTTGAAGGAAAAGGTTATGACTGAATGTCACTGTCCACCTTTTACGGGTCACCGCGGCATTGCTACCACCATGAAAGGGGTAGAGAGATATTTCTTTTGGCCGAGACTCAAAAAGGATGTGGAAGAGGTTGTGCGTAGTTGCTTAGTATGCCAGAAGGTAAAGTTTGACAGGCATAAAGCACAGGGATTGTTACAGCCTTTACCCATACCCACCCGCCCCTGGGAAAGTATTTCAATGGATTTCATTTTTGATCTCCCGAGAATACAGAGTGGTCACGATGGTATCTGGACTGTTATTAACAGATTTAGCAAACACGCTCATTTCATTCTAGTGAAGAAAACAGTCAAGCCGGATCACTTAGCGAGACTGTTTGTGGCTCAGATCTTCAGATTACATGGCATGCCTGAGACGATCGTCTCCGACAGAGACCCCAGATTTACGACTTTGTTTTGGAAGGCAATTTGGGAGAACATTGGCACGCGGTTGGAGTTCTCATCATCGTTCCACCCGCAGACTGTTGTCGGGCAATCTAAGATTGCCAATTCAGTGGTTCTAGATTTATTGAAGTCGTATATCTCGGATCAGAAGACTCAATGGGAAAAGTATCTACCTTTGGTGGAATTTGCCTACAATAACACGATACACTCTTCGACGGGGAAGGTGCCATTTGAGATTGTTGAAGGTGCTGCGAAGGTTCGACCCTTCCTAAGCACGAAATATAAGATTTTTGGAAGCGGATGAATATACACGAGACTTAGATATGGCTTTTGCTAAGGTTTGAGAGGCTTTGCAGAAGTCTCAAGAACGATAGAAAAAGGCAGCGGATCGCCATCGTTGCGACTTGAAATTGAAGGAGGATGATAGGGTGCTCTTACGTTTTGAGAAGGCACGCCTAAGAAAGAAAAAGGGAAAGGACAGGCTTTTTCCAAAGCTTAGTATGCGATACTACGGACCTTTCCAGATTACTGAAAAGATAAATAATGTCTCCTTCCGATTGAAACTGCCAGATACTTGGAGGATTCACAATGCATTCCATGTGGGTCTCTTGAAACTTTTTAAGGGTGATGTGCCTAACGATGGGGAGCCTGATGTGCCTAACGATGGGGAGCCTGATGAGCAACCCAAAGTGGAAGAAAACGAGGAGATCTTTGTTCTTGAACAGATTTTGGCTCAGAAGGATACGAAGAAAGGTAAAGTCCGAAGGCGGTTCTTGGTTAAGTTCAAGAACTATCGTGCATTGGATGCGAAGTGGATGGAGGAGGGGGACCTGGCAGATACTCCTCAAATTGTGAAACTTTACCTCAATGCTTTTGGTTTAGCATAGTCTACTCCAAATGGAACCCAGAATTCAGCTTGGCCGGAGATCTGGTGTAGTGGGATACACAAGAGGAGAGTTACTCCGCTCCTTTGTCAACAGATGCCTTGATTTTTGATATTAAAGTCACTGATGTCTCTTTGAGCTTCAAGTATACTGACAATTGACAGTATTTTGCTGAATGACTTTATGAAATGGAATTCCTGATTATGATACTGATTTGTTCTTGACTTCTTTTAAGTGCAGGAACTGATAGACGAAATGACTGCAACATTTTGGTCTGATTGATCTCGAATAGACATGGTTGCAATAGGGGTTAGTCAATTGGACATCGATGAGGTCTCGATTGGATCTAGATGCGATTGCTAGCTACATTGCCGATAAATCATGGTCTAAGATCCGAATGAATGTTGAATGTCATGTGATGTCCTGGATGCCTAGTGATGTCCTGTGATGTCGTTTGATGTGACTGTCGATTGGTACATGTGCTAGATGTGTGTTCCTAGTACGTAGGTACTAACAGTCAGTGTCTGCTAAGACGGTTTATGGCCTCTGTCTGTTTTGCAGGCGTAATCGAGGGCGATTACAATGCTTTCAAGAGGGGGGTATGTCACAAAGTGATGACGTGTGTCGGGAGCCGAGCTGCTGAAAACCCTAATTCTGCAAACCCTAACCCTAAAACTTGCAAACCCTAAAATCTGCCAGAAACCCTAACCCTAATCCTAACCCTATCCCTAACCCTAACCCTAAAAACTATCCTATACCCTAACCCTAACCCTAAAAACTGTCCTAAACCCTAACCCTAGCAGTAGGCTGAAAATCCAAAAATTGCGCTGACAGTTGCTTTTGCGTCAATTGCTTTTCCTACGCAATTTGAGAAGAGAGAGAAAGAGTTTGCTTTATTTTTAAAAACTCAAGTGAGTTTGATAAAGAGAAAAAGGAGTCTTTGCTTTTAGGCTTTTTGATATGAAGCTTTTGGGGCTTTGCCTTTGGGTATCCCTTGTAATCTTTATATAAACGGTTTAGGGCTCACTCTGCAGAGCATCTGGACGCAGAGTCTGAGAGTGAAACCCTAACCGCTCTCTTGTACTTTGAACATTGATTACTACATAAAGAAATACCGAAAGGGGCGCTAGTCTTTGGGGCCAATATCTCCAGGCACGGAACTCCGCCGGGCCAGTGCAAATCTATTGTGAATTGTGAACTGTTTTGAAGTGGTTATTTGGTGCCGTCGTGATTGATTCTTGACTTGGAGTGTCCAAGTCTGTTACACAAACCGGATGGATGCGTGTAGAGCGATTGGCTGGATATGAAAACTGTCACATAGCGATGACGTGGCATGACCCTAGCAGATGAAAATGACCTTATAAGTTGTTCCAACTTATGGGTCCCTTTTCTGACGGGGCCCAAGGGACATGACTAATAAAAATAGGCCACAAAAAAGAAATCGCACAGGAAGTGCTGACGTGGCAGCTATATGGACCGCGATTGGTGCTGCCAGCTTTTGGCACCAATTTTTGGACCAGATGCTTTTGGAACTTGAAGCTTTTGAACTGATTGCTTTTGGGGCTTTGCTTTTGGCATCCCTTGTACTGTTTAAAAGAACCCTTGGGGCCTCACTTTGCAGAGAATCTGGACGTAGAGTCTGAGAGCAGAGTTCCCTTGGAAGTTGTACTTTGAAGTGATTAATGATAAAGAAATTCCAAAAGGGGCGCAAGACTTTAGGGCCAATACCTTTGGGCACGAAACAACGCCGGGCCGTGTCGACTCTATTGAATTGTGATTAAGTTTTATGACGTGTTTTTAAACAGTTCTCTTGTGTGTCATGCCAGATTCTCGACTTGGGGTGTCAAGTCTGTTACAGTGGTATCAAAGGTTCAGGTGTGTGCTTTTTTGAAAGCGCACCGGTCCTACCAAAAAAGAGCAGATAGAGCAAGACGACGCTAAGGGATTTCACACAAATTTTTATTAAATAATCTTCGTGTCCCAACCCTCGACTTATTAGCCACTCTCACCCTTACTTCGTTGTGCATCGGGCACGCTCCCGTCTTCATTGCTCTGTCTTACAGGGCATAAGCCACAAGGAAATCAAGACCGCTTGCGAGAGAAAAAGGAGTTTGTTTTTTTTTAATGCTATTCTGTGTTGCAAAGACCCATAAAAACCTATTCGACGGTTGAGAATTCGGATTAGTGACAGAAGGCAAAGTTGATCCTCTCATCAAGCTCTACGCATTGACGCGAACAGATTTTATATCCAAAAACTTTGGAAAGTTAGGGTTTTTGCAAAAAATTTCAGCATGTGTGAAATTAATGTTTTATGGAAGATCTTGTTATTTGTGTACAGATAACAGGTGATGGGAGCGAGGAACTCACATGTGCAAGCATTGGGAAGCATGGAGCTGGACATCCACTTATTTGCAACGAGGTGAGCCATCTCCTTGAAATTTTGCTTGTTTTGCAGGTGAAATCGAGGATGAGATGGTGAGGAATTTGCAAATGAAAGCAATTGGGAGCAATGACGGGTCAAGAATGAACCCGATCACGATTCAAGATAAGAATCATGAATTTTGAATGATGATGACGACTGACGATGAATAGGTGATTGGATAGTGTGCTAAGCTCATCAAGAGTTCCCAAGAGATGAGATTGCTACACAGGGAAAAGATGACTAGACTGAATGATTGAAACAGAGTGTTCAGTACGAACTAAGTGTGTGATTTGTAAACCGGAATTCTCGGAAATGAATATGATTTTTGAGTACTCACTCATGTGATTGTGTTTGAGTGCAGGATTGGAAGACGAAATGACCGCAGTATTTTGGTATTGAGAGTCTATGGACATGATCGCAATAAGTAGTTAATCCGATATCAGTGAGGTCCGGTGTGGATCTAGATGCGATTGCTAAACACGTTGCCAGGAATCATGGTCCTAGATCTGGATGGATTTTATGTGATATTATTTAAATGTGATGTGAATGTGCAGTGACTGTCGTCTTTGTGCAAGTGCTAGATTTGTGTCATCTTGCACGTCGTTACTTAGTCGGTGTCTACTGAACTGGTTAATGGCTTATATCGGATTTTGCAGGTTGTAATCAAGGGCGATTACAATTCTTTCAACAAGGGGGTATGCCACCAAGTGGTGATGTGGCAAGACCCTAGCAAATGGAAAATGACCTTATAAGTTGCTCCAACTCATGGGTCCCTTTCCGACGGGGCCCAAGGGACACAAGACTATTAAAAATAGGCCAAAAAGAAGAAATCGCATAGGAAGCGTCAATGTGGCATGTCACAAAACGGGAGCGTACACGAGCACTTAGAAATCTGAAAATTATAATACTTTGCAAAAGGGAGAGAAGGGAGAAGATCGACACAGTATTGGGGAGCAGAAGATGGGCTGGTCCCCCCCCGTTAAGAGTATTCTTTTATTCAGGGAGAATTCTTATATAAGCACGAGAACCGGAGGAAACCCCTCCGTTCTGTAACCTTAGACCCGAAGGTCGTGCTTTCCCGTAAAGGGCTTAGGCACAAGGCCGTTCCTTCCCGTAAGGGACTTAGGCGCGAAGCCGTACTTTCCCGTGAGGGACTTAGGCGCGAAGCTGTACTTCCCGTGAAGGGCCTTCCCGTAAGACGGGAGATTCCTGCAAAACAAACCACACAGAGCAACAATTCTCAATGCGTATCAACACCTTATACCTGTCGCTCCTTGCTCGGAGAATCGACCTCCGTACTCAGTCATCACGCGAACACTTGCAGTTTCCGTCGCCAGTCTTTGCTCCAGAATCCCAGCGCTAGTGCTTTCTGCTGCTTCCGGCTTGCTGAGAAACTGAACGCTGGCTGTTCTTTTATAAGCCGTGGCACCCGGCGGGAATAGAGGCCCAAAAAGCAGAGCCTGGCGCTCCTAGAGAGAGGAGAGAGAAAGATCGCAAATTCAGACCCCCCCCCCCCTGCGTAGCTTTTTAGCGCTGTCTTTTTTTTGAGGGACTTGCTTTATTTTATTAATAAAGGCCTGGTCACTTAAAAGTGACCGGCCACTTTAATAAAATAAAGTGTGAACCTGTTCAAACTTTAAAAACTCACATAGTTAATGAAAACAATGCTACACGGACACGTTCCAGGCGTCCCCGGGTGCAGGACACGACACAGATGCAATGCAGACACAGACTCCTCGCGGGAAAACATCTGCCCTCCCGCGAATGTTCCTGCTTTTCGTAAAAAGCTTCATTGAACCCATCTTTATTCTTGTGCTTGCGTTCTTACGCGTATTTTCTTACTCAGTTCGGATTTCCTCCTTAGCCTACGGGATGCCCCCTTACTGATGCACCCGTCACCCATCATGTGACGCATCAGGGGCACTCGTAACCCGGCCCTTTCCACCGAACTTACGGAAACTCCTCCGTGATGTTTACCGTCACCCATCAAATGACACATCAGAGTTGTCCGTTCTTGATGGCAGTTCCTGTAGCTACAATCTGTTAACAGTTCCTAGTGCACACAATAAAATATCCTAAAAAAGAGATTAATCATTAAAAATAAGGAAATAGTCCAATTAGCAACATGGCAGCTCTACAGACGTTCCGTGATTTGCGTTGCCAGCTTTTGGCGCCAGTTTTTCGACCAAATGCTTTTGGAACTTGAAGCTTTTTGAACCGATTGCTTATGGGGCTCTGCTTGTAAGGTGCAATGGAAGTGAATGTTGATAGTGCTATGGATGAGTGCTCCGAACTGTGCTCAAGGGTTCCTTTTTACTTACAGAAGGGAGAGCCTTCCGTTCTTCTTAGAGAGAGAGTGCAATGATCACAAACAAAGTGAATGCAACTGTGAATGAGAGTGCTGAGAGAGAGAGAGAGAGAGAGAGAGAGAGAGAGAGAGAGAGAGAGAGAGAGAAGACCAGATGGTTCTCAAACCCTTCTGTAAGGGCCTCCCTTGTCACAAGACGGGCACCACGTGCCAATAGAAAAGAACAGACTGAACAGACTTTTAGCACTTCATTAACAATTGAACTGAGAGAGAGAGAGACGACACTCGACATGGAGTGGCGGAATTCCACCCCGGAGAGTATTGGCCCCAAACCTTGGCGCCCCTTTCGGTATTTCTTTATATTGCATCAACACAGTACAAGCCGGTACTCCAGACTCTGCACCTTCTCTAGGAAGCATGCCAGAGAATGAGCCCTTAGCACATATTTAAAGGCCCTTGGCCTATGAAAAGCAGTTTACATGAAAAGCCTTCAAACTCAAAAGCTCCAGGTCCAAAAGCAATGCCAAAAAGCTGCCAACAATCACATAAATTAGTACAGCCTGCCACGTCATCGGTCAGTGCAAAACACGGAAATCCGTACAGCCTACCACGTCATCAACCAGCGTAATTTTCGAAAATCTGTCAGCTTTTCGTATGTGTGTGGGTCTCGCTTTAGTTTAATCCTTTATGTCACTTGGGGCCCCATCGGACGGGGTCCCCATAAGTTGGTAGGACTTCTTCTTCTGTTACTTGTTCTTCTTAGGGTTTAGGCCCCTCGGCCGGCATCTGCAAGTCGGCTCCCTTCTTCAGGGCTTTGATACGTCAGCAATTTGTGACACCCCTCTCTATGGCGAGAGAGGTCTATGCTATAGATTGCACAAATCTGGTATAATGGTCTAGATGTTGTGGACTTGATGATGACAATGTCGATGACGATGATGGAGACTATGACGGTGTCGACGACGACGACTTCAAGGCTGAAAACTGAAAACCCTAGATGCTCTACTGGGGATCTACTGCTATGGTGGTGTTGCAGTCTGAATCTGCAACTGCTTCACCGGACTAGGACTGAAATGCAAAAACGCTGGTGGTAGAGACTGAAAATGCTGATCTTCTTCTTCTTGAGAAAACGCTACTAGGGCTCCTATTGAGGTGCTGCCTGCCTGTTGGGTGTGTGTCTCCTTGTGTCTCTGCTTCTTCTACTTCTACTGAGTGCCCAATGGTTTTCTTTTATAGTTCTTTAGCAATTTGCCCTATCTACTTTTCCAACAAAAGTTTGTCACTTATTAATAATTAAGTGAAAAATGTATCTTTGACAAAAAAGGGTTCTATGCTCTGGAAAATGCTTCTGATGGGTACTGAATGTCGTGCTAATGATCATGCTATGTGTAATCAGAGGGTATGCAACTATTCAAAGTTCCTAGACATGCACGACCTGCGCACATGCTCACAAGGGTGCCAGAACACTTCCTAGGCTAACTTGAACCCTAGAATTGGGATAGCTTGTCCACATGCACATAGGGTTAGATGTGCATGTGACATTGCTTTTGGCATCCTTTGTACTGTTTAAAAGAGCCCTTGGGGTCTCACTTTGTAGAGCATCTAGATGCAGAGTCTGAGAGCAGAGGTCACTTGGGAGTTGTACTTTGCAGTGATTAATCATAAAGAAATATCGAAAGGGGCGCCAAACTTTGGGGCCAATACCTTTGGGCACGGAACAACGCAAGGCCGTGTCCACTTTATTGAATTGTGGTTAAGTTTTGTGAAGTGGTTTTAAGTGATTCTCTCGTGTGTCGTGCCAGATTCTCGACTTGGGGTGTCCAAGTCTGTTACACAAACGCCGATGCTCAGAATTTTACCTGCCAGCCTACGCTTCCCCTATGCGGGAAGACTAGCGAGAGCATCGCCGAATGGGAGATGAAGATGGATATGTCTTTTGGAATGCCCATGAACCATGGCAAGTCCTCTGTATGATGTCTCATTATATCGCCAAATAACTCTTCAAAGATGAGGGCTCCTATTGGGACTTCGACTAGATCGCCTGAAAGCTCTAGATAAATCCTCGTCTCTGCAACGGATGTGGTTGTGAATGTAGGCTGACGATGCTTGCGAAATCCCACGGTGATTGCCTTGGATTGAAACCCTTTGGCTCCGGATTGATGGCCACCGATTGCTAAGAAGATGTGGATGGTGTGGACCCGATGTGCTGCCAAAGATGTGTACAGATCAATGATGATGCAACGCCTCTTCCAGAATGATGGAATTCTCCAAGTAGATGTTAGGTGCAGCGGAATGATTGTTTGCGCTTTGCTCAAGATGAGTGCTCCGAACTGTGCTCAAGGTTCCTTTTGTTCTTATGGAAGGTAGAGCCTTCCGTTCTTAATGGAAAGTGCTATGATCACAACAAAGTGAATGGACACTGTGCGTGCAAGTGTATGAGACTGAGAGATAGAGAGAGAAGAGAGATACGACACCAGAGACGTTGTAAACCCTCCTCTGAGGGCCCTACTCTCGTCGGCGAGAGTGGTCTACTTATTGTTGCACAAAGTGGTACAATGCGGATGCAATGGACTGATGCAACTTGGGACTATGCTGATGACGACGACGACTTTAGGGCTGAAATCTGTGGTCTTCTATCTGCTGAATTTCGGGGCTGTTTCGATGGCTGAAAATGACTGTTTTCGCTGCGTTTTTGTGGGCTGAAAATTGGGGTTCTTCTGCATCCAACTAGGGCTAAATCTGCTGTCGTCCTAGAAGGCTGAAAACACTGTTCCTCTGCTGAAGAAAACGCTGATCCTGAGGTTGATCGCTAGGGCTGAAAATGCCAAAAACGCTGGCTGCCTCCTAGCGTTAGTGAAAATGCTGGCTGCTGGGACTTGATGGCTATCCTTGGAATGGCTGGAAACGCCAGGCTGTGGAGGTAATGATGAGGCCACAGAAAACTCTAGCTTGAAGGGGTTGGCGACGAGGGAAACACAAACGCTGGGGGTGCTGATGGGGGTTCCTGCTGAGAAGGTGCCTGTTAAGCGGGAAGCTCCTGCTGCCTCTTCTGCCAATTAGTGCTAACTTGGGTTTGCTTATATACAAACTTAGCAAAATTGCCCTACCTACTTTTGTTGGAAAGTCACTTAAAAATAATAAGTGAAAAATGTCAAAAATAGGGAAAATAGGCTAAATGCACTGGAAAATACCCCTAACTGATTCTAATGGATTCTGATGATCATGCTATGTGCAACCAGAGGATATGCATCTACACCAAGTGACTGGGCATGCACGGTCTACGAATAGACTCACAAAAGTGTCAGATCACTTCTAATCTAGACTTGACTGGACTGATTGAACCCTGATCATGCTGTAGCTTGTCCACGGACACATAGGGTTGGATGTGTCACGTGACAATAGATGGGAGAGAGTTGTGCAAACAATGCTAAGACTCCAAAGCTAATAGGCTGATGTGGATGGCGCCTTCCTTTGTTGTCATAGGCTGCTAACAAATCCTGATACTCGCAATTAACACATGTTTCCAATGCACGTCTTCAATGATGTGATTTGTGATATTGAAGAATTTATGACTGCAAATATCCATGCTAGGAATTCTTTATGTCGAGGAGGTCGAGCACACACCAAGTCAGCTACCCTCACGCAGGCGCAACACAATTGTAACCCTCGGTACACAAAGTTTGCATTTCCTACGCTCAAGGTGCAGGTTCCTACTTGGAATCGCAGGTCTTGCAGTTCCATGAGTGAGAGAAGTGTCCTTGGGCGAAACGCTACAACACACACTTAAACACTAGAGAGGAAAAAAATTCAAAGATTCGTGGATTAGTGCAAAATCGCAAAGCTTTGATACCAATGTGATGTGTAGCGGAATTAAAACGGTGAAGATCTATACTTTACATTTCCACAAATCTTTACTTCTTTCCTTGCTTGAATGTATGCTATTTAGCACGAGAGATGGTTCCTTTTATTTCCGAGAGAGAGAGAGAGAGAGAGAGAAGAAGAAGAAGAAGAAGAAGAAGAAGAAGAAGAAGAAGAAGAAGAGAGTTTTAACGTCGTAGGAAACTATCCCAAGAGACTTTAAAGATCTAGCCGATGAGGAGTTGAACTCAAGACCTGTTGTTCCAGAGAGAGACCCGATGGGGTCCCAATCAACCCTCTCAAGGGCCTCACACACCGTTGCCGATGTGGTATTTGCTTTTGATTGCGTTAATGGAATATACACACATGCAATACCTCAATGCAGATTCTACTGAATCGAATGGGAGATGTGTTAAAAGTTATGGCATCTCAAGTGAACTGCCCAATGCGATCCATTATCACTTATTTCTCAAAGTCTAGGTAGGGTAATTTACTTAGATGGGTATATATGCAACCCATTGCCCCCATTGTACAAGTATCAGCTATTCATTGCCAAGGTTGGTTGGTTCAGGAGACTCTCTCTCTCTCTCTCTCTCTCTCTCTCTCTCTCTCTCTGGTGCTTTCTTCCCTTGGTCTCTACTCTTCCGCATCGTCGAATTTGACATGGTATCAAAACCTTGGTGGAGCAAGGTGTTTTGCTGAGAAGAAGAAGCCGTGAAGAGTTTACTTTCCCTTGTCGCCAACTCAAGCATCTCCCACTACCCTCTGTCGGCATCACCCCAGGGTTCCAATACTGGAAAACCTAATCTATTGGACTCGTCCGGACATGTAGGTCCTACAAACAGGCTCATAAAATTGCTGGTACTAGTCCTCCTAGGATTCTAGACACTCCTATCTAGGGATAGGTGGAGAATAGGCTCTGGAAGTCGATGAAGCATGTCCACGTGTGGCACACAGAGCCATGTGTATGTGACATCTTAGCATCTAGGACCATTTTATCAACATCTGGGTAATCTACAGCAAATACCTCTCTAGCGATAGAGAGGGGGTCCTTGGAGGGGGGTATGAGATCCCACCTGGTGTTAGTCTTCTTCTCTCTCTATCACTCACAAAAGCTTCACTCACAGTATCGTTCTCTCTGTAGTCTATTGCACAATTACCTCATGAAGTAAAAGGAACCTTGAGTATACATTGAGCACTCATTTTGAGCATTCACCATCAATCATTTTCGCTTCACATCACATTATTAACAGATCTCTTTGGCATTATTCGGTATCATCACTCAAGAAAAGAACTTGAAGAACCTCTCTCAGAATTTTTTTATCAAGAAGTTTCGTGGCCTTGCCCCGGACTTATTAGCCACTCCCATGCTTAGTCCATTGCGCATTGGGCGCACTCCCATCTTCATTGCTATGTTTTAAGGGCCATTAAGCCATAAAGAACCACATTTTTTTTGTGCTTGTTTGAGATTGCACGTAACTCAAGACCACTTGGGCGTGTCGATCTCTCTAATCTGTGTTTTGCAGAGTGGTAGGTAACCTAGAAAAGAAGGGCTTGTCGAGCCTCCCCTTGTTCCTCTTTCTAATTATTGAGAGCCGACCTTGCACATTTTGTGTAAGCACAACACTGCCAAGGGGTGCACCCGCAAGAAGGAATTGATCTTGGGTAAGAGAAAAGCCTTCTTAAATGCAGAGCATTACCAAGTACTAAGAACCGCCAAGTACCCAAGAACCCCAAATACCCAAGTACCTCAAGTAGCCAAGAACCAGAAGTAACGAAGTAACCCAAGTTTCCAAGAGCTCCGATTACCCAAGAAACCAAGTATCCCAAGTACTCTAGTACTCAGTGCACGGTCATCACCCGTGCCGAAGCGGAACGGATACTTTGCGCGAAGGTGATTAGTTTGAAGTTGGAGAAGATGCCCCTCCACCAAGAAGATGGTTGAATCCTCCTTCGTCTCCATCTACTCCACGGATTGCACCAAATTCTATGAAGGCTTTGTAAAGTCTATGATGGAGATGATGCTACACTAGGAGGCTTAGCAGGCCGAAGTTGAACGGAAAAAAGAGGCTCAACGGGCCGTAGTCGAAAAGAAACACATGACTCTAGAAAGGGATATGAAGCTCGTCATGTAGCTGTTGAAGAAAATAGGATAGCTATGGAGCTAGAGTGTGATCAGGCACGCAAAGCTCAACGCATAGTCGCTGAAGAACACAAGGTAGTTGTGGAGCTAGTGAAACCGGCCTGTTCAATCCAAAAAGGGCGGTAGACTTTACTTTAAACCTTGATTTAGCTTTCACCCATTTAATTTGTCGTCCACTTTACCTGTACTTTCAAGACACAACAAAGGGGAGAGGGATACAGGCTGCTAGATTGCACCTGTATGAGTAGACTGACACCAGACTGGCCCCTAACTTAGGCGCCCCTTTCGGTATTTCTTTTTTGTTCAACAGAGGGAATAAACGTTGTGGATCCCTACAAGCTGTCCCGCACACACTTGGCTGAATTTCAACTGTTCCGGCCCGATTTCGGCAGCATAACTGTACTAGGACCCTTCACAGTCAGTATTCCCACGCATTGACTGACTTTCCCGACGCATACGGGCACTTTGCAAAACCTGGCGAGAATCTGCAGCACGCTGAATTCTCTGTTTTCAGCCCCGAAAATGCGCGAGATCACCTGTATAGCGGTCCCCTTGCGTCCCCGAACCTCCTGGAGGTATTAGGGTCCGTTTAGGGCCAAAACCCTAAACCTACAAAAATACACAGCAGGCTGTAATTTACTGTTTCGGGCTCCGTTTCGCGTGCCGGTCGCATCCGTAGCAAGTCCTCGAGCTCCCGCACCTGTAGGGCTACTTGCCCTTTGAATCGGACGAGATTTCTAGCGTGAAACCTCTCCGAATTCACCTGTACCTGCGGGGGATTAGCCGCTAGCTAATCCAGTACCTGTGCAAGAGGCTCTTGCCTCGGCAATCGCGCATGAACCCACACAACTGTACATTGGTCAAATGAAAAGCCCACTAGAGGGGCATAACATACTGCCATAGGGGAGAGAGAGGGCAGTGCGTAGCATGCAGGGCATCACTCCTGGCACCGCACTGTACATAGGAGGGAAAGCAAGCACTCCATAGCTCTTAACCTGTGACAAAAACTGAAAATGAGCCTCTCCCAGCTTAAAATTCAGCGCCCCCTTCTCTTGCATGAGGAAAGTGCACCAGAAGGTGCCACTTGGCACATTTATAAGCATTTTCCCGTTTCGGGGTTGCCGCCTAAAAATCTCCCAACCGGTTGCCCAGTTGACTTCACGACAGAGTAAGAAAATGTTCCCCTTGTCATTCCGGAGGTAATGACGCAAACACATTTTCAAGTCCCAAAATAGCAGTTCCCTAAATTTTAGGAGATGCTGCCATTGTATCTTTCTAGGTCATCTGACCCCCTTTGTACACTGCAGCCACACCCAGAACTGAAATGTAGCCTCTGTAGCAAAGGATTCGCTTTGGCTAGTCAATGACCCCACTTTGGCTAACCATAGTCCTTGTCCAACCTTAGTGCTCTCTTGCCCTCAGGCTTGGACTCCCTCTGGACAGTTCCACACTAGCTATGCAATGCAGGGCAGTTAGATTTCCCGAGGGGTGTTTCCAAAAAGTGAAAGTAAATAGATAATAAGAAAGAAATCAACAAAAAGGATAAATAGTAGTCACACGCTGGTGACAGCTAGAGCGTGATTAGGCACGCGAAGCTCAACGCATAGCGACTGAAGAAAAGAGAGGAGCTATGGAGCTAGAGCATGAGGCACTAAGAGACCATCGCTTGCAAGACTTGGTCCTTCACGCGATCTCTTTGAAGAGCAATCCACCCAAGGAGGTTGGCGAGTACCAGGCAGAGACAACGACTCCAACAATCGAGTCACCGAAAAGTTGACTTTTAGTAAGTATGACGGTAAGACGAATGTATCTGTGATTTACTCTTGGTTGCATCAATGGAACGCTTGCTTTGCTACTACCAAGAAAAGCAGTAACAATAAAGTTTTGAATGTTGCCACGTATTTGTCAGGTGATGCCATTTATTGGTATCAAGTCTCTCAATAGGCACAATTGGCTGAGCATCTTGAGCATGCCATTGATAGTGAACCACTATCTTATAGTTGGGTCGACTTTCAAGACAAGCTCAAGGCTCCCTTTCTCCCATCAAGTATCTTGATCGGTTGAAAGAGGATTGGCGAGACCTCGAGCAAAATGGGACTCCTGTTATGCCTTTTTCTAACCGTATATTACAGATTGGTGTGCAATTGCGTAAGCTGGATGAGGATCTCAAGGAGGCTTTTCTCTTTGGTTTGGACGAGGACATCAAATACGATGTGCAAGTCTTAGACCCTAGCAATTACAATGCCGTCGTTAGGATGGCTCTTAAGCAAGAAATGAAGCACAACAAAGGTAAGCCTAAAGAGAACAAGTCGTCTTCAAGTACCCCGCAGAACCCTCAAAACCAATAGAACGGTAAATACAATGGTAAGAACAATGGTAATTCTTCTTCTTCTCAATGTTGCATTATACCTAGATTAGAGAACTCTTCACTTAACATTGATAATATAGGAAAAGCTAAAACTCAAGAAACCCCTAAGATGACACCTGATGAAAAATCTGCTCAAGGAATACTAGGAGGTTGGTTAAGTCTTGAAGAATGAACCAAGTATGGAAAAGAAGGAAGATGTTTTAGTGTCACACTAAAGGTCAAATGAAAAGAGATTGCTCTTAGAAAGAACCCATAGCATCCACAAAACCCACATCTTCTGTTAGTGTCATAAATGAGCCATGTAGTGTGCCTTAAGGACTCTGACAAAGAGCCTTCTTCCCAAGGAAGTATTTTATCCTTTCCGAGGTAATAGAGCGGTGTGCACAATCAACCAACTTGCAGGGTTAGATCTTGACAATTGGCTCTCACAGAAGACTTCCATAGAATGACCATCACATAGACCGACACAATACACCAGTAAAGTGGACCGGTGTGATAGCTTTATGCGATGGCCTCTACCACACAGCACAACACTACCAAAATGGAAACACCAAGAAGATGAAGACAATCAGAGACCAAAGCTTGATCCCTTCTCACGAAAAACCTTCCTTTCAATCCAAAAAGACGAGGAGATTGAATGCACAAACGTCCTGATTGCAATGCCAAGAAGAAACAGCATTCATAACCTTCTGTTAGTAGACAAATTCTCTACCATAGAATCTTCAGGAGCCAAAAAGCCAACACCATGACCAAATCTGATAACCATCACACAGAGAATTTTTTGATCAGGAATCATTAATAACCATATGTACAAAGAAAAGAGAGATCCTCCTTTATAGCAAGGAGACTACACCAAAAAAAACTTCTATGAACGTTGGAAGAGAGATGCTTGCATAGAAACCAATATACCTTTGTTTGAGAGTGAAAATGGGAGAGACGCACCCTCAACCAAGCTACAAATCATCCCCAAACGCCAACTATGGTTCTCAACCAAGACCCAAGCATCCACCCTCTTATCTACACACACATGCTTGCTTGCTCCCTTCTTCAAAAACGACCCCTCATGCAAAACTCTATAACCAGCCCACACACGTGTCCCACTTACTTATTAAGACCCTCACTTACTTAGGAAGCCTCTTTACCTCTACTTTAAGCAAAACTATTCATATTCAGCAAGACTCTGTTGCCTACTAAAACTAATCGTTTGCAAAGCTTTGTGTTGCCTAGACCATAATGGTTAGACCTTGTAGTAGACAAGCCCAGTAGTCAAGGAAGGAGACCACAATAGACCTTGTAACGTAGACCAGCAGTACACTTGCAAGAACTCGCATTTGGCCAAGTGATGACTGACGGACTCTCGATGTACATAGACTAGACTGAACTGACTTGACTCGATGATGTAGCTATCCTTAAGACCCATATGAGACTAAGTATTCAAGTACAAGATAACGTCTTGAACGAATGGTGACCTGGTATGTGGAGAGTGGAAAGCTACGATGACGAGGGTGCTTTGGCCAAAAGGTAGTCCAGCTATGTAGTCCATCCAAAGGATTCTAGAGAAGGTAGTCCTGTCCTTGGCCACCTCTCTATCCAAGTCCATTCTGTAAGTGGATTGCTTCATTATACGATCCACGACGAGTTGTGGCCTACCAAGGGTAACTGCATACGCTCTGCATGTGCAACCAACCTCTATAGAGAGACTACACCACTCTCGTGTTGGAAGCACCACCAAAATCAAAGAAACCAAAGAGTGGCTGCTACTACCTGAGTGGCCGTCAGAACCTCTATCATCCAATTGTGAATGTACAAAAGTTCAAATTTTTTTTCCTATTTGCATGGCACAAAAAGGCAACATTGGCTGTGAGAGTTGAAAGGATGTGGGCCCGCTGATGCAAAAAATGGTGCAAGCAGCTGGAGGATGGGCTGTAATAAAGGTTTCCCTTGGATGTAAGAAGTGAATTTGCAGTAAGTGAGGGGGCTGCACAATGGTTGCAAGAGGCGATTTGACAAATCTGCAGGCATAAGGTCGATTGTGTAGTGTAACACGGACGGGCACCACGTGCCAACGGAAAAGAACAAATTGAACAACTTTAAGCACTTCAAATAACAATTGAACTGAGAGAGAGAGAGAGAGAGAGAGAGAGAGAGAGAGAGAGAGAGAGAGAGAGAGAGAGAGAGTGCACGACACATGAGACGCGGAGTGGCGGAGTTCCACCCCAAGAGAGCATTGGCCCCAAACCTTGGCCCCTTTTGGTATTTCTTTATATTGCTTGAACTCAGTACAATGCCGGTACTTGCGCTGTGCACCTTCACCTGGAAGAGTACCAGAGAATGAGCCCATGGCACATATTTAAAGGCCATTGGCCTCTCAAAAGTAGTTACATGAAAAGCATCAAACTCTAAAGCACGTGGCCCAAAAGTTGGTACTGTAAGTCAGCCAGTGCAAATTACGGAAATCCGTACAGGTGCCACGTCGGCACACTCAATGTAAAACACGGAATTCTGTACGGGCTGCCACAACAGCATGTCAACACGTTTTGCGGGGGATTTGTACATAGTGCCACATCATCACTTGATTGCACATAAGATTTATGTGTGCGCTTTGGTCTTGCTTGATTTACTGTCTTTAGGTCACTTGGCCCCATCGGACGGGGTCCCATAAGTTGGTGGGAACTCCTCTTTAAGAATAGGCCACTCGGCAAGACTTTGCAAGTTGGTAAAACTTCTTCTGCTGTTTCTACTTCTTCTACTACTTCTGCTTCTTAGGGTTTAGGCCCCTTGACCAGGTTCTGCAAGTCCGCTCCGTTTTTCAGTGGCTTGATAGTTGACATGTCAGCAGTTTGTGACATGTAGTGTGCACAACATAGTAAAAGAGGGTATTTTGGGTTTGGGATCTTGTCACGTGACACATCCAACCCTATGTGTCCGTGGACAAGCTACAGCATGATCAGGGTTCAGTCAATCCAGTCAGTCTAGATTAAAAGTGATCTGGCACTTTTGTGAGTCTATTCGTAGACCGTGCATGCCCAGTCACTTAGTGTAGATACATATCCTCTGGTTGCACACATCATGATCATAAGCATTCCCATCAGAATCCATCAGAATCCTTCAGGGGAATTTTTCAGTGCATTTAGCCTATTTTACCTATTTTTGACATTTTTCACTTATTATTTTTAAGTGACTTTTGTTGGAAAGTAGGTAGGGCAATTTTGCTAAGTTAATATATAAGCAAACCCAAGTTAGCACTTTCTGGGAGAAGAGGTAGTAGGAGCACATGCTCAACATGCATTCTTCTCAGCAAGAACCCTCAAGCGCCAAGCTTCCCCATAGCCTAGCTTTTTTGGACAACCTCAGCAGTACCTCCCCATTCTGGCGTTTTCAGCATTGCCTTGATCGCCATCATGTCTAGTTCCCTAGCGTTTGTAGATTCCCATCATCGCCAGCATCCCTAAGTTCCCAGCGTTTTACTAACGCTACAGAGCAGCCTCAGCGTTTTTGGTTTTCAGCCATTCCGAAGCGGTTGCAGCAGCGTTTTTCAGCAGTCTCCACAGTAGCAGATTCAGCCCTACTTGGTTGCAGAAGATCCCCATTTTCAGCCATCGAAAACGCAGCCAAAACAGTCATTTTCAGCCACCGAAACAGCCCCGAAATTCAGCAGATAAAAAGATCACAGATTTCAGCCCTAAAGTCGTCGTCGTCATCACCGTCGTAGTCATCGGCATAGTCCTAAGTTGATCAGTCCATTGCATCCGCATTGTACCACTTTGTGCAATCATAAGTAGACCACTCTCGCCGACGAGAGTGGGGCCTTCGGAGGAGGGTTTTACAACAGTTTCTGGTGTCGTATCTCTCTTCTCTCTCTATCTCTCAGTCTCATACACTTGCATGCACAGTGTCCATTCACTTTGTTTGTGATCATAGCACTTTCCATGAAGAACGGAAGGCTCTCCCTTCCATAAGAACTAAAAGGAACCTTGAGCACAGTTCGGAGCACTCATCTTGAGAAAGCGCAAACAATCATTCCGCTGCACCTAACAGATCTTCTTGTTTTTTTTTTCCCGGGGGAGGGGGGGAGATGGCGAGGGTGCAGCTGAACCAGTGGCTGCTTAATGCCGGGGTGACATTTGTGTGATGGTGATGCAGCTTGGGTGAAGTGCTACAATCACTGGTGGACTAAACAAGTTCATGAATGGATTTGGATTGCAAGGTAGCAGGCCAATGATTTTGAAGGGCTCTCTCAGTTTTACCTTGATGTCTACTAAATTAATTCTATGATTAACTTTTAAAAAAAAGTGATGAAACAAGTGCCAAATCGTTTAGCAGTTGTATGTATGTGTCTGCATGCTTCAAGGCCACTCCATAGCTTATCTGTGCTCGTCGGACATGTTCAAGATTTTCACTTTTTTTCTTGGCTTGCTTTTCAGTTGAAACAACTGTTTTTGAAATTATCAAAATCCAATCAGAGCTTGCAAGAGACATGTAGGAGGCTCCAGTCTGAAAAAGTAAATTTTAATATGCTTTTGAAAAGCTGCAAAATTAAATGAAGCTGAAGAAGCTCGCACATTGCAATATGTGGAACATTGATTGAGGGATGTTTTCTTTGTAAAGTTACAGAATCAAGGTCATGGAGGAGACATGATCCTTGAAAGTAAGCATAATAAATCTGCACCGTCAGCTTTTGAACCACAAAATTTTCAATTAGTGAATTTATTTTCTCAGCTATAATTAAATTATACATGCAACATGTTTGCAAACTTCTGGCTTTACTTTGCCTCTTATATAAACTCTTCTTAGTAATAGCCATTGTCAGTAAATTCGTTAGCAAAGAAGGTTTTGCTTTCAAGGTAACAACATCATGGGTAGTGCATCAGATAAATGGGTGATGGTTGTTGAAAACTACAGTCAATAATTATAACAGGCAAACTCAGTCGTAAGTGAGAGATTATGTTCTGCTCTTTAACACAAACAAACAAAGATCTTTCTATCAGTTTTAAAAGCATGCTTTGAAGGTCTACATAGTACAAACATCCCGTGCGCAGAGGATAGGATACACATGTGCAGACTCTCTTGAGAAATGGCAAAAATGTCAAAATGGCTTAATCACATAGGCTGGGTTCAGACAACTGGTGGCAGAGAGGGCTCTTCGACGATGGCGCACGGTAAATATGCATAGCAGAAAAACTTTGCTTCCGGGCCTACCACTGATTGGGCAACCATCCCCCTTCTGGAAATGGGCTTCTGCCGCTCCTTTTGCAGCGCAAAAATGCGGTAAGCGTAGCTTGAACTGGCGCCCCCTGATGCAGCGAATGAGCTTTCCTGTTACAATATATGGGTACTCGCGGTTCTTGGGGTTCTTGAGCACTCGGGGTGCTTGGGGTTCTTAAGTACTTGGGGTTCTTGGCTTGCAACCTGTTTTTAAGAATGCTTTT
Source organism: Adiantum capillus-veneris (assembly GCF_014529385.1). Classification (NCBI taxonomy): domain Eukaryota; kingdom Viridiplantae; phylum Streptophyta; class Polypodiopsida; order Polypodiales; family Pteridaceae; genus Adiantum; species Adiantum capillus-veneris. Next base: position 154,863,875 of record NC_140938.1, read on the forward strand.
CTCTTACCCAAGCTCAACTCCTTCTTGCGGGTGCACCCCTTGGAGGCCTTGCGCTCACACCAAGGTTGCTTTTTCCCACCTAACGTCGATTGGCTTGCCGCTAAGTGCAAGGTCCTCTCTCAATGAGTGGAAAAGAGGGGCTGGACAAGCCCTTCTTTCTTGGGTTACCTGCTACTCTTAAAAAACACAAATTAGGGATCGACACGCCAGCGATCACGACAAGCAAAACAAATTCTTGTGGTTCTTTCCTTGAGTGATGATACCGAACATTGCCAAAGAGCTCTGATACCAATGTAATGTGTAGCATAAGTGAATGATGGTGTACGGCTTAAGTGAACAGTGAGTGTTCAAGGTTCCTTTTACTTAGAGAAAGGGAGAGCCTTCCTCGACTTAATGAGAGAACGTGCAATGACCAAAATAAAAGAGAATAGAAATTGAGAGAGAGAGAGAGAGAGAGAGAGAGAGAGAGAGAGAGAGAGAGAGAGAGAGAGAGAGAGAGAGAGAGAGAATGAAATGATATATTAACGTCTACAAAAGGCCAAAATGACCTATGAGACTAACTGATTACAATGATGAGTCTAGTACCAAGTCTGGGTACAAACAAAGAAAACTACAAACAAGGAAACTGATAGGAGTGCTGTTGCTAATTGGACTATTTTCTTATTTTTAATGATTAAATCTCTTTTTTAGGATATTTTATTATGTGCACTAAGAACTGTTAAAAGATTGTAGCTACAGGAACTGCCATCAGGAACGGACAACTCTGATGTGTCATTTGATGGGTGACGGTAAACATCGCGAAGGAGTTTTCGTAAGTTCGGTGGAAAGGGCCGGGTTACGAGTGCCCCTGATGCGTCACATGATGGGTGACGGGTGCATCAGTAAGGGGGCATTCCGTAGGCTAAGGAGGAAATCCGAACTGAGTAAGAAAGTACGCGTAAGAACGCAAGCACGAGAATAAAGATGGGTTCAATGACGCTTTTTACGAAAAGCAGGAACAGTCGCGGGAAGATAGATGTTTTCCCGCGAGGAGTCTGTGTCTGCATTGCATCTGTGTCGTGCCCTGCACTCGGGGATGCCTGGAATGTGTCCGTGTAGCATTGTTTTCACTAACTAAGTGAGTTTTTAAAGTTTGAACAGGTTCACACTTTATTTTATTAAAGTGGCCGGTCACTTTTAAGTGACCAGGCTTTTATTAATAAAATAAAGCAAGCAAGGCCCTTATAAAAAAAGCCAGCGCTAAAATCAAGACAGGGGGCTGATTTGCGATCTCTCTCTCTCCTCTCTCTAGAAAACGCGATTTTCTCTCTCCTCTCTCTAGGAGCGCCAAGCTCTGCTTTTGGACCCCTATTTCTGCTGGGTGTCAGACCCTATAAAAGGGTAGCCAGCGTTACAGTTTGCAGGGCCGGAAGCAACAGGAAGTGCAAGCGCTGGGATTCTGGAGTAGAGCCTGGCGACAGAATTTGCAAGTGTTCGCGTGACGACTGAGTACGGAGGTCGATTCTCCGAGCAAGGAGCGACAGGTATAAGGTGTTGATACGCATTGAGAATTGTTGCTTTGTGTGGTTTGTTTTGCAGGAATTTCCGGTCTCACGAGAAGGCCCTTCACGGGAAGTACGGCTCACGCCTAAGTCCCTTACGGGAAAGCACGGCTTCGCGCCCAAGTCCCTTACGGGAAGGAACGGCCTTGTGCCCAAGCCCTTTACGGGAAAGCACGACCTTCGGGTCTAAGATTACAGAACGGAGGGGTTTCCTCGGGTTCTCGTGCTTGTATAAGAATTCTCCCTGAATAAAAGAATACTCTTAAGGGGGGGGGACCAGCCCATCTTTTGGTCCCCAATACTGTGTCGATCTTCTCCCTTCTCTCCCTTTTGCAAAGTATTATAATTTTCAGATTTCTAAGTGCTCGTGTACGCTCCGGTTTTGTGACAAGTGCTACCGACTCCTATGGGTGGCTGGTAGGCTGATCAATGGTATCATGCCATAAAGGTACAAAGTGGGGATAAATGTCACCATGATAAAATATAACAGTAGCATGAAGCCTATCTTGATCGACACTCTGGGTGTCGTGCTAGAATCCTGTGGATCCTCTGCCGCAATCTCTGTCGGTGCTGCGTGGCTCCCCTCCTCATCAGTCGCGGTCGTCTCGATCTCCCTATCTCTATAGCTCGATCAATGAGAGTACCGCTGGTGTGTGTATGGGTGGGAACCGAGCTCTGTGATGGTGGTGTCCCCTCTGCCTCTGTGGTACTCAGACTGAAGAAATCTGAGATGCGTCTTTGGGACTGTCTCTGTCTTTGCCCACTCAATAGAGCGTCTCTATGTCTCTGTATCTCAACAGGAATAATCCGAGACATCTTTGATCCTGGTATCTCATGACTCTATCTAGCGAGTCGAAACAATCTCTGAATAAACAATGAAAGCGTCCCCGTATCTCATAGTAGACTGTGCAGCGACATATGTAGTGAAACTCTGTCTCTGGCTTTGCATGGCATAACTGACATATCCTACTGTCTGCTGGTATGCCTCTGAATCTACCTGTCTCAATCCCAAGCTGGTGTGAAGATGTGCGAATCTGGCCTATAGCACATCGTAACCCATGAGGTAGATGTGTGTCCATGTAACTGGGCCGTGTGACAAATCCGTCTGTCGTGAGTTGGAGAAGATGCTCTCTATAGAAAACCCTCTTCGTACCCAACTCCCGTGCTGGCGCTATCCATGTCCTCTTGCTATCAAGCTGGATAAGATCCTGCCGAATGAGTCTAGTAGTCTCCATCCGTGTAAGAGCCAAAGATGGTGCATCAAGAGAATACTGGAAAGGGGGCAGCCTGTCCATGCTGAAACCGTGCCTTTGAAACCATGAGCTCATCTGTGCATACCAACATGATGTATCTCCTTGTAATGCCAGCTGTCTAGATGACTCAAGAGCAAGCCTGGCATACCTGTCCCTGGTGGTGTCCCATAAGCTGTGTACAAATGATACTGATCTGGTGAGAGCCTCAACCTCCATAGGTGGGGCAGCCAGCTCCGCTCGTATGATGTCATGTGGGACTGAGGCCTTGGCTCTAATCAGCCTAGAAATCATAGCTATCAAGGGTCTCTCCATATTACTCCATCCAGCACTGTCAACAGACGGCCCCTAAACCTGAACCCCGTAGTGCATAACTGAAGCGACCAAAGTGTCGAAAAGCCATAGCTTTGTTCGAGGTTCCTGGAACTGAACCTGCGAACAAATCCTCTCTAAACCGCCTAGGGCTGCATAGGCACGAGTCAATCTAGTGTCTGCTGCCACTTTCAGTGTGAACCTCGGTCCACTAAAGACCACCCCAAGATATGTGTATGCATCAGTGTACTCCATATTGTCTTGCCCATATGTGAAAGTAGGTGCTGATCTCCTAACCCACTGTGGCGTGGTATTAAATACCATGACCTTGGTTTTACCAAGGTCTGTCGACAGACAATCCACTATCCTTTGCAAAACTATGCAATGCATCCAAATGTCTCTGCATACCCTCTGGTGAGTCTGATATCAACACGATATCATCAGCATATAATAAAAGAGGGATCCATGTCCCAGCAAGCTGAGCACCTCTATCTCCTCCTCTGTCAATATAATCAGAGACCTCATCAACATACATACCAAATAAAGTAGAGGATAGTGGGCATCCCTGTTTCACTCCGATAGTGGAGTGAACTATGTCAGATATCCCCTCTGATGTGCGTACATGGCCCATCGCTGAATTGTACAATGCCATAATGCCCCATATCAGCTCTGTGGGTACCCCCAATTCTATAAGTCGGCGCATCAATCTGGCCCTCGATAGTGTGTCAAAAGCTTTGCGGAAATCCACAAAGCTGCAGTATATCCGTCTACCATGTGCTCGACCCTCCTCAATGATAGCTCTGAGTGTAAAGACATGATCTAGTGTGGAGAAACCCCTCCTGAAACCAGCCTGCCCAGGTGCCCGTATGCCCATAATCTCTGCCCAACTGCTCAGCCTATGCTCAAGGATGGATGCATATAAACGTGCCAATGTGTGTCCTACCATGATAGTACGGTAATTCCCCGGCACTGTGGGGTCTCCTGTCTTGAAGATAGGTACAATAGTAGATAATCTCCAAGACTCAGGGAAGCCCTCACACATGACACGGTTGAATAACCGTGCAAGCATCTCTGCCAACAAATCCCCAGCATGTATAATGTGCTCTGCTACCAAACCCTCATGATCCTGTGCCCGTCTGGTCTTCATCCTGTCAATGGCCTCCTTTACCATCTCAGTGGTAAAGAAGGTGCTCGTAGCCGGACATGGCTGTGGTGGATCTGGTAGTGGTGGTTGTCCAGGTACAGTGTATAAAGATGCTACATACTGCCCCCATATCTCTGTAGAAGTAATCACTGGTGGGGGAGACTGCTCATGGAATAGACGCCAAGCCTCTCCTGAATCTCTACTAAGGAAGAGCTGATATAAATCTTGCTCAATCTGGACCAAGAAAGCTCGCTTCTTCCGTCGCACTAGTCGTCGTGTAGCAATACGAGACTGTCTATAGGTGATCACTCCCAATGTAAGCTCGCGCTGTATCTGGGCTCTACTCCGTCGACACTCCTCATCATACCAGCTGTTCTGAGGCATGTGCCCAGAAAGACGTCTCTGACCAGGTTGAGTGTGTGGGTATGCCTCTGTCGCTGCCCCATGTAATGTCACTGTCAGCATAGATGTGATTTCCTCCACAGTGTATACTGGCTCTGATGTGCATAAAAGCCTACGTATCTCCTCTGCATAGACTGAGTCAGTCTCTGGTGTAAAATAATAGCGTGGATGTCTACCACCCCGTGAGGCCTGAGATGTACTGTACTCAAAGGAGACTTATAATGTCAAAAGTGCATGATCTACTGCTATCCCTACAGGCCTGGGCCCCACTGTGAAATCCTGAATGTGAGAGATAAAGCTTGGATGTGTCAGAACATAGTCTACAGTGCTGGACCCATGCCTGTGTGGAAAACAAGTAAAACCTGTAGACAGTGGGAAAGTCGATAAGCCATTCGGTATGGCTAAATTGTGAGTAGTCGTCATCTCCCTCAGGTATCTCCCATACTCTGTATGCTCTCTGTCGTGTGAGCATCTCTCAAGTCCCATCTCCTTTGGCTCTAGCTCTCTAAGCATCTCCTCTGAGGTGTCATAGAAGACCGTCTGTGAGCTGCCTGTACGGGCATTGAAATCCCCCATGAGTATGATGTCTCAATCTCTGGAGAACTCCCAGATATCATCATCAAGTCTGGTAAGGAGACTGTCCTCTGGGTGAAGCATATACTGAAGTGCTGGGAGGAAAATAGCATATGGCGATGTATAAGAAACGTCCAGTCTCTGCCCTCAGCCTCACCCACAAGTATCTGGCGTGATCATCTCTCCGAACTATGTGCAGTAGTGGTTGGAGCTCCTCTCCGAAGAGAACTGCTACACCTCCTGATCCTCTAGTCCCATGCGCAGATCTGGTGCTTGTCCGGCAAGCCGTCTCCCATCTGTATCCTAATATGTGTGGCATCAACTGTCCTGGAGCTTGATGAGTCTCTGAGTAGAAAACAATGTCTCTGTCTCTGAAGCTATCCTCAAAGGCCACCACATCAAGTCTATATGAACCATTACAGTTCGAAACCGCCATCCTGAGAGTGTTCCCATAGGTCTCGCACCGTCATGTAGAGCGGTGCTCTGTAATCACTACTCGTCCATTTCTGTAGAAAGCTAACTTTCCCTTCTCCCTTGCTGCTATAATCTCTGGCATGACCTCTCTCATATGTGCAAGTTGTGAGAGCGTAAGATCATCTCCTAAAAAGATACATGTTTTCTTGAGGGTTGGCCTCTTCTTTAAAAAGTCTTTCTTTTCTTCCATGGAGGGAAAGCACAAAATGAGAGCCCGTCCTTTTGAACTCTCCCCATTACCTTCACTCTTCTTGCCCACTCTCCAAGCTTGTGTGTGCGAGGGCTTCTCCACCCCCATCATGGACATGAGGCTCTTCACCTCTTGGTCCACCTTATCTGAATCTTTTAGGCCGGTCACTCTCACGTGTAGAGCGCGTACCCTTCTTCGTTGTTCCTCTTCAAGTGTCTTGTTGATGATGCCAGGTGTAGTCGGGATTTCTTTGCCCTTTCCCTTCTTGACAACTTCAATCCATTTTTCAGCCTCATCCATCTTCTTTTGCGTTTTGGAGAGAACCTCCACCCATGAGGTCTTCTTTTCTCCTTCCTCCTTTATTTCTTTGACTTGTGCTCGTATACTATTCAGCTCATCGATCATTGATGGCTGAATTTCTCCATCTTCAAGGCGTCCTCCCTCTTTGGTTTCGTCGAGTTCCTTCCTAAGGGCTGAGATGTTACCTTTTAAAGCTTGAATTTCATCCCGAAACTCCTTGCGTTCTAGTTCCCTCGCCTGTTCCTCCCTCTTTTTCCATTCAAGAATTAAATTCTTCTCTTTCTTCCACTTATCCATGTGGGCTTTGCATTCTTTCAACTCCCTTTCAATGGCTGTCATCCTCTTGCTTGTGACCATGTAGTGCGCCGCCATCTTTCTTGCCTTATTTGTTTCGGTTATTTGATTCACTTTCTAAGAGAGAGGAGAAAGCAACCTATACGCACCGCATTATGCATACATTTGTGTCCACATTCAGCCTACATGGCATATATTTGCTTTCCGTACGTGTCAATGTGCAATTTCTGTGAATTTTGCAGTTTCCAAATTCCCCTGCAGTTCTGAAAAATGCAGGTTTTTGAAAATTCGAAAGTTCGAAAAATCCGGAAAAGCCGAGACTAGGAGGAAATTCCTCCTGGAATTTTTTGGATTTTGCCGGGTGAATTTTGCCTCCTTGCGTGTAGGTTCGGCCTCCCTGCCGTTTGTTGCTGTGCAAGTCCACCTACTGGTGTAATTTATTGCGTAAGCTTTACTGCCTTAATGCTTTGCGTAAGCCTTTTTTCTTGCGAACTGCAGCAGTGTGGGCAAAAGGGGGTCTGCGTAAGCCTTTTTACTTACGAATTTCAGCAAGGAGGGGAGCTGCGTAAGCCTTGCAGCAGTGTGGGCAGGAGGGGGGACTGCATAAGCCTTTTTACTTACGAATTGGAGCAGTGTGGGCAGAGAGAGCGTGAGGGGTGGGGCTGCGTGGGCTGAGGCAGAGAGAGAGAGAGAGATGCCCTCGCGTTGCAACCTGCTGTGGGCAGCGACCTGCTGTGGCTGCTTATTGATGCTCACTGTCGGGGTGGTTACGCGAGGGTCTTACGGGAGGAGCTTACACGAGGTGGTTACGAGAGAGAGAGAGAGAGAGAGAGAGAGAGAGAGAGAGAGAGAGAGAGAGAGAGAGAGAGAGAGAGAGAGAGAGAGAGAGAGAGACACCAGATGGGGTCCCAAGCTCCCCTCCAAGGGCCCCTCTCTCTATTGCTAGAGAGGCATATTTGCTTTAGATTGCACAAATTTCTGGTACAATGCTTCTAGATGCTGTGGTACTTGATGACGACGATGTCCACAATGATGATGCTAAAGGGATGAAATCTGAAAATGCTAGGTGAATTGCTGTGGATTTGATGCGGCTGCGACGCTACGGACTGAAACTGCTGTGGCCGATGACGTCAATGGCTGAAAACTGAAAACGCTGGCTGAAAACAGATTGCTGGCTGATCTGCTGTGGTAGGGAGACTGCGGCGATTATCTGCTACCGGAACGGTGCGTTACGGCGAGGCTAAGGCTGATCTGAAAACGCTGGTCTTATGGGCTGAAAACGCAGGTCTTCTTGTCTGCAAAACACTCCTCCTTGATGGAGCAAAAACGCTGGCCTTGCTGGTCTTGTTGAGGAGAGACTGATCTGCTGCCTCTTCTGCTATCTACTGGCACCCCTGCCTTGTTTTTTATAGATGTTAGATGCTGGCTAGAGCAAGCTCCCCTACAGCCCTACGACTTGGAAAATAATAAGTCAATAATAAAATGACCTATAGGAGGTGTTTCACATGCAGTTGCAAAACTGGGTTTATGTGGTGGAAAATGTTCATGCTGGGTATTGGATACTGATGCTAATGGTCATGGGTTGTGCAATCAGAGGGTATGCAGCTACTCTAAGTGCCTGGACATGCACGTCTTGCGTACAAGCTCACATAGGCACCATAACACTTCATAGGCAACCTAAACCCTAGAAGTAGGTACAGCTTGTCCACATGCACATAGGGTTAGATGTGCATGCGACATCCCCCCGTTTTCAAGGTGAGGTATTGGTGCCGAGCTGTATGGCTTCCGTAAAGTCCGCCAACAACTCCTGGGATCTTGCGAAGTACTCTTCGCCGGCCCACTCTGTTGTGTGGGTCGTGCGATACTTGAATTTCATGAAGGCCTGCAATGCCTACTTCTCTGGGCCAAGCCGAAAGTGACACATAATAATCTGCTGCGTCTCCAATGCTCTAACTTCGTTAATGATCTCGGGTCCACCTTCTTCAAGAATCTACGCTGAGGAATATTCGTGAAACCACTTGAAACCATAAACATATCCGTTCCTTGTCGAATGACTGAAAAAGGACTATTTTTCTTAAATGACTGTGCATGAAATGCAAATGAACAATGTGACGGAGTGCCCAACCATTCACCAAACGCATGCCAAAAGTGTGTTCGAAACTTGACCTTTCGACCTGAAGCTATCAACTGTGGCAAACCACAACGGAAATGCCAATGCTTGATGAATAATCGTGCTCGTGCTTTTGCTGTGATTATGTCATGCCAAGGAATGAACACGCAAAACCAACCGACAAAACGTGCAATCATGAAACATAGTGAACTCCTTGAATGCAAACTCTTTATCTTTCCTAGAATGGTCTGCATACATCTGTAAACACTTCCGCTGCACTTGACATTGGACGTAAATCTGCAAAATACGGTTAGAAAAAGACATAACAAGAGTGCCATTTTGCTTAAGACCACGCCAATTTACTTTTAATACATCTAGGTACTGCGGCGGCATGAAAGAGAGGGGTACGTCTTCCTCGGCATGCTGAAGATGCTCAGCCAATTATGACTCTTGCCAAGCTTGATACCAATTATTGGCATCACCTGTTAGATACATGGCAACCGTCAAAAAGTTACTGTTACTTGTTTTCTTGTTAGTCGCAAAGTAAGCATCAAATTGATACAACCAAGAATGAACCACAAATGCATCCATCTTACCATCATACTTACTGAACGTCAACTTCTCAGTGACTGGATTGTTGGAATCTTCGTCTCTACCTGTGGTAGGGGATGACTTGCCGACCTCCTTGACTGGCTCGGTCTTCGAGGAGAGTACCTGTAGGACCAACTCCTGTATGCGTTGGTCTCTCTGTGAGCCTTGCGTGCTTGCTCACGCTCAAGCTCCATAGCTGCCCTTCATTTTTCACGATCTCAATCTCCATGGCAGTAGGTTGAGCCTCTCGTTGTAGCATCATCTCCATCATCGTCTTGACCAAAGCCTCCATAGGGTTTGGTGCAATCCGTGGCGTAGATGGAGATGGGGGAGGATCGGGGAACAATCTGCTTGGTGTAGAAACTTCGTCTTCTCCAACTCGTAGAAACTTCGTCTTTTCTAACTCCACTCTCATCACCTTCATGCAAAGTATCCATTCCGCTTCGAGTGATGACCATGCATTGAGTTCTTGAGGTTCTTGTGATCTTGAGGCTCTTGAGTTCTTGAGTACGTGGGTACTCGGGGTTCTTGAGTACTCGGAGTGCTTGGGGTTCTTGAGTACTCGGGGTTCTTGGCTTGCAACCTGTGTTTAAGAAGGCTTTTCTTTTACCCAAGCTCAACTCCTTCGTGCGGATGCGCACCCCTTCGCGGCCTTACGCTCACACCAAGGTTGCTTTTTCCCACCTAACGGCGATTGGCCTGCCGTTAAGTGCAAGGTCCGCTCTCAATGAGTGGAAAAGAGGAACGAGGGGAGGCTGGACAAGCCCTTCTTTCTTGGGTTACCTGCCACTTTTCAAAAACACAGATTAGGGATCGACACGCCCAAGTGGTCTTGGGTTACGTGCGATCACAACAAGCAAAACAAATTCTTGTGGTTCTTTCCTTGAGCGATGATACCGAACACTGCCAAAGAGATCTGATACCAATGTAATGTGCAACGGAAGTGAATGATGGTGTACGGCTCAGGATGAGTGAATAGGAAGTGCTCAAGGTTCCTTTTACGTAGAGAAAGGGAGAGCCTTCCTCGACTTAATGAGAGAACGTGCAATGAACAAACAAAAGGGAATGCAAACTGTGAGTGAGAGTGCATGAGAGTGCTACACAGAGAGAGAGAGAGAGAGAGAGAGAGAGAGAGAGAGAGAGAGAGAAGAGAGAGAGAAGAGACGACACCAGATGGTGTCCCAAACCCCCCTCCAAGGGCCCCCCTCTCTATTGCTAGAGAGGTATTTGCTTTAGATTGCAGAAAGTTCTAGTATAATGCCTCTAGATGCTGTGGTACTTGACGATGACGTGCTGAAGGGCTGAAATCTGAAAATGCTAGGTGAACTGCTGTGGATCTGATGCGACTGCGACACTACGGACCGGAACTACTGTGGCCGATGACTTCAATGGCTGAAAACTGAAAACGCTGGCTGAAATGAGGGCTGAAAACAAATTGCTGGCTGATTTGCTGTGGTAGAGAGACTGCGGCAAGGATCTGCTATCGGAACGATGCGGTACGGCGAGGCTAAGGCTGATCTGAAAACGCTGGTCTTATGGGCTGAAAACGCATGTTCTCTTGTATGCAAAACGCTTGTCTTTGTTGGAGCAAAAACGCTGGCTTTGCTGATCTTGCTGAGGAGAGAGAGGTTTGCTGCCTCTTCTGTTGTCTAGTGGCGCCCCTGCCTTTCTTATATCGATGCGAGATATTCGGTCGAGCAAGCTCCCCTACAGCCCCACGACTTGGAAAATAATAAGTCACTTAATAATAAAACGACCTATAGGAGGTGTTTCACATGCAGTTGCAAAATTGGGTTCATGCGGTGGAAAATGCTCATGCTGGGTACGGATACTGATGCTAATGACCATGGGTTGTGCAATCAGAGGGTATATAGCTACTTTTAAGAGTTTGGACATGCACGTCTTGCGTACAAGCTCACAAAGGTACCGGAACACTTCGTAGGCTACCCAAACCCTAGAAGTAGGTACAACTTGTCCACATGTACATAGGGTTAGATGTGCACGTAACATCCTACCCTTTTCAAGGTGAGGTACTGGTGCCAAGCTGTATTGCTTTCGTAGAGTCCGCCCACAACGCATTACGCCTTGTACCTGGGCTAAAGGTAAGTCTCTTTGGGATCTTCCAGCGGATGGGGTGGTACCCAACCCTTGAAGATCTAACTTTCAAGCGAACGCACTACAACCGAAGTTTGTCCTATGGGTATTGAACGCATTACACCTTGTGCCTGGGCTAAAGGTAAGTCTCTTGAGGACTTCAGGGAGGGGGGGAACCCACTCTCTTGAAGTTGGCGAAGAGCCCCGTAGGGGAGGTTTTTGGATATCTCGGGACCATCCTATGGGGTGCTTGGGAGGGGGGTGTAAAAACCCATCTCCCCCCAGACCTGGGTTAGAGGCGCTCCCTCGTAGGGCCACGAGGGGGGGAGAAAGGATGGTGGCTCCCCTCGAGCTGCGTAGGGATGAGTCTCGAGCAATAACCCCCAATCGAGTGCGAAAGAGGGGTGTGTCGTGAACCATAAAAAGTAAAAGGACTCACTCCATGGTGAGATCCAAGCTTCATTATCGAAGTGCGAAAGTGGGGTATGTTGTGTAAACCTCCCCTCTGCCGGCCATACAGGGGGATGAGGGGAAATAATTGGCGCCCACCCCTGCACCACAAGGGGATGGGAAGCAAGTGGTCTCTCTCCTAGCCCCCGCAACAAAGAGTACTTAGGGGACCCCTTATGAAAAACACGATTATATATATTAACGCTCTTGCTTTCTAGCGCTCATTCTTTCAAATCTCCAAATTTCTCAAATATTCTCAAAGCTATCTATACTCTCCAAGCTATCTTTACTCTCAAGGCTATCATATACTCTCAAAACAGCTTTTTTCAAAGCTATGACGGACTTGTGTTCATTGAATGTTATGAGCACGCTGCACGTCCCTGCTGGAAGGAATGAACTCGAGTACGAAGCATGGACAGTGCCTACTGAGAGGAACGAACCTCAGAGGCAATCAGGTAGGTTACCCGAGAGGCACGAACCTCGGGAACATTCAGGTGAGTCGGCTGCTACCTTGCGAAGCACCTCAAGTAGAGGGATTGGACCCTCTGCGCCTGGGGTGGATAGACCACCCCGCGGGGTGGGGGATTTTACCTTGCGAAGCACCTTAAGCAGGGAGATCGGACCCCTTGCGCTTGGAGGGGATGGACCACTCCGTGGGGTGGGGGATTTTACCTTAGCCCCAGTTGAGGCTGCCTCGAGTGGGGGGATTGGGCCCTCCACGCTTGGGGTGGATAGACCACCCTACGGGGCCCGAACTAGTGACATAAGACGGATCGAAAGAGTGTGCATGACATGTATGACACTGGCGACGTTGAAACATGGAGTAGCCTTTGGTGAATTCAGTTTAGCATGTGTTTGGGGAGCGGACAATCATACCGTCCGCAACTTTTGGAGGCAGTTGGAGATTGCGAGAGTGGGAGCTAGTGTGATCAAAGTTAGAAAAGTTACCAGCTTGCAGTGTAGGAGTGTTCGCTTTGATCTCTGTACCCACTCTCTTAGCGCAACTGAAGCGCTCGTAGGTAAGCTAGGTGCAGAACAGCGCTTCAGCAGATGGAGATGCAGAATGTCGAGACCGTACTGAGAACGGGCCCAGGGCCCATAGACCAAGTTCCACCTCCGCTGTCGGGGAGCAGTCCGTCAACCATGTTAAGATAACCACCTTCAACGTTAACGCACTCATACATAAAAGGAGCGAGCTTGGATCGTTGATGGGAACCGGAAAATGGAACATTGTCGGGGTGCAAGAAACCCGAATGTTCCAAGGATGTTGGCCTCTTAGACTCCCCGGTCATGTGGTCTTTAATGCCCTAGGCACCGCAAAACCAGGAGAACGTGGAATGGTGTCTCTAGTCGCAATTGAGCTCGGGCCCTTTGAGCTCAACTTCTCTTCCCCGAATCAGATTTTCATACAATCTTTTCCCAAAGGTTGAAGGGCTTGGATTCATGGAAATGTGTACATTCCGCAACGCCAGTTGGGCGAAGCCAGGACAGTCGCTTTGAAGACCCTCGCCCGAACGTTGGGATCCATCTCGAACAAAAACCTACCGGTAGTTGTTGGAGGTGACTTCAACATGAAGACGGGGGCACTGAAGAAGTGGCTGCTGAGATGCGGAAGAGGATTTGAGAGCTTAAAGGTTCGAGACTCAAACCTCACGTACCATTCCAGGTGGGGGAAGGGAAAGTCGGACATCGATCACTTTATTGTGAACGAGTCCGCCGCGAGACAACTTCTCAACAATACAATACAGAGGGGAATAGACTTGTCAAACCATTGGCCACTAATGTGCCACCTACATTTTGTGGATTCGGGAGGAGCAGCCAAAGCTACTATGCCGTTCGTACCCAAGTTGGATGCATGTAAGATGGATGTGAATTGCAGGTTGTTCCTCGATGACAATCGATGGAATATACTCTACTGCATCTCGAGCATGAGGATGGGCGTGCGACCCAACAATGCTATGACAAGTTTGTTTCCGTTGCCACATCAATTGCCAAGGAGGCTGGAGCTCTTACCACGAAGCCCCCACCGAGGCCAACGTCAGGTTGTCGACTTGAACCTCGTGCTCGGAAACTCATTAACGCGCGTTGGAAAGCCTGGAATAAGGTGAGGAACAAGTCTGCAACACTAGGGCTGGCCAGCAAGCGGTTAGGGAGTACAAGGCAATAGCACTTCATGCGAAGGCCGATGTCCGTGACAGTAACAAAAGATAAGTCTGTGAACACTAGGGCTGGCCAGCAAGCGGTTAGGGAGTACAAGGCAATAGTAGTTCGTGCGAAGGCCGCTGTCCGTGACAGTAACAAAAGATTCTTCGAGCACTTTGTGGAAAAAGGGAATGAGCTCCTGAGGGAGGGTCAAATGAAGAAATTCTTTACCCACCTCAAGAAAATTGTTGAGAAGGGGCAAGGAACTATTGCCAATCAACCTTTGAACGCAAATGGGGAGCTAGTAACGGAACTAGAGAGGCAATTACAAGTATGGGAGGGTCACTACTCCAAGTTGTTTGCTGATACGGACGGTACCAGCAAGGATCCGCTTGCATGATATGACAAACACGTGCGCATCTGGCCTGGTATGCCTGAGGTATGTGACCTGTTGAACTGGTATGAAGTACAGGAGGCCTGTCGGCGGTTGAAGAGGCACAAGGCAGCGGGTGGCGATGGTTTACCACCCGAATTCTTTAAGCTGCTTGTGAAAGATAAAGGGCTTAGGTCGGATCCGCGTAAGACATGATCGGAGATAGGCAAGGCATACTTGCACATGATTGAGGGTATTTATGACACCGGAGACATCCCGGCCGGCGCTAGCGACGCAGTGATTGTGTCAATCCCCAAGAAGGGCGATTTGACCAACACTGATAACTATCGCGGGATCGCGTTAATCTCCGTTGCCATAAAAATCGTCATTACGGTCGTGATTAGGCGGATCACTAAGATACTTGAAACGAGGAAGTTCTTCAATTATGTATAGGGCAAGTCGCATGTCTGAAGGAGATCGTGAAACTCAGTCATAAGGATGGGAAACCAACCTATGCGGCCTACATTGATTTCAAGAAGGCGTACGACACAATACCGCACGAGGCGTTGTTCCTAAAGCTCGCTACGGTTGGCTTGCAAGGTCGAGCAATTAGATTTTTCCAAGCTCTCTACAGATCCACCTCTGTTAAAGTCCGACACATGGAGCAACTGTCGGATTCAATTCCGGTAGTACAGCGGGGAGTCCGCCAAGGATGCCCCAGATCGTCCTGTCTATTCAATATATACATCAATGACATTTTAGACGCAGATGGGGAAACATGGGGCCTGGAAGTACCTAACCTCCTCAAGAGAATTAAAGGACTCCTTTTTGCTGACGACCTGGTTCTACTTACTGACTCTCCTGAAAGCCTACAAGCCTTGACAAGGTAAGTGAATGGGCAAAGATCTGGGGCATGACCTTTGGAATTGATAATGCATGGTCACGGTGTTCCATGGAGACCTGTAGGATCCCTCTACTAGGATCTTTATTCTGGGTGGTGAGATGGTTGCAGTAGGTGAAACGTACAAGTACCTTGGCATCGAACGTAGACTCGACCTTCTCCATTGTACGCATCGTCAAGGAGCGAGTGGACAAGGGGAGGAAAAGTCTATTCGCATGTCAACACCTACTAGCGAACCGAGACATCCCTATATGGTCTCGATTGACTGTTTTCAAGGCGTGCGTGTATCCAGTGATTTGTTATGGCACGGAAATTATGGGTGCCCACGACCAGCGTGTCCTTCACTCTTTGTAGCGCCTCGTCGCCACCGGGATGCGAATGTTACTCGGAAAGGGAGCAATGTCAACTTCTGTAGGGACGACAACTCTCCATCACGAGTTTAACATCCCACCCGTACTTGCCTTTTGTGGGGGACAACGAGCAAGGGCTTTTGACAAGTACTGCTCGGTTTCATCTACCTGGATAGACTCCTTGGTAAACAAGAAGCCTAAGAACCAACCGACCGTTCAAGAAGTGGACTTGGACGACAAGAACCCAGAACTGGATGAATAAGTATATCCCAACGGCTAACTTTAATTCGCTACCACGCATGGGACAAGTGGGACGAGAGGCATTCATGCCTAGCGTTGGAGCCCTATAAGACAGCCGGCTATGAACAAACTCGTGGATACTTGCTACAGCTCAATAGGAATAGTGAATAAGAAGGAGGAGAGAATCCTGGCTCTTGCAAGAGTAGGTGGGCTCAAACTGGTTGATAGTTACATGCGCGGACACAGCATTTGCACGCTGTGCTCCCAATTAGAGGGTCGTTGGCTTTCACATTTGCCGACGAACTGTTCGGTGTTTGATGATGAAACCGGCCCGTAGGGCGGTAGGCGTTGGCTTTCACCCGAAAATCTTTACTTAAACACACACACAGAGCACTTTGCAAAGGAGACCTGTAACGAGAATTAACACTTCATCACACACACGGCTCGGAAGCTAGAATGCTCCGAGCAGACGCCGACAACCTGTAGGCCCCAAAATTGGCGCCCCTTTCGGTATTTCTTTATTCTTTAGGAGGGTAAATTACAAGGTAAGGTCCTGGGAATCCTTCACGTGTATCCACCTAGATACCATTTGATTTGGCCAAATTTCGGCAGCATAACAGCCCCAAAACTTGCGCGAAACCAATTCCCCTGCTGGAACTCGCTTGCACTGTCGTATACCCTCTGATTCCTGTCCAAAAACAGTAAATTCAGCACGCTGTATTTACTGGTTTTTGCCCTGTTTTCAGCCCCAAACAGTCCCCTAACTGTCCTTTGCCAGTGGGGCACGATTCCCAATGATCCTGGCGTCCGTATGGCTGAAAAATAGTCAAATTACAGCGCATACACAGCGCTGATTTTGCACCTGTACGGTGAGGTTATGACCCTCACCAGTGCCTGCTTTGGAGCAGCAGTTAGCTACCCCTGTTCCTGCTCAAGGAGGCTCTTGCCTCAGCACAAAAGCATGAACCCACACAACTGTACATCAGTCAAATGAGTAGCCCTCTTGTGGGGCATCACATAACTGCACGTAGGGGAGAAAGAGAGCAGTATGTAGCGTGCGGGGCATCACTCCCGTCACCATACTGTGCATAGAGGGCAAGGTAAGCATTCCATAGCTTCTGTACCTGTTACAATCCGCCTGTGGCTGAAAATGGCGCCCCCTTTGATGATATGCAGCTCGTTTTTGCCTCCCAGAGTGGCAGAATCGCTCACAAGCTGACACGTCGCCCAGTTTCCGGGTTTGGGCTTTCCCTGCTAAAAATATCTCAACTGGTGCGTCAGTTGACTTCGCGGCAGAGTTGTAAAGTGTTCCCCTAGTCATACCGAAGGTAATGACGCGAACACTTTTCGTGGCCCAAAATAGCAGTTCCCTAAATTTTAGGAGATGCTTCCGTTGGGCTCCCACTGGTCTTCTGACCATCTATCCTCATTGGGACCGCATCCAAAAATGCAATGTGGCCCAACTGTCGGATACTTTTTGTTGGTAGTCCCACCTTGACTTTACGCCTTAATTGAGTTCACTTCCTAGTATCCACCAACTTGCTAAGTGCGACGGGGGGACCTATATGATCTTGCTCTGAGCCTAGACATCCTCTTACCATACGAATTCCAGTGCCGACCACTTCCCGTCTGCGGGTGAATCTACCGTTCACATTGGCCATACAATGTGCGACCGTTTGCTACTTCAAAAAGAGGGTCTCAAAATAAATAAAATAAACCCCATTGGAAAGAAACCAACAACCAAGGTTAGCAGTTGCCACATCTCTGTGACATGGTTAATAACTGCCACGTCCTCGTGACATACCCCCCTCTTGAAATCGCAAACGTCCTCGATTGCATACCATAAATACACGCCACTGATGATCTTGTGCTATCAACACTCTTTTATCATCGCATGTATCCGCAAGAAAGGTCGTAACATACATAGATACAAATGACTTAATGAGGCCTTCATACTTTTGCCATTTCTATCTATGGCACTGAATTCATATGTACATTCGATGTACTAGCTCTATCATTACCCCTCCTTTGCACACGTTGGGTTGGGGCATAAGTAGGCTGTAACCCAAAGGCTTCAAGGTAAAGCTGCAATACATTTGGTGACTCTGACAGTTCATGCTCTTCCATCCACTTTGCATCCATAGGCGGATAGTTCTTGAACTTCACCAAATAGCGTCTTGCAACTTGTCCTTTAACTTTTCTGTCTTTATGTGCCAAAACTTGCTCAGGTACCTGGATCTCATCAAGTTCCTCAACTTCTGGCTGATCCTCAACTGGCATATCTTCTGGCACATCACCCACGAAGGGTCTTAGAAGACTCACGTGAAACGCATTATGAATCTTCCACGCATCAGGCAATTTCAGCCTGTAAGCCACATCGCTGATCTTGTCAAGCACTTGAAAAGGCCCATAGTAACGCATGCTGAGCTTAGGAAATAGCCGTTCCTTGCCCTTCATCTTCTTTAACCTTGCCTTTTCGAACTTTAAGAGAACCCAGTCACCAGGTGATAGTAACAATTCACGACGGTGACGATCAGCAGCCTTTTTCTGTTTTGCCTGAGTTTTCTCCAAGGCAACTTTAATCTTCTTATACATCTCATCCATGTTCTCAACATATCGATCTGCCTCAAAGATCTTGTCCTTTGTGTGCAAAATGGGAGGAACCTTTTTGCCGCCTTCAACAATTTCAAAAGGTGCTTTGCCAGTAGACGAATGCACCGTATTATTGTACGCATACTCAAGCATAGGCAAATACTGTTCCCACTTGCCCTTATTATCTGACACATAGCATTTCAGCAGATCTAAGACAGTAGAATTGGCCTCTTCTGACTGTCCATCAGTTTGTGGATGAAACGAAGACGAGAACTTGAGCGTAGTACCCATGTTCTCAAACAATCCTCTCCAGAACAAACTGGTCATGCGAGGATCACGATCACTGATAATCGATTGTGGCATACCATGGTACTTAAACACATTGTACATGAACAAGCGTGCCATCTGATCAGATTTTATCTTCTTCCTGATAGAGATAAAATGGGCCTGCTTGCTGAACCTGCAGATAATGGTCCATATACCATCATTCCCTGTTGGCGTCCTTGGAAGATCAAAGATAAAGTCCATAGCAATGCTTTCCCATGGCTTATCCGGAATCGGCAGTGGTTGTAACAACCCTGGTGCCTTTTGCTTGTCAAACTTGACCTTTTGGCAAACTATGCATGCTCGCACAAAGGCATCCACATCTCTCCTCAAGGTAGGCCAATAGAAGAACGTCTCTACCGCTTTAACTGTTGCATCAATGCCACGATGCCCTGCATACGGTGGGACATGACTCTCTTCCATGACCTTATGTCGCAGTGGCCTAGTGACACAAAGTCTGCCATGCATCATCATAAAACCGTCTCTGAGGAGGTAGTGCTCGTGATGTTGCCCCTCTTGTAACTGTTCAAAGATCCTTGCAAAATCTTCATCAGCAGTATACTGTTCCTTCATGTCATCTAACTCATGATGATAAGGAATTGACACAGCTGAAATTTGTGGCTTTCTTGATAACGCATCAGCCACAACATTCTTCTTGCCTTCCACATGCATAATCTGGAAGTGGAACATGGAAAGAATGTTTGCCCATCGCATATGCTTTTCGGATAACTTTGACTGTGTCAAGAAGTATCGCAAGGTCTGATGATCTGTTTGGACAACAAAATCAGCACCTAAGAGGTAGTGCTTCCAGCTAGAAAGCGCATGAATCACGGCCAAGAGTTCTTTCTCATAGACTTGCATAGTCCTCTCTGGCCCTTGCAAAATTCGGCTTTCATAGGCTACTACCCGTCCATCTTGCATTAGCACTGCTCCGATGCTACTGCCACACGCGTCACACTGGACCACAAATGACTTCCTGAGATCTGGCAAAACAATAACTGGATCTGAAGTCAACTTTTCCTTTAAGAGACTAAAAGCCGAAATCTCTTTTTGGGTCCATCTGAAAGTGACCTCTTTCTTTTGCAATGCGTGAAGAGGCGATGCTATCTTTGCAAAATTTCTGATAAACCTTCTATAGTAGGAACACAATCCCAAGAAGCTTCTGACATCGTGCACAGTCTTCAAGTCTGGCCATGTCTTGATAGCTTCGACCTTTGCGGGATCCATTCTTACACCATCCTTTGAGACTATGTGGCCCAGAAAGTGGATCTCTTCAAGGAAGAATTCACTTTTCTTAGGATTGACAAGTAACCTGTGACTGCGCAGCTCTTCGAACACAATGGTCAAGTGACGCCTATGCTCCTCTTCATTCTTCGAATACACAATCATGTCATCGAAGAATGTTCCAACAAACTGTTGATGCGAGCGGAAAATCCGGTCCATCATTCTGTTGAACGTGGCAGGAGCATTTGTTAGCCCAAACGGCATCACTAGAAACTCATAAAGACCAAATGTCGTTCTAAACGCAGTCTTGTGCACATCCTCTGGGCTTATACGAATCTGATGGTACCCACTCTTCAGGTCTATCCTGCTGAAAATTGCTGCACCCTGTAAACGATCGAGAATATCATCAATGCGAGGAATAGGAAACCTATTCTTGATGGTATTCTTATTCAACGCACGGTAATCAATACACATGCGCCATGAGCCATCCTTCTTCTGCACTAGGAGCACTGGGGAGCAAAAGGGTGAAGAACTAGGCTGAATCAGCCCCTTCTCTAATAACTCCTCAACCTGGCCCATAATCTCTTTCTGCTGCGCCGCACTAACCCTGTAGGGAGGTCTATTTGGTGGGCTACACCCTGGCACCAAATCTATCCGATGGTCCTCAGGTCTCTCTGGCGGTAATTGCGACGGTAATGAATCAGAAAAACAGTCACTAAACTTTTGCAAAAATGCTGACCTTTCTTTATCTAACACAGATAAATTTGACTGATCCCTATCTGAGACATCACGTGCAAAAATCAAGTACACAGAAAGATGATTCTTTATTACAGAAGTGATAGCAGAAGCAGATACAATAGGGACTGACTCTCCTTTAAGCTTTACATCCAAGATGTGAGTTTTGCCCCTATGTTGTACAGTGATCTTTTTGTTGTAGGCATCCAAGACTCCATGCACTCGGAACATCCACGGGATCCCCAACAAGGCGTCACAACCTTCCAGCGGCATGATGTAAAACTCTTCAGTGTCCACATACGACTGAATATGCAGACGCAGTTTTCCAATGATAGGAGTAACACACTCTGAGTGGCCAGGACATGCCAACCCTGCCTCTGCTGTGTACCCCATCTCTTCAGCTTTGATGCCGAGCTTCATAGCTAACTCTGGTGAGATAAAGTTGGCTTTGGCACCTGGATCAAAGAAGATGAGTGCCGTCTGATCCCTAACTTTACCCCATGCCCTGCATAACTCACTGGCATCTGTGCTGGGCCTGTCACCCACCATGTCTGGCACTAAACCTGCCGTGGGTTTAGGCTTCTTGCCTTTTTGGTCTTCTTTATCCTCTGAGTCAGCTGGCCTTTTTCTTTGTGGACAATTGATAGAAATATGACCAGGCTGCTCGCATATAAAGCATTTGTTTTCAGCCATTAGGACCTTCTTTTCCTCGAGCGACTTGCGCACAAAAGGCTTCCTTTTCTGTTTCTTTGCCTGCGCTCCAGAAGTCCCAGCTGAATCCTTGTCCTTGGTGGCGTTTTCTGACCCCTGTGACGCATCAGGAGTCGTCTTCACAAAGGGCTTCTTCGCTGAATTTTTCTTCTGCTGCCCTCCTTTATCACTGCTCGGAAATCCACTGTCCTCTCCTTTCAACAGGGCAAGACCAGTGTTCGCAACTTCCATAAGCTGAGTAAGGGTAGCCACTCTATTCTTTGTACAGTAATCGCGAAGTCCTTTAGGCATCCCACAACAATACTTCTCTATCTGCTCTGTCAATGGCACAAATCTGTAGGAGGTCACTGAGAGTAATGCTTTACAAAACCTCCTATTGTACTCCAGCAAGCTCTTGCACGAAGCTGCCGTAAGCTGGTGCCAATCTGTCAAGACATCGGCTTCAAATTCATTTGATAGCCAAGCAGATGCAAACATTTGCTTGAAGTAAACCCAAGTGGCGGGTGTCTGTCCTTGCATTAACAATGTCGTCCACCATGTAAGCGCATTGTCCTTTAAGAAAGTGGCAGCTTTCCTGACCTTCGAGGCCTCTGTAAAATTCCCTCCCGCATAAGCTGTATCAAACTGCTGGAGGAAAGTAAGTGCCTTGGTCTTGTCCTCGAAACCACTGAAGTTACTGAACTTTACCGCTGCACTACCTTCTTTGTAAGCCTTCGGCTTCTCTAGTGCCCCCAAATTGTCATACGGAATGGTCTGTAACATGGGCACTGTACTAGGCATGATCGGCACGTGTTGGCCATTCACATTTTGCGTCAGAGGTGCGATATCTGGCTGCTGTCCAGAAAAACCAGCCATGCCAAAATGACCCTGTGGCACCCCAAACTGGCCCTGGTTGCCGTGGAAACCTTGCTGCATGCCGATAGTACCATACATGGGGTTTGGCATGATGCCTTGCATACCCCCGAACACTGTTCCTGGCATGTACGGCTGACTTCCAGACGCATAACCAGCCATACTTTGGAACACTGATCCACCCCCGAAATACCCAGGATGTACTGTGGGTGGTGGAAAAACTGAGTGCATAGCCTGGTATCTAGCTCCCTGTCCATTCAAGACAGCATGCTGGCTCTGAAAGGTGGCGGGCTGAACTGGCATAACCTGTGGAATAGGCGTTCTAGCCACCTGTTCAAGCACGGGAGGAATCTGCTTTGGAGCCCCCGACTCCGCAACATGCGAGTGTTCCCTTTCCTCCTGCGCCTCATGAAGTACCTGGGCTTGAGCTTCAACAAGCTCCGTACGCGGCGTAGGTTGCCTATTTTGCTGTTGCACTGGTGGCGCTTGCAAGAATTCCATAAACCTCGGATTCTGCACCAGCTGCGAAAAGACATTCACCGCGGCAACTAACTGAGTCTTAAACGCATCATCCTCAAGTTGCCCTGTCATAAAGCCTTGTACTACTGGAGGGACATTCACGTTGACAGGAGGTACAGACTGACGTGGCCGTGAGCTCTCGCCAATCTCAAAAACCATAGGAATCTCCTGCCTGTCCTTTGGAGAGGAACCCTCTTCCATAATTCCCTTTCCCTTGTCGGCCATAGTGTAATCCCCGCGTTCTTGCACTGTGTCTTTATCCTGAACAATCCAGGCTCACTCTTTGAGGAAAAAGTGATTGATGTCCCGGCAACGGAACCATGAAACCGGCCCGTAGGGCGGTAGGCGTTGGCTTTCACCCGAAAATCTTTACTTAAACACACACACAGAGCACTTTGCAAAGGAGACCTGTAACGAGAATTAACACTTCATCACACACACGGCTCGGAAGCTAGAATGCTCCGAGCAGACGCCGACAACCTGTAGGCCCCAAAATTGGCGCCCCTTTCGGTATTTCTTTATTCTTTAGGAGGGTAAATTACAAGGTAAGGTCCTGGGAATCCTTCACGTGTATCCACCTAGATACCATTTGATTTGGCCAAATTTCGGCAGCATAACAGCCCCAAAACTTGCGCGAAACCAATTCCCCTGCTGGAACTCGCTTGCACTGTCGTATACCCTCTGATTCCTGTCCAAAAACAGTAAATTCAGCATGCTGTATTTACTGGTTTTTGCCCTGTTTTCAGCCCCAAACAGTCCCCTAACTGTCCTTTGCCAGTGGGGCACGATTCCCAATGATCCTGGCGTCCGTATGGCTGAAAAATAGTCAAATTACAGCGCATACACAGCGCTGATTTTGCACCTGTACGGTGAGGTTATGACCCTCACCAGTGCCTGCTTTGGAGCAGCAGTTAGCTACCCCTGTTCCTGCTCAAGGAGGCTCTTGCCTCAGCACAAAAGCATGAACCCACACAACTGTACATCAGTCAAATGAGTAGCCCTCTTGTGGGGCATCACATAACTGCACGTAGGGGAGAAAGAGAGCAGTATGTAGCGTGCGGGGCATCACTCCCGTCACCATACTGTGCATAGAGGGCAAGGTAAGCATTCCATAGCTTCTGTACCTGTTACAATCCGCCTGTGGCTGAAAATGGCGCCCCCTTTGATGATATGCAGCTCGTTTTTGCCTCCCAGAGTGGCAGAATCGCTCACAAGCTGACACGTCGCCCAGTTTCCGAGTTTGGGCTTTCCCTGCTAAAAATATCTCAACTGGTGCGTCAGTTGACTTCGCGGCAGAGTTGTAAAGTGTTCCCCTAGTCATACCGAAGGTAATGACGCGAACACTTTTCGTGGCCCAAAATAGCAGTTCCCTAAATTTTAGGAGATGCTTCCGTTGGGCTCCCACTGGTCTTCTGACCATCTATCCTCATTGGGACCGCATCCAAAAATGCAATGTGGCCCAACTGTCGGATACTTTTTGTTGGTAGTCCCACCTTGACTTTACGCCTTAATTGAGTTCACTTCCTAGTATCCACCAACTTGCTAAGTGCGACGGGGGGACCTATATGATCTTGCTCTGAGCCTAGACATCCTCTTACCATACGAATTCCAGTGCCGACCACTTCCCGTCTGCGGGTGAATCTACCGTTCACATTGGCCATACAATGTGCGACCGTTTGCTACTTCAAAAAGAGGGTCTCAAAATAAATAAAATAAACCCCATTGGAAAGAAACCAACAACCAAGGTTAGCAGTTGCCACATCTCTGTGACATGGTTAATAACTGCCACGTCCTCGTGACATACCCCCCTCTTGAAATCGCAAACGTCCTCGATTGCATACCATAAATACACGCCACTGATGATCTTGTGCTATCAACACTCTTTTATCATCGCATGTATCCGCAAGAAAGGTCGTAACATACATAGATACAAATGACTTAATGAGGCCTTCATACTTTTGCCATTTCTATCTATGGCACTGAATTCATATGTACATTCGATGTACTAGCTCTATCATTACCCCTCCTTTGCACACGTTGGGTTGGGGCATAAGTAGGCTGTAACCCAAAGGCTTCAAGGTAAAGCTGCAATACATTTGGTGACTCTGACAGTTCATGCTCTTCCATCCACTTTGCATCCATAGGCGGATAGTTCTTGAACTTCACCAAATAGCGTCTTGCAACTTGTCCTTTAACTTTTCTGTCTTTATGTGCCAAAACTTGCTCAGGTACCTGGATCTCATCAAGTTCCTCAACTTCTGGCTGATCCTCAACTGGCATATCTTCTGGCACATCACCCACGAAGGGTCTTAGAAGACTCACGTGAAACGCATTATGAATCTTCCACGCATCAGGCAATTTCAGCCTGTAAGCCACATCGCTGATCTTGTCAAGCACTTGAAAAGGCCCATAGTAACGCATGCTGAGCTTAGGAAATAGCCGTTCCTTGCCCTTCATCTTCTTTAACCTTGCCTTTTCGAACTTTAAGAGAACCCAGTCACCAGGTGATAGTAACAATTCACGACGGTGACGATCAGCAGCCTTTTTCTGTTTTGCCTGAGTTTTCTCCAAGGCAACTTTAATCTTCTTATACATCTCATCCATGTTCTCAACATATCGATCTGCCGTACTCTGAAAGAAATTGTGTGTTGTATGGGCAGTGCAAATATCTGGAAATAGACTTGGAGACTGCTTGTGTTGCTGGGGAAGCAGCCCATGGACAACTGTTAAAAGTGGCGTATGAAAAGGACATGATCATCTTAGATCTTGAGAAAGCTATGCAAAAACTACAGTAAGTTGTTTCACATATGGAATACGTTTTGCTTGAAAATTTACTGCGCCAATATAAAAGTACTAACATTAGATCAGGTATTTTTAAGAGAGAACATCCGTATTCTGGAGGAGGAAAAGGAGACGGATTATAGAATTTGGAACAAGGAAAGACAAGACTTAACAAAGATGATGGATGAGATTGAAAGGTTTCTGTGAATTGCGAAGTTAAATGTTGCATTGTGTACAGCAAATAATGTCAGGAATGTGTGAGTGTGCCTACATGAATAATTGGTTTCATATGCCTGAGATCCTTAAGACCCTCTGGCTCTTTGTACTAAAAGGGTTCTTTTTTTTGTGTTAAAACCAAAGCTCAGTGTTACTTTCTTGAGATCTTGCTTCCCTCTAATTAACAGCTTGCATCCATTGTTGTCCTTGTGTTGGCAGAGAGAAGGCAAATCAAATGGAGACGTCTCACATGCTGAAGAGTGAGATTTCTGATTTGCATGAGATGCTCAATGCCATGGAGAGCTCCACTCAAAATGCTGAGATACGGCATGCAAATGCATTGGAATTCATTAAAGAGGTACTTCACAAATAACTAAATGAGAGGTCAAAGCAGTGAAATGAAATGTTTGCTTATGTCTGCAAAGCCCTAGAAGACCTATGAAACCACAAAACAACATCTTCATATGACCCAAATCTCTAATACAAAAGACTGAGCTAAACATGCTAAAATGTAAAGAAACAAGTGAATAAGTAGCGCCAATTGGTAGCATATCTCCCAAATCTTGATCCCTTGAGCACGTTGTTACTGTAGTTACCATCACATAAACTCTCTCAAGGGCGATTGCATCATGGCATCAATCTCATCTTATGTGAAGAACCTCATAGTAGGTGCTCTATGCCTCTCAATGTTTCCTGGACACAATTTGCAAGAGGGATGGGTTTACCAAATCCATATGGTTCTATCAAGGAGAGAGAAGGAAAGAAAGAAAGATCTTTCTACATCTATAGAGGCCGAAGTTGGCCCAGGAGACAAATCAAATATACATGTGTCGTCCTCCATCTATCAAGTACAAAGCAACAAAATATGGTCATGTGGTGGGGGGAAAGGGGGTGATGCATGGGGTATGAGGGAGGCACAGATACAAGATACGTGCTACACGAGGGAGGAGGAGGGGGCTGCATCAAGCTTACTAGCTCCATCCTATGCCAAATTGGGGGTGTAATAATTGGTACATGGGTGGGTGTAGTGTAAGGGCTGCACATTGTCGTGCCATGGCACGTTTACAATGTGAAATTAAATTGTCCACCTCACTTTTTATGCCTTTCGATATGTGGGAGCAAATGCTACAATGTACATAGTGTCAAATGTGTGAAAGAGGTTGCCACGGTTGCAGTTGTGTACATACTTTATCGGGGAGTTGAGGCTCTTGACATGGCACTGCTGCATATCTTCTCACATTAAAACATGCCTAATTTGGTTTAGGAATGTACATTTGTCAAGTGCAGTGTGGTGGTACACTCGTTTGCCTAGAAAATCCAATGTGGGAGAACACCATCCAAAAATATCAAGTGGCGTGCATAGCCATCAATGATATGATTAGAGGTCAAGACAAGTGGAAGAGGAGGTTCAACATGCAAATTGAGCTTTGTTGGGGTAAAGGCGGCATGTGCCTTGCCTCGAGGTTGAACGTCCGTGTCCGACCGCCCACGGACTTCATTGACCACTGACCTTATTCTTTCTACAAGGTCAAGACAAGTGGAAGAATGAGGTTCAACATGCAAATTGAGCCTTGTTGGGGTAAAGGCGGTATGTGCCTTGCCTCGAGGTCGAACGTTCGGTGCTGGTCGCCTACTGACTTCATTGACCATTGAAAGGGATACAAAAAGCGGAGCACTATGAGGCTGTGAAGGCTAGAAACAATCAAAGTAAATCTTGTAGGAATCAAGAGTGATGTCTCCTGCATCATGAGCAAAATGCAGTGCTTGACCGAGAGATAATTTGAAATAGGGAAAGGGGTCAACATAAGTGCCTTGGAACATCAAGGAGTTCCTATGATGCTAGATGGCCCACGGAACCCAAAATCTGACCAGGTAAAAAACACCGTAAATAGAGATTGCGGTGACTAAAGCACCCCAAAAAGCCAAAAGCGTCTGTGGAAAGCGCTAGAAGGAAAACGTAGCCGAAGAGCAGCTGACACTAGCCGAATGAAGGCTCTGGAGTGGCGAAAACCCCACAGTAGGTAGGGCATGGTCTCCTCAGCTTCAAGGCATCTTAGGCAGTGGGAAGGCGCAATATGCCGTGCATGTGATACATTGCCAACAGGTAGAGCTCCCACCAAGGAGCGCCACAAGAAAACACGTTCTTTCAAAGGTAGATGACCCTGCCAAATGCGAGACAATGTGTGTTGCCACCACTAGGATGACTCGGAAAGCAACCATAGCTGATTACCATGATGCACAATCCATATATCTGACTGCAGGATGGCATAGACATTGCCAGCTGAAATGCAGTCCAATTTGGTAGTAGCCTGATTCCAATCAGAAAAGCGGGAGTCCACATCCAAAGGACTAATGGGTGAGTGATCAACAAGCATCCTTTGAATTTCCCGCCAGAGAGGAGAATAATGAGGACCCAACCGAAAGCAGGACACCGTATCAGCGAACAAAAGAACATAACCGGAGTCATCAACTAGATGTACCTGTCAGATTCCTTTTGGGAAAGAAAGTACGCTTGGCGAGGAGACCGTTGAACCAAAGTTGAAGCGAAGGCCCTGCTCCAATGCAGACTCTCCAAACGAAGGGAGTTACCCACAGAGGATTGTCCAACATGCCATGTCAAAAGCGAAGTGACAACCTTTTTTTTTCCGAGAAAAAGATCCTTCTATTAGTTAATGAAAACTGCCCATAGGGCTACAACCGCCTCTGCAAGAGAGGGCTACAACAAGCATGATGGGGAGACTCTCCCAATGAAAAAACAGCATATATACAATGAGGCTAAATCAAGAGATGGGAGGAGGGAAGAGCCACACAGGTGGACGGTAGTGCCATCTGAGCACCCCCTGGACTATGGTGTAGAAAGGCCCAGGGCGCCAGAGTCGAAGGAAAGCCTCGCGGTGCTCCCGCATGCGGTCGGAGCTGCCCTGTAGTCCCTCAAGCTGTTCTCTGAGAGTATGGATCAGCTCTAGCCAAAAGTCACGAACAGTCTCTGCTGGTGGCACAGAGCCAGCCTCAAAGATGCAGAAACAGTGGGCCCGCCAGATGAACCAAAGTGTCAGGCCACTGATGAGCTCCCAAGACTTCTCTCTCTCACTGCACCACTCCTGTGGAGTAAGCTCTGTAGCAGACTGGAGTGTAGGTCGCCCCCCCTGCATCACTATCATCCTGCTGGTGGAAGATAGCTCAAACTGAAGTGCCGGGCCTGAGGGTGGACCAAGCCGCTGCCCCCCAAGTGTACTGTCGAGCCGTGGAGAGAGCAGGCATCAGCCAAAGAACTCGTAGCCACACCTGCTGGACCGAGGGACAGTCCCAAAGACAGTGACGCTGACTCCACCAAATGGTCACAAGCTGCACATGTGGCCGAGAGACCACTATGCACTAGCCAGCTCCCTACTGCTGTAGCTCTATGTGCGACCAGCCACTAAAACAAGGTGACTCGCCTCGGCTGGCTGGAGTCCCACAACCTCTCCCAAAAGGCTGCCAAGAACTCGACTGTGAGACCCTCCTCCTGCCAATGACGTGCTGCAACAGGGAGGGCCTCTCTGTGTGTTGCTAGTATATGACGTCCCAGTCGAACAGTGTACTGAAAGAATGAGACTCCTGGGTGGCCTGCAGAAGAGAAGGGGTCCCTCCATAGCCACTCACCAGGATCCCATTGTACTCGTGCCAGCGGACAACACTCCCAAGCCCATAGCCTCCAGTGTCCTGTCTCAAGAACTGCTGGGTCAGGGTCTATGACGCAGGTCCTCCCACAGATGCCCACTACTCGGATCCTCTGAAAACAGCACTCTGCTACCTGCGGGGCCTCTACTGCAACTGGCTGTAGTCGTCCCCCACCCTGAAGCTCGAAGAACAGGGCTGAGACAGACTCTGAGCAGGCACTGACTGAAATGAGAATCTCCAATCGTGTGAAGGCTCCCATCCATCGGGTTGCTACTGGCTCGAGAGGCGTGAGCCACTCAGCTGGAACTGACTCTGAGATGTCCTGACACATGCTCTGAACCCCTCTCATGCCCTGTAGCTGGACAACCTGCACCTCCTCTGACAAACCTGTGAACTCTAGCCAGTCACCTAGAGAGCGCGTTGGACTTGCTGCCATGGGACCCCAAGAAACATGAGGCCTACTCCCAACCAAGTGGCCTCGCTGAGTGCTAACCATGGGGTTCCAGACGAGGGGCTGCCGTAGGCGCTCCTCCGTGCACGTCGGCTGTCTCTGCTCCAGGCCACGCCGTAATAGCTCCCAAGATCGAAGCAAACTCACAGCGAAGCGGTCCTCCAGTCTCCTGCTCAAACCAACTCGGCGCAACTCTGTAAAGATCCATCTGGTCGAAGGTTGCCAAGGGCCTCCTGATTGAGGCACCCTGGCACGAAGCCTCTGCAACAAGAACTCCTTCCAGGGCTCCTCGCCTGGAAGAAGTCCTCTGACGACGAACTTCCCAAGAAGGGCTCTGCTCTGCTGTGCTGGATCAATGATCCCAAGCCCTCCCTGAGAACAAGGAAGTGTGATGACCGACCAAGCCACCTTGGCTCGGGCAATCTGAGTGTCGCGACCTGACCAAAGGAAGTTCCTGATCAGCCTCTCTACCTGGCTGATGCAAGAACTCGAGAAGATCCAGCAAGAAGTGATGTACCACATAGTCGCCAACAACACCTGGTTGGCAACTACTACTCTACCAGCCAGCGAAAGTCGGGCTGAGCTCCAATGTAACAGCTTTCTCCTGATGGACAGGAGAAGAGGAGCAATCTGTTGCTCGGGGGACAAGTCCAAACCAACCTGACAACCCAAGTACCGAACTACAGTCCCTGGGGGAATCCACCTGAAACAGTCTCTTGGCATCCAATCTGGCACAGGAGCACTGCCAAGCGAGAAAGCCACTGTCTTTCTCCAGTTGATCAGTGCGCCCGATGCACAACAGGTCTCCAAAGCCTGCTCACATCTGTGCAGATTGGCCTCCTGGCCCTCTAAGTACAAGGCTCAGTCATTGGCAAACTCATCGTCCAGTAGCTCATCTCTCTGAATAGGGAGTGCTAAGCCCCGCAGACCAACCTGCTGTGACACCAAAAATCTGCTCATCGCCTCCGCATAGAACAGAAAGAGAAAGGGGGCAAGAGGACAACCCTGTCTGACGGAGCGTGTGAGCATGAAGCGCTCACCTCTACCTCCTGCCAAAAGCACCTGACTGTGAGCCTGTCTGTACAAAGCTGACACCCCTCTGATCCAAGCATCTGAGAAGCCCATCCTGCATAGAGTGCCCTCTAGAAAGTCCCAGTCAACTCTGTCGTATGCCTTCTCAAAATCGAGAAGAAGAATCACAGGGTCCTCCCCAGGAAGCCGTGCCAGGGCAGAAGCCTCCCAGAAAGTGAAGATGTTGTCAAGGATACTGCGTTCTTTGACAAAACCTGTCTGAGTCCCATGTATAAGGCTCTCCAAAAGTGGCTGAATCCTCAAACTCAGAGCCTTGGCAAGAATTTTGTAGACTGAGTTGAGGATGGTGATGGGGCGCCACTGTCGAATTTCATCCAAGGAGCCACCCTCCTTTGGAATGAGGTAGATTAGGCCCTCACTCATGCTATCAGGCATCACTCCTGTGTGCAAAATGTACTAAAAGGCACTACAAAGATCTGGGCCAAGCAGGTCCCAGTACTCCAAGAAAAAGCTGGGAGTCAACCCATCCTCACCTGGACAGCTACCACGAGGGAGGGCCCTAAGAGCCGTGTGCAGCTCCTCAAGCTGAAGTGGCATCTCTAGCCTCTGGCGCATCTCCTCTGTCACAAGACAAGGCATCTGTTCCCAAACCTGCTCCCTGCATGCATCCTGCCGCTCTGACTGGGGCTCAACCGACAGTAACTCACGGTAAAAGTCACTAGCAACTGCACGTATATCCTCGGGCTCACAAGCAATTGACCCATTGGGTTTCCTCAACTGATTGACCTTGGCATGCGAGTGCCGAGGTCCCACTGTCTCAAAAAAAGCACCAATCACTCTGTCACCCACCTGAGTCCACTAAGATGCCTGTCGGTGGAAGGCAAACTCATGACGCCTCTCCTCTGTGCTAGCAAGCTCCTGTCGAGCGTGTTGTAACTGCTCCTCCAACCATGGACTGTCTGGATGCTGCTCCTGCATCCTCTGTAGTGAAGCAATGCCTCGTCTGAGACGCTGCTCCTCTCTCGCTGCAGCCCGGCGAGCCAGAGACTCTTGAAGAAAAAAGTGGCTAAGCTGAGCTAGGCCTAAGGCCACTATGTCTGCAGGTGGAACCTGGTTGTCCATGCCCTCTGTCCAGAGAGCCTCTACCCTCTCTCTGAGTGCTGAGTCTTACAAGACCCGCTCTGGGATGCGAAGCATCGTGCTCCCACTCCTCTGCCTGTCTGCCACTGTGAGGGTCACTGGTGCATGATCCGAGAAGGATGTCCCTGCCAGGATGCCCACTGATCCCCCCAAGTCACTGAAGGTCTCCAGGACAGTCCCGATGGCGGAGCCGATCCTGGAAAGAAGTGGTAGGTACTCCCTCCGTAAACCCGGAAAGCAGACTGAAATGGGGATGTCTGCCTCCTCTACTAGAACATCCGAAGTCGGGTCAAAACCATGTCGCCACTGTCGAAAGTGGGCGCGTGATGCTCGGATGGCTAGTGGACTCATAGCTATGACTTTGGACGCCATCTCGGAGGTCTCGAACTTGATCTGATAGTACCCCCGTCCGAGAATCTGGACATCCAAGATCTTGTCCACCTCTGCGAGAAGGCGGGCTTGGAGAAGGTCTCGCAGCTCTCCTCTGCTAGGTCGGGTGCCGAGAATCTTGCAGATGACCGAAGTCGCCTGCAATCGCTCTACCTCTGCGGCAAGGCTCGCTTGCTCTGTCGGCGAGAGAGCAAGTCGAATGGTGGGCTCAGCAGGGTCGGGCGAGGGGGCTTCTGGCTAGTCCCTCTGTGGCGAAGCTGGAGCCTCCATCTGTGTCTACTGCTGTGTCGTAAGAATAGGGCGATGGGTGGACGCTGCAATTTTGGCGCAGGAGACACTGCCCCAAAAAATGAAGCAATGCCGAGGAGGCCGAATTGCAGGGGTTGACGGGGAGAAACCGAGGTGGGCGGGAAGACGGCCCCGGGGGGGGGGGGAGAAGGGCAGCGGGTTGGGGAAGGTGGAGGCGCTGGCGGCAGCAGGAGGAGGGGGTGACGGGGGCGGCAGTGGCTAAAAGGTAGCGCGGGGCAGGCATCGAGCGGCTCAGGCTGGCAGGCAGCGCGGGGGTGGGCAGCGGGGCTGAAGGGCAGGGGGGGGAGGCAGCGGACTGAGGTGTGGGGGCGGGGGGGGGGATGGCATGTGCAGGTGAAACAGCAGCAGCGAGCGTGTTTTCTTTGTACATTAGAAAATTCAAGTGACAACCTTCCAACAACAATGAGAGAAGAAGTAACGAGACATCCCAATAAGTCGGTTTTCAGTGACCAAAAGATGGGGTGACAATGTGTGTACACAAATGTGTGACCATGAGAGCCTAGGGTTGCTGCTGCTCCACCAGATTTGGCAACAACATAGCTTTCCGAGCCAAAACATGACGTCGTAAATCCAATATATTTAACCCTCCATGCCGCTTGGGAGAACACAGCTTGTCCATAGGTAAAACGCCAAAGGCCCTTTGTGCTAGAGGAGGCCCGCCAAAAATGCTCTAAAATATAGGACATGAGGGACTGCAAGCGCAACTAGTCCAAGATAGCAAAGGCAAGTAAAAATGCACATAAGTTACAAGGATGCATTGGACAATCCTGAGACGAACATGTAGTGGCCACGTGGACAATTTCCAATAGTTTAACTTGGAATGTACACGCTGGAGCACCCAATCTAGTTTCTCCATAGCCGATACATTCCAACCCAGCGGATAACCCAGATGGCGAACCACAACGTGCGGAGGAACAATCTCCCGAGGCCACAATATCTTATGCCAATCACACTCCTTCAGAGGCAGTAGCTTGGATTTACGAAAGCTAACTTTGAGACGTGCTGCCAATCCAAACCAGTGAAGAGTATGCATAATTTGCTGTACATCATCATAGTGATTGCGAGGCATAAACAAAGAGTCATCCGCATAGGCTTGACCAACAAAATGCCGTCCAGAAGGTAATGTCAGGCCATGTAATCTACTAGTGGAAGTCAAGGAATCCAAATACATAAACAAGGCGTGAGTAGCGATCGCATAAAGAAAAGCACTAAGAGGGCATCCTTGCCTTACCGACCGTCCCAAAGGCCAAGATTCTGTGAGAGATTCATCCAACAAGCCTGCAAAAGTGCTGTGTGCATACAAGAAAGCACGACACGGGATAGCCTTGGCCCAAATCCCAAGTATTGCATGGTATCCGCAATGTAATCCCAAAGAACAGTATCAAATGCCTTTTCAATGTCAACCTGCTTAACTAAGAAATCCTGTTGAATGTATTTTGCATATTCCATACCAATGATGACATTCGCGAGGTTATCAGTAATTTGACGTCGTGGAATGAAGCCGTATTGAGATTGATGCAAGCCTTCATGTAGAAAGCACTTGAGTCGGTTAGCAAGCATTTTTGCCATTAATTTATATACCACAGGCATGAGTGTAATTGGCCGCCAATGAGAGAATTCTTCACATAATGCATGCTTAGGTATCAACTTGAGCAAACCTTCTTTCCAAGAGGAGGGCAATTCCTGCTGTTCCCAAGCCGTGTTCATCATGAATAACAGAGGCAACTTCAAATAATCCCAGAAAGACAAGAATAATTCCACAGAGAGACCATCCCAACCAGGAGCTCTCCACCGGCCCAATTCAAGCAAGCTGGCATACAATTCAGACTCAGTGAAAACAACTTCCAAGTCTTGAGCCTACTACTCGAAAGAATGGGAGTAAATGCGATAGAAACATGTGACGTGCTTGGCGAGCTTCTCTTGTGGGAGAAGAAGGGGCCTCAAAAAATCTTGCCATAATGAGAGTGTAGGGCTAGTGCGAGCTCCCTTAAAGTGGAGGTCCACTCCCCTGACGGTAATTTAACTCTCCGTATAGCTTGAGACTGCCTGGAGTGATGCAAATGCTGGAAGAATTGTTTAGAAGCACATCCTTTATCTGCAAGAGCCTGTTGACGAGCTCGAGTCTACCATTTGGCCAATTTCCTCTCATCATTGTGCCGTAACACAGTGTGAGTAGAAAGCAACTTAGTCATCTGAGTGTCAGCTTCCACACATACACACACACACACACCACACAGCTTCCGCATTGGCGTGCTCTTCAACTGGTATCAGAGCATAGCCTTTACATTGCACCACGGAGAGTAGAGCAAAAGTAGGAACAAGATTTTTTGCAGCTCGTTTTTACCATATTTGGGCTCCAAAACACCGTTTTTTGCATATCTTTGGTATAGAGAATTGGATGGGTATGATCCAAGAGTCTAGGGTGGTGTTTTGGTACGTTCCAAACTCAATTGCGATGTTTGTTTTCTATTTTTTTAAAGAATTACCGTAGGTGCAACAACGGGTTTATTCAGCACTTCGGCTTGCAAAACGTTGTTTTTGGCGTATCTCACACTTAGACTTGGATCTATAGACTATATGATCTGAGGATCTTACCCAGTGTTTCCTGATGTTCTAGACGCGTTGACGCGCAGGCCATATCAGAATTTTCAAATTCTGAACACTAAATTTTCTGCTGCAACCTACAATAATTTCTATGCTAAACACTATGACAGTTGGACTCCTACATTGCAAGCATTATATAGTTTACGTCTCTAGATATGTATGTGTCACGTGACACATCCAACCTTATGTGTCCGTGGACAAGCTACAACACGACAAGGGTTCAGTCAGTCTAGATTAGAAGTGATTTGGCACTTTTGTGAGTCTATTCGTAGACCGTGCATGCCCAGTCACTTAGTGTAGATGCATATCCTCTGGTTGCACACAGCATGAGCATTCCCCTCAGAATCATCAGAATCCTTCAGGGGAATTTTCCAGTGCATTTAGCCTATTTTACCTATTTTTGACATTATTCACTTATTATTTTTAAGTGACTTTTGTTGGAAAGTAGGTAGGGCAAATTGAGTAAGTTTGTATATAAGCAAACCTAGGCTAGTACTAAATGGCAAAAGAGGCAGCAGGAGCACCTTGCTCAACATGCAACTTCTCAGCAAGACCAACCCCCGCGACAACTCTGGCGTTTTCTCTCAACAGAAGGCCTAGCGTTTTTGCACCAGAACAGCTATCGTTTTTGCACTTGCAGATTCCCGGTGACAGTAGACAGCAGATCAGCCCTAGCGTTAGCAAATTCCCCCAGCAGCACAATAGATTTCCTAGTGTTAGCAGATTTCCCCGCAAGGTCAGTTTTCAGCCCTAGCGTTTTTGGTTTGCAGAACAACCCTAGCGTTTTTGCAGATCATTGCGACAAAATCAGCCATAGGACCAGCGTTTTCAGTTTTCAGCCTTTAGCACTCGCAGAAGAAGTCCCTAACCTCGCAGATCTCATCTTCCCGCAGCAGTTCCTCGCCGCACGGTGAGATCCATCGAAGTTTGCAATTTCAGCCCGGAAAACGCAGATCTCAGCATCTGCGTTTTCAGCGCGTCGTCGTCGCATCCTCGTAATCGACATAGAGTCAAAATTCAGCAGATACAAGATTTGCAGATTTCAGCCCTTAGCGTTTTCAGATTTCAGCCCGTCTCGTCGTCGTCCTCATCGTCGTCGACTCGTCTGCAAGTCCAAGCATTGTAGAGATTTGTGCAATCAATAGTAGACCGCTCTCGCCATAGAGAGTGGGGCCTTTGGAGGAGGGTTTTAACGTCTATGGTGTCGTATTCTCTTCTGTCACGTGACACATCCAACCCTATGTGTCTGTGGACAAGCTATAGCATCATCAGGGTTCAGTTCAGTCCAGTCAGTCTAGATTAGAAGTGATCTGGCACTTTTGTGAGTCTATTCGTAGACCGTGCATGCCCAGTCACTTAGTGTAGATGCATATCCTCTGGTTGCACACAGCCATAGTTTTTTTCGGACGCGTACGGATGAGCAGCCGTACTGCCGTACGGGTACGCGTACGGATGAAGTACGGAATGGAGAATCGTACGGCCAGGCAGCGCATGAAAAAAATTGACCCAAACAATGCCGACTCACTAATTTGGCCACGCGAAGAGTTTTTGCTTCTCTGTATTACGTTTGCAGAGCTCTGTACAGTAAGCAGTGCCTGCAGAGACTTGATGTGGGTGAGATTTGACGCGAAGCCCTCTCTTGCTCTCTTGCTCACCTTGGTGACCGGGGCCTTCATCTTCTCCCACGCCCACGAACCCTAAAGGGCCCTAAACCATCGCGTGGCGTGAAGTTTTCTCGCGAGAGCCAAGATACATCGCAAAATCCAAATGGGCCGAACCAAGCGTCCCGAGTGGCAATATGTGCAGCAAGTGAAGTGCCTCTCAAAAGGAAAATGGACCTGCAAATGTAATTATTGTGGGCATTCATGGGACGGTGGTCCTTTGCATATCCGTGCACATATTTTGGGCATTGCTGGCCATGGTGTTGGAGGCCCATGTGATGAGGCCCCAGCCGATGTTGTAGAGATTGTTAGAAGATTGCATGCAGATGCAAGGTCAGAGGGAGAAGACAGAGCTGCGTTTGTGGATGCATTGGTCAATGATTTGGAAGGAGATGCCTCTCAAGCTCAAGGAGGTGCTTCAATGAGTACGCATGCTAAGGGAACGACTAATGTAAGTGGCTCTTCCAAGTCCAATGTGGGGTCCTCAAGCAAGAAGAGAAAGGCTGCTCAAGGGGGTTTGTCAAGTGCATTTGGCTTGCAAACACGGAAGCAAGCAGACCAAGCCTTGCGCAGGTTTTTCTATGCTGAAGATTTTCCTTCATGGAAAGTTAGGAGCCCTTACTTTTTGCAGATGGTGAAAGCAATTGGACAAGCCGGTCCTTCGTATGTTTCCCCTTCTTATCATGCTTTGCGCACCACAGAATTGAATGAAGAGGTCAAATGCGTAAAGACTGAGATCATGGGTGTGCGCAAGAAATGGAAAAGATATGGATGCTCTATTGTGTGTGATGGATGGTCTGACACTAGGCGCAGGCCTATCATTAACTTTCTTGCATGCTCTATTCATGGGTCAGTCTTTTTGAAAGCTGCAGACACATCTGGGGAAACAAAGACATCGGAATTCATTGCTAAGCATCTCAAACAGGTTATCAGAGAGGTTGGCCCAGCAAATGTTGCGCAAGTATGCATGGACAATGCAACCAATTGTGTCGGCGCTGGGGAGATGATTGGAGTGGAAACACATTTTTTTTACCAGATGTGCTTGCCATTGCTTGGACCTTTTGTTTGAGGACATTGGGCAGATTGGTTGGGTTTCAAAAGTACTTGAGGATGCAACAAAGATTGTCACATTTGTTTCAAGAAAGTCTACTGTGTTGGCATTGTTTCGACAACTTAGCAAGAAGGACTTGGTGAAGCCGTCAGCCACTCGATTTGCGTACTACTTTATTATGTTGGCCAATCTTGTGGATGGGAGATGCATGCAAGGTATGCGCAAGCTTATGATTGATGACAAATTTGTGAAGATAAAGAGATCCAAGACTGAAAAGGCTATTGAGGTATCTAACATTGTGTTTAATGCATCCTTTTGGCAAGAGGCCAGGCTGATTTTGAAAATAACTGCTCCAATTTTGAAAATTCTCCGTTTGGCTGACAGGGAAGGAGCCACCATGGGGCTTATGTACGAGCTTATGGATTGCATGGTAGAGCAAATTGAAAACATGCAAGGCATTGATGCTGCAAGGATGAGAGAGATTAGGGATGTATGCATTGAAAGATGGAATATGTTGCACACACCATTACATGTTGTTGGATACATGTTGCATCCTATATGGCGAGGAAGAGGGCAAGACAGTGATGGCGAGGTGCATGAAGGATAGATGACATTCTTGGACAGGTACACCAAGGGTGATTTGACCTTGCAAGGCACCCTAATTGATGAGTTTGACATTTATAAAGCTGAAAGCAAGTCATTTGCTCATCCAATTGCAAAAGATTCAAATAGGATTCAAGAGGGGGTGAAATGGTGGGAAACTTTTGGGGCTTGCACACCCGCTTTGCAAGCTCTTGCTTTGAGGGTGCTTTCTCAAGGGACATGTGCCTCTCCGTGTGAGAAATTGGAGCACCTTCTCTCTCATTCATACCAAGAGAAGAAATAGGTTACTCCCATCTCATACATAGAATCTTGTGTACATACACACGAACTTGAGGTTCATATCCAAAATCAAAGAGCGCGGCTATGAGAGAATGGAGGTCACATTGGAAATGCTCAATAAGGAAAAAGATGAGGACCGCTTGCTTGCCTTGCAAGAGATTCAGGAGGCCATTGCAGAGAGTACTACAGATGCGATAGAGCCTATTCCCATTGCTGGTACCAGTCATATTGGAGCATCATGCTCAGTTGGTGGTGATGAGGATGAGGATGAGGATGAGGACGAGGACGAGGATGATGCTGCTTATGACGATGAGGATGTGAGCTGTGGTGAGAGTTAGAGCTCACTGCGCATGGCCACCTGCTTTTGGACCATGGTTTTGGACATTTA
Source organism: Adiantum capillus-veneris (assembly GCF_014529385.1). Taxonomy (NCBI): domain Eukaryota; kingdom Viridiplantae; phylum Streptophyta; class Polypodiopsida; order Polypodiales; family Pteridaceae; genus Adiantum; species Adiantum capillus-veneris. The sequence goes on from NC_140938.1 coordinate 154,903,128, forward strand.
CTTATGCCATATGGTGTTTAGTGTTCACTGTTGACTCTAGTATCTACAACTAGATTCTAGCAGATAGTCTCGAGTCTGGACTCTCTACGTATGTTTTGGATTCAACCTTCAGGAGACTACACTCTTGAATGTTTTTTGGCGTGCTTCTAGTATCTACAGTGACCAGTCCTCAATCCTTTCTGTTTGGAGGTTACTTTATTACTTAAGAGGCACCATCTCTCCACTTTTTATTCTCTTTGGTTTTGGTTTTGTCTTTGAAGTTTGTGTATAAACTTTAAAGTTTCTATGGTTTTGTCTTTGTGTATAAAGTTTTAAACATGGTGGCAGATGGTGCCCATTGCCCAGTGCCAGGTGGTGTAGTATGTAGCACTAAGCATCCTATTTAGTAGGCTATCTGAAAGACTGACGTGTGGAATTTCGGGTACTCTGATCTGTACTTATTCCGTACTTCCGTATCCGTGCGTGTCCGACGTGTGGAAAAACTATGCACACAGCATGATCATCAGTATTTCCATCAGAATCAATTAGAATCAGTTAGGGGATTTTTCCAGTGCATTTAGCCTATTTTTCCTATTTTTTACATTTTTCACTTATTAATTTAAGTGACTTCCCAACAAAAGTAGGTACGGAAATTTGGGTAAGAAAATATATAAGCAAACCAAAGTTAGCACTAAATGGCAGATGAGCAAGGAGCACAACAGGCCTTTGGCAGCAGGTACTCCCCTCTCTCAGCAAGAACCCCTCAAGGACCCATCGCCTAGCGTGTCCCATCTTCAGCAGCCTGGCGTTTTTGATCCCAGCCTCATCGCCATCACTTCAGCCCCTAGCGTTTGTAGCATTGCCAGCCATCTCTTGCCTTGGCGTTTTCAGCCCAATCCGGTCTACAGTGTTCCCCTGCAACTAGCGACTTCATCACCATCAGAAGGCGGCAGTTTTGATAGTGTTTTCAGCCCTAGGGACAGCAGGTAAAACCAGCGTTTTTGCAGCAGGTAGACCTGCGTTTTTTCAGCCCTAACACCCTGCAGACTCCAGCGTTTGTTAAGTCATTTCAGCCTCCAGAAAAATGCAGCCAAACCTGCGTTTTCAGCCACCCAAAACAGCCCCAAAGTTCAGCAGATTTTCAGCAGATAGTGTCTCTGGATAGCAGTTAGATCCAACCCCAATTCAGCCCCCATTGTCGCCATCGCCATCCCGGTTGTCGTCGTCGACATAGCCTAGATCTGCATCAGCTTTTATGCATCATCATTGTACCCATTTGTGGAATCATAAGTAGACCGCTCTCGCCATAGAGAGTGGGGCCTTTGGAGGAGGGTTTGACAACTTCCCGGTGTCGTATTCTCTTCTCTCTCTATCTCTCAGTCTCATACACTTGCACGCACAGTGTCCACTCACTTTGTTCGTGATCATAGCACTCTCCATTAAGAACGGAAGGCTCTCCCTTCCATAAGAACTAAAAGGAACCTTGAGCAAATATGGATCACTCATCTTGAGCAAAGCGCAAACATTCATGCTGCTACGCCTTACATTGGTATCGGAGCTTTGGCAGTGTTCTATATCACTCAAGGAAAGAACCACAAGAATCATAAGAATTTTTTTTTTCTTGTTGAGGTCGCACGAACCCAAGTTCGCTTGGGCATGTCCATTCCTAATCGTGTTTTTTGAAGAGTGACAGGAATCCCAAGAAAGAAGGGGTTGTCTAGCCTCCCCTTGTGTCTCTTTTCACTCATTGAGAGCGGACCGTGCACTTAGCGGCCGGCCAATCGACGTGAGGTGGGAAAAAGCAACCTTGGTGTGAGCGCAAGGCCGCCAAGGGGTGCGCCCACGGAAAGGACTAGAACTCGGGTGAAGAGAAGATCCTTCTCAAACGCGGTTTGCAAGTGAAAGAAAACCTCAAGTACTCAAGAACCCAAGAACAAAGACCCCCAAGAACCCAAGTTCCTCGTAAACTTAAGAACCCAAGACCCCAAGAACCCAAGTTCCTCGTGAACTTAAGAACCCAAGACCGCAAGAACCCACAAGAACCCACGACTTCAAAATGGTGATGACTCGAAGCGGAAAGGATACTTCGCTTGGAGGTGATGAGCATGAGAGGCGAAGAGGAATTTTCCCCACGAGGAGGTTTTTCTGACCCTTCCCCATCTACGACAAGGATTGCACTAACTCCTGTGGAGGCTTTCGACAAGAGGATGATGGACAGGAAGTTAGAAAGCGAAGAAAGAATCACAGCCATCGAGCGTAAGTACCAAGAAAGAATGGCAGTCATTGCACGTGCGTGCGAGCAAGCCCGCTTGGAAGCCAAAGTACGAAAAGCAGAAAGAGAAGCTGAAAGAAAGGCCGACTTGGAGCGTGAGCGTGAGCAAGCGCGCTTGGCGGCCAAACAGAGCGCTCGACACATGAAAGAGATGTTGCGACTCTTTTCTCAAGTGCAGGCGCACTTTGCACAGAATCAAGAAAAGGAGACTCTCTCAGTTTCTTCTTCTCCAAAGCATGATACACAGGATTTGCATGATGATAAGCATGATGATTTGAATGATAATGATTTGCATGATGATGATTTGAATGACAATGATAAACATGATGATTTGCATGATCAAGATGTGATTTCTCACAAGCATGATGATTTGCATGATCAAGATGTGATTTTTCACAAGCATGATGAGTTGCATGAAGATGATGTGATTGTTCACAAGGATGATGAGTTAGTTGATGCTTTTTCTAGCAAAGCTAACCTCGTTGTAGATTCGATCAATCACGAAGGTTCGATCTTGGCTTTCGAGTCGAGGTCCAAAGAACCCCCACAACACGATTCGATCAATCACGAAGGATCGATCTTGGCTCTCGAGCCTAGGTCCAACGCACCATCACAGGAAGTATTATGTGTTCGCATTATTGATACGCACGCATTATTCGAGTGTTTCATTTGTGATCGTTTCCTGTATTTTAGTCAACGTGTTTATGTGATCCTTTTTATCAGGCATGACATATTGTACGTTGAGCACGTTTCACTCATGAATGAGCACGAACGTATGCGGATTGTTCATGAAAAGCTGAAAAGTATGCATTCAAGGAAGTCACATTCCATGTCTCTTCCTTGGCATGACACATTTGTAGAAAGAGCACATGAAAGTATGAGCACCAAGCATGGTCATTTCTGTTGTGAATTGCCACAATTGATTGCTCTAGATCAGAAGAGAAAGATTCGATCTCATTGTTTGCGTGTGTGTGGTGAACGGTTTGGCACTCCGTCTATTGGTTCATCTACATTGCATGCAAAGTCTTTGAGGAAGACACGATTTTTTCCACTCACTTTACATGGAATGGGTATGTTCATGGTTTTGTGTTGGAAATGGTTTCAGGAATTTTCAACCATGGAGATTCTTGAAGAAGAAAGAAATAGGTCTCTCGACGAAGTTGAAGCATTGAAGGAGCCACAGAAGACTTTGTGTCGCTTTCGACGCGGCCCAAAGAAGCAAGCGTTGCAGACCTTTATGAAGTTCAAGTACCGCACGACCCACACATCAGAGTGGGCCGGCAAAGAATCCTTCCTAGGATTCCGGATGCTATTGGCGATCTCCCTCGACGCCATACAGTTCGGTACCAATACCTCACTTTCAAAAGGAGGGGATGTCACGTGACACATCCAACCCTATGTGTCTGTGGACAAGCTACAGCATGATCAGGGTTCAGTTCAGTCGAGTCAGTCTAGATTAGAAGTGATCTAGCACTTTTGTGAGTCTATTCGTAGACCGTGCATGCCCAGTCACTTAGTGTAGATGCATATCCTCTGGTTGCACACAGCATGATCATCGGTATTTCCATCAGAATCCATTAGAATCAATTAGGGGATTTTTCCAGTGCATTTAGCCTATTTTCCCTATTTTTTACATTTTTCACTTATTAATTTAAGTGACTTTCCAACAAAAGTAGGTAGGGAAATTTGGGTAAGAAAATATATAAGCAAACCAAAGTTAGCACTAAACGGAAAATGAGCAAGGAGCACAACAGGCCTTTGGCAGCAGGTACTCCCCTCTCTCAGCAAGAACCCCTCAAGCACCCATAGCCTAGCGTTTCCCATCTTTAGCAGCCTGGCGTTTTTGATCCCAGCCTCATCGCCAGCACTTCAGCCCCTAGCGTTTGCAGCATCGCCAGCCATCTCTTGCCTTGGCGTTTTCAGCCCGATCCGGTCCGCAGTGTTCTCCTGTAACTAGCGACTTCATCACCATTAGAAGGCGGCAGTTTTGATAGCGTTTTCAGCCCTAGGTACAGCAGGTAAAACCAGCGTTTTTGCAGCAGGTAGGCCTGCGTTTTTTCAGCCCTAACACCCTGCAGACTCCAACGTTTGTTAAGTCATTTCAGCCTCCAGAAAAACGCAGCCAAACCTGTGTTTTCAGCCGCCCAAAACAGCCCCAAAGTTCAGCAGATTTTCAGCAGATAGTGTCTTTGGATAGCAGTTAGATCCAACCCCAATTCAGCCCCCATTGTCGCCATCGCCATCGCCATCCCGGTTGTCGTCGTCGACATAGCCTAGATCTGCATCAGCTTTAATGCATCATCATTGTACCCATTTGTGCAATCATAAGTAGACCGCTCTCGCCATAGAGAGTGGGGCCTTCGAAGGAGGGTTTGACAACTTCCCGGTGTCGTATTCTCTTCTCTCTCTATCTCTCAGTCTCATACACTTGCACGCACAGTGTCCACTCACTTTGTTCGTGATCATACCACTTTCCATTAAGAACGGAAGGCTCTCCCTTCCATAAGAACTAAAAGAAACCTTGAGCAAATATGGATCACTCATCTTGAGCAAAGCGCAAACATTCATTCCGCTGCACCTTACATCTTCTCTATCTCTGAGTCTCATGCACTTCCATTCACTTTGTTTGTGTCCATTGCACTCTCTCACTAAAGGAACGGAAGGCTCTCCCTTCCGTAAGTAAAAGGAACCCTTGAGCACAGTTCGAAGCACTCATCTTGAGCAAAGTTCAAACATTCATTCCGCTGCACCTTACATTGATATAAGAGCTTTGGCAGTGTTCTGTATCACTGAAGGAAAGAACCACAAGAATCACAATAATTTTTTTGCTTGTTGCGGTCGCACGAATCCAAGTTCGCTTGGGTGCGTCGATTCCTAATCGTGTTTTTGAAGACTGACAGGAATCCCAAGAAAGAAGGGCTTGTCCAGCCTCCCCTTGTGTCTCTTTTCACTCATTGAGAGCGGACCGTGCACTTAGCGGCCGGCCAATCGACGTGAGGTGGGAAAAAGCAACCTTGGTGTGAGCGCAAGGCCGCCAAGGGGTGCGCCCGCGGAAAAGAGCAGAACTCGGGTGAAGAGAAGATCCTTCTCTAACACAGATTGCAAGCGAAAGAAGAACCGCAAGAACCTCAAGAACCGCAAGTCCCCAAAAACCAAGACCCCCAAGAATCCAAATTCCTCATGAACTTAAAAGTTAAGAACCTAGGACCACAAGAGCCCACAAGAACCCAAGACTTCAGTGGATGGTCATCACTAGAAGCGGAATTGATACTTCGCTTAGAGGTGATGAGCATGAGAGAGGCGAAGAAGAATTTTCCCCACCAGGAGGTTTTTCCGACCCTCCCCCTTCCCCATCTACGCGAAGGATTGCACTAACTCCTATGGAGGAGTTGGAGTAGATGTTTATGGAAAGGAAGTTAGAACGCGAAGCAAGACATACAGAAAGAATGGCAGAAATGGAACGCAGACACACAGAAAGAAGAGCAGAAAGAAAAGCAGAGATGGAACCGAAACACCAAGAAAGAATGGAAGCAGCGAAAGCAATACAAGAATAGAGCGACCAACACAGCAAAGAGTTCTGGCGACTCTTTTCTCAAGTTCAAGCACATATGCAAGAGATTTGGGGAAAGGAGACTCTCTCAGTCTCCTCTTCTCCAAAGCATGACACACAGGATTTGCATGATTATGAGAAGCATGATGAGTTGATTGAAAATGATTTGCATGCTAATGATAAGCATGATGAATTGGATGATAATGATGAGCATGATGATTTATATGATCAAGATGTGATTTCTCACAAGCATGATGAGTTGCATGAAAAGGATGTGATTGTTCACAAGAAGGATGATGTGTTAGTTGATGCTTTTTCTAGCAAAGCTAACCTCATTGCAGATTCGATCAATCACGAAGGATCGATCTTGGCTCTCAAGCCTAGGTCCAAAGAACTCCCTCAGGAAGAACCGATCTTGGCTCTCAAGCCTTGGTCCAAAGAACCCTCACAGGAAGTATTATGTGTTCGCATGATTCATACGCACGCATTGTTCAAGTGTTTCATTCGTGATCGTTTCCTGTATTTTAGTCAGCGTCTTTATGTGATCCCTTTTCCTAGGCATGACATATTGCACGTTGAGCACGTTTCACTCATGGATGAGCACGAATGTATGCGGATTTCTCATGAAAAGTTGTAAAGTATGCATTCAAGGAAGTCACATTCAATGTCTCTTCCTTGGCATGACACAATCGTAGAAAGAGCACAAGAAAGATTGAGCATCAAGCATAGGCATTTCCATTGTGTTTTGCCACAGTTGATGGAATTAGATCCACGACAAGATTCGATCTCATTGTTTGCGTGTGTGTGGTGAACGTTTTGGCACTCCGTCTCTATGTTCATCTGCATTGCATGCAGAGTCTTTGAGGAAGACAAGATTTTTTCCATTCACTTTACATGGAATAGGTAATGTTCATGGTTTTGTGTTGGAAATGGTTTCAGTTTCAGCCATGGAGATTCTTGAAGAAGAAAGAAGCATGACTCTAGACGAAGTTGAACCATTGAAGGAGCCACAGAAGACTTTGTGTCGCTTTCGGCGCAGCCCAAAGAAGCAAGCGTTGCAGACCTTTTGGAAGTTCAAGTGCCGCACGACCCACACATCAAAGTGGGCCGGCAAAGAGTCCTTTCCAGGATTCCGGATGCTATTAGCGATCTCCCTCGACGCCATACAGTTCGGTACCAGTACCTCACTTTGAAAAGGAGGGGATTGCACGTGACACATCCAACCCTATGTGTCCGTGGACAAGCTACGGCATGACAAGGGTTCAGTCAGTCCAATCAGTCTAGAATAGGAAGTGATCTTGCACTTTTGTGAGTCTATTTATAGACCGTGCATGCCCAGTCACTTAGTGTAGATGTATATCCTCTGGTTGCACACAGCATGATCATAAGCATTCCCATTAGAATCCATGAGAATCCTTCAGGGGAATTTTCCAGTGCATTTAGCCTATTTTACCTATTTTTGACATTTTTCACTTATTATTTTTAAGCGACTTTTGTTGGAAAGTAGGTAGGGCAAATTGAGTTTGTATATAAGCAAACCTAGGCTAGCACTAAATGGCAGAAGAGGCAGCAGGAGCACCTTGGTCAACAGGCAACTTCTCAGCAAGACCAACCCCCGCGACAATTCTGGCGTTTTCTCTCAACAGAAGGCCTAGCGTTTTTGCACCAGATCAGCCAGCGTTTTTGCACTTGCAGATTCCCGGCGACAGTAGACAGCAGATCAGCCCTAGCGTTAGCAAATTCCCCCAGCAACACAACAGATTTCCTAGCGTTAGCAGATTTCCCTGCAAGGTCAGTTTTCAGCCCTAGCATTTTTGGTTTGCAGAACAACCCTAGCGTTTTTGCAGATCATCGTGACAAAATCAGCCATAGGACTAGCGTTTTCAGTTTTCAGCCTTTAGCACTCGCAGAAGAAGTCCCGAACCTTGCAGATCTCACCTTCCCGCAACAATTCCTCGCTGCACGGTGGGATCCATCGAAGTTTGCAATCTCAGCCCGGAAAACACAGATTTCAGCATCTGCGTTTTCAGCGCGTCGTCGTCGCATCGTCGTCATCGACATAGAGTCAGAATTCAGCAGATACAAGATTTTCAGATTTCAGCCCATCTTTTGAGCCCGATCCCCCATCTTCTGAGCCCGATTATGAAAATCTTGCCAAGACCATCGTGGAGGCAACCATTGCTACACGGACGACCAATGATCCCATTCCCGAGAAGATTACGTTCAGTGAGTATGACGGTAAGATGGATGCTATTGTCATTTACTCGTGGTTGCATCAATTTACATCCTATTTTGCGGTTGTTAGAAAGTCCGAAAATAACAAGGTTCTCTTGGCTTCCATGCATCTCATGGATGATGCCATCACTTGGAAGGATAAATGGATAGAGAAGCAAGAGGCAGCCCATACGACTGTCCATGCCGAGTCCTACCTCGTTCCCCCTCTCGAGCTTAGTTGGGAGGCGTTTGTGGAGGATCTCAAGACTCGCTTCCTCCCTCCACAGTACTTGAAGCGTTTGAAGGAGGATTTTCGGGCTTTGTCTCAACAAGGTAAACTGGTGATGTCGTATGCTAACCGTGTGTTACAGCTAGGTGGACAATTGCGGAAATCGGATGATGAGAGGCTTGAGGCTTCTCTTTGGATTGAACCACTTGATCAAGTTTGATCGTGGAGGCCGTCGATCCAAAGACATTGCAAGAAGCGATACGCTTGGCTCAACTCCAAGAGATGAAGCACAACAAGGGTAAGCTTAAGACGACCTCAGGTAATGGTAATTCTTCCTCTCAAGACTTGTTTGAGGAAAAGGACAAGGATTCTATTGGGAATGGTAGTCGTAAAAAGAACCGTCTCAGTTCTTCTTCTCGATCTAATTCTCCATCTCGATCTCAATCTAAGGGCGATAACTCTAAGGATAAGGGTAAAGGATAATCTGATAAACCTCAACTCACACCTGATGAAAAGATTGCCCAAGGAGTTTTAGGTGGTCAATTAAGTGAGGAAGAACAAGCATTGTATGCAAAAAAACATAGGTGTTTTCATTGTCACGTAGTAGGTCACATGAAAAGGGAATGTCCTAAGAAAGAATCTAACAAGGAAACCTCTATTGCGTCAACTTCTGATGCTACCGCTCAAGTAAATGCTATGAATGTGGTAGAGCAAGAAGCTAAGCAGAAGGGGATGTTTGACGATGATGAACTCATAAAATGTTATGGACATGTTAATGATCAAAGGGTCATTGTGTTGTTTGATTTTGGAAGTTCTCAACATGTCATAAGTGAATCTCTTGTGAAATGTGCACGTCTTCAGACTTCTCCCATCCCCACCCTCCCGGTGCAGGGGTTCTCTGAAGGCATGGACGCTTCGATCTTTCAAGAATGTGATGATGTCAAGTTGATCATTCAACAAACCCAGTTCACTCGTCGTTTGTAATCTCTAAATGTGTAGGATGTGATATCATTTTGGGCATTAAGTGGTTTCGCATGTTCAAACCCATTATCGATTGGGAAAAGCTCACGTTTCTCATCAAAGATAATGTGTCGTAGCCCATCCTCATTCGAGGTGAGAGTGGTCATTCTGGCCTTTTGAAGACGTTAATATAACATTTCATTTCATTTCTCCCTCTCATCTCTCATGTTCAGGCAAACAGAGAGCTACATCAAGGAGCCCAAGCGGTGGTCATCTATGTCAACCCCACATCAAGGAACTTGGGTATTCCTGACAGTATAGTGAAGGGTTTGTTAAGGTCAATTCGGTGTTTTCCCAGGATCATCATTCCCCTGCACACCATCCCCACCGACCTATGGACATTGTCTCCGACAAATTACATGACGAGGAACATTTAGGAAAAAGTTTTTCTCCATCAGATAAAGTGAAGCCAAAACCAGGGTACTCAAGTCAAGGATGGTCAAATTCCGGAAGACGGGACCTCACATGGCCGTTCCTTTGGAGCGTCCACAAGAGGCACAACGAGTTTCCAAAGTGGACCTATCGTGTTGCCACCACAAAGGTGGACTTCCAAGGAGCAATCCAAAAGAAGAACCACCGGAGATCATTGTTCCAATCAAAGTCACCAAGTCAAACTGTTTTCAAATGCTTCCATTTTAGTTTGGCAATAAGAAAGAACGAGCAACATTTCCTCAAATTCAAGGATTGATGGACACATGAAGCGGCGTGGGTGGACGAGGAATTCTTCATTGATTACCCGGATTTGCTAGCCTCATATAAGGAGGCCATGCAAACCAGTACCCGTACCTCACCTTAAGCAGGAGGGGATGTCACGTGCACATGGCTCTGTGTGCCACGTAGACATACTTCATTGACTTCCAGAGCCACTTTTCCCCTTCTTCCTAGATAGGGATGTCTAGAATCCTAGGAGGATTAGTACTGGCAATTTTGTGTGCTTGTTCGCAGGACTTGCATGTCCAGACAAACTCCATTAGATTAGGTTTTCCAGTTTGGAATCCTCTTGCATAAATGGTTTGTATACGCGTTTTGACAGATGTTATTACACTACGATGGGCATCTGGCATGACGAGCATGTAGTTCTAGGTTAGACGAATCCGACGTGCCAGATTGCGCACCAATCGGATTCCCAGGTGGGCAAATGTGCGACGATCTCACCAAATCTGGACCAATTTTTAATAAATCATTTTATGATTTATTTGTTGGGAAAACTGGTGGACAATTGCCCTACCCAGGCCTTAATAACTACTTAAGGCTTATTCCTCACCTATAAAGGGAACCCTGGAGCTAGCGCTTATTCATATTCTAAGGGACTGCAGATCAGCCCAAAGTTTGTGAAGAGGAGCAGCCAGCGTTTTCAGAATTCAGCCCTTGGCGTTTTTAGCCCTGCACAACAGCCAGTGTTTTCAGTTTTCAGCCCATCGCCATCGCGGTGCGGGTGAGATCTAACCTTCACGGGTGCGGTCCGGTACTTCGGCAGCCCATCGAGCCTTCCCTCTTCCATTCCCTCGCCGGCATGGAGTGCTCACATTGCTGCCCATCATCGCCGTCATCGAGGTCTGCCTTTTCAGCCCTGCTCTACGCGAGAGATCTGCTGTGTTTTTTGTCGCAGATCTGCGTTTTTGCAGCCATCATTCGCCCCTTCATTCCTCTTACATCGGAAGCGCAAATCAGCCCCAAATTTACCCTTGGTGGCCATCCATAAATCCCAAATCGAGAAGGAATTAAAGGTGCATCAAATCAGCCCCGGAGGTGCCTCTTCTCGAGGAGTTACCGCGGTGATTTGTCATTGAAGTATTGCATTGTGTATACATTCCATTTACGCAATCTAAAGCAAATACCACATCGGTAACGGTGTGGGGGGTCCTTGAGAGGGTTGGTTGGGACCCCATCGGGTGTCGCTCTCTTCTTCTCTCTCTTTCTCTCTCCCTCTACACATCTCTATTGCATTCTCTCAACCCCTCTCGCCAGGGGAACATAAAAGGAACATTCATTGAAGCACAAAGTATTCATTAACGCAAGGAAAGAAGGAAAGGATTTTGTGGAAGTGTAAAACTAGATCTTCACCATTTCAATTCCGCTGCACCTGACACAAGGGTTCAATGTACCACAACACTCATATGGCACAAGGTTTAGAATAAGGAGAGAATTGGAAGGCAGGAAGAAGAGTCTGGTAGGATCGACCAAGAACAATTTGTAAGGGGGTAGCTGCAGGAGTAGAAACTGTTGGGACGGGGACTGAAATGCAAGGACCTGAACAAAGGTTGCAAGAGACCCCACCTGCAAACTAACAAGGCCAACAACAACTCGTTTCACAACAGACCCACTTTTGGGACAATTGGTTAATGTATTGCTAGCTTAGACAGTCTTAAGGGCAAGAAGACAATTGCAACTTGTACCAATAGGGACACCTATATTACCTTTCAATCCACTTTTGGCAAGATCACTCACTTCTGATACCTCCAACAGTTGCACCAAATTCCAAAGTGGGCGCGGTAAAGTTCAGTGGGAAAAAGTCCCAAGATACTGACAGCCACGTTGGTTAGTTTCAAGCAAGGTGATTTGCAAGTAATCCTGAGGCATTACAGTGAAGAAGGAACATTTTGTGACAACATTGTAGGGCAAAGCCATGGATTGGTCCTTGCAGTATGGCATGGCCGCCTTTGCTGACTATAATAATTTGAAACATAATTTTTTATTAAGGTTCAGGGAGGATAAAACACTTAGAGCATATTTTGAAGAAGATGAGGAAATTGAAACAAAAAGACTTGTTGGTTGAAGATTATGCGTAGAAGTTCAGAAATTTGAATAATAGGCTCGAAGCAGCACAATAACCTTCCATCGAGCAGTTGGGAAATTACTTTTGTAAGGGCCTCAGAAAGGAATTTAGAAGTCCAGTAGCAGGGAGACCTCCATTAGCAAATGCTTAGGATTTTACTGATTTGGTTGAAGCAGCTGCAAGAGCTGAAAGAAGACATGGAGGTAAGGTAGAACTAAAGGAAAAGAAGAAAAAACAGAGTGAGGATTCAGATTCAGAATTAGATAATTTAGAGCTAGAAGATGAAGATTCGGATCAGGATACTGAAGAGGAAATTGATACCGATGATGAAGATTGGTCAGAAAAGAAGAAGAAAAGAAGAAGCATAAGAAAGATAAGGGTAAGCGGAAGAAGGAAAAGAAGCAAGGAAAGGAAGTAGTGACTGTAGATGCAGACTGCAGTCAACAAAATTATTCAGGATAAACTACAGACAATTGGCATGAGCCAATTTGGAATGTCAGGGAAACCATATTGTCAGGTATGTCAAAGGTTTGGGCATGAGTATGAAAATTGTTTGCTGTTCTAGCTATAGTCTCCAAGAGGTTTCAAAGGGCACTTTCCCAACCAATCAAATGACTCCCAGGTGCATACTGCATAGTGTGCTATAGTTGTAAGGTGGATCGGAAGTGAATGTTGAACTTTGCTCAAGATGAGTGCTCCGAACTGTGCTCAAGGGTTCCTTTTACTTACAGAAGGGAGAGCCTTCTGTTCCTTTAGTGAGAGAGTGCAATGGACACAAACAAAGTGAATGGACAGTGTGAATGGAAGTGCATGAGACTGAGAGATAGAGAGAGAAGAATACGACACCAGAATGTTGTCAAACCCTCCTCCGAAGGCCCCACTCTCTATGGCGAGAGCGGTCTACTATTGATTGCACAAATCTCTACAATGCAATGGACTTGCCGACGATGTCGATGACGATGAGGACGACGACAAGACGGGATGAAATCTGAAAATGCTAAGGGCTGAAAATTGCAAATCTTTATCTGCTGAATTCTGACTTTATGTCGGTGACGATGTCGATGGCGACGATGCGACGACGACGCGCTGAAAACGCAGATGCTGAAATCTGCGCCTTCCGGGCTGAAACTGCAAACAAGTGGGATTTGACCGTGCGGCGAGGATCTGCTGTGGGAAGGTGAGATCTGCGAGGTTCGGGACTTCTTCTGCGATGTCTGACTGCTGAAAACTGGAAACGCTGGTCTATGGGCTGATTCCGTCGCGAAGATCTGCAAAAACGCTGAGGTTGATGTGCAAACCAAAAATGCTAGGGCTGAAAATGGGTCCTGCTGCAAACACGCTGTGGATCTGCTGGTGCAAACCACTAACGCTAGATCTGATCTGTCCTTTGCTTTCGTCAAGCCGATGCAGATGCAAAAACGCTGGCTGATCTGGGTTCTTGTCCAAAAACGCTAGGTCATCTATAGTGATGCAAAAACGCTAGGGCATCTGGGATTCTGCTGAGAAGTTGCCTGTTGAGTGGGTGCTCCTACTGCCTCTTCTGCCAGAAAGTGTTAGCGCTAGGTTTTCTTATATACGAACTTAGCAAAATTGCCCTACCTACTTTCCAAAAAAGTCACTTAAAAATAATAAGTGAAAAATGTCTAAAATAGGGAAAATAGGTCTATGCACTGTAAAAATGCTATTGATGGGATCTGACTGGAATCTGATGGTCATGCTGTGTGCAACTAGAGGATATGCATCTAATCTAAGTGTCTGGACATGCACGGTCTGCGAACAGACTCACAAAAGTGCCAGATCACTTCCTATTCTAGACTGACTTGACTGAACTAAACCCTGGTCATGCTGTTGCTTGTCCACGGACACATAGGGTTGGATGTGTCGTGTGACATCCCCTCCTTTTCAAAGTGAGGTACTGGTAGCGAATTGTATGGCGTTGAGGGAGATCGCCAACAACATCCTGAATCCTCGAAAAGACTCTTCGCCGGCCCACTCTGAGGTGTGGGTCGTGTGATACTTGAACTTCATAAAGGTCTGCAACGCTTGCTTCTATGGGCCGTGCCGAAAGCGACACAAAGTCATCTGAGTCTCCTTCAATGCTTCAACTTCGTCTATGAACGTAGGTCCATCTTCTTCAAGAATCTCCGAGGCTGAAAATTCCTGAAACCACTTCCAACACAAAACCATGAACATACCCATTCCATGTGAAGTGATTGGAAAAAATCTTGTCTTCTCTAAAGACTGTGCATGCAATGTAGATGAACATAGAGACGGAGTGCCAAACCGTTCATCAAACACATGCAAACAAATCTAATCTTTTCTTGCTGATCTAAATCAATCAACTATGGCAAATCACAATGGACATGCCCATGCTTGATGCTCAATCCTTCTTGTGCTCTTTCTACGAATGTGTCGTGCCAAGGAAGAGACATGGAACGTGACTTCCCTGAATACATACTTTTTAGCTTTTCATTAAAAATCCGCATACATCCGTGCTCATTCATGAGTGAAACGTGCTCAACGTATAATATGTCATGCCTAGGAAAAGGGATCACATAAAGACACTAACTAAAATACAGGAAATGATCACGAATGAAACACTCGAACAATGCGTGCTGACGAATCATTCGAACACATAGTACTTCCTGTGAGGGTTCTTTGGACCTAGACTCGAGAGCCAAGATCGGTTCTTCGGGATCTGACTGTTGGGGTATAAAGCCCAATGTGGTCGCCCAGGTAAGTGGGCGGGCCCCCAAGTATGTACACATATTCTTTTGTAAAAAACCTAATAAGAACTCACTATGCTCTACACATTACAGTAGAGCGAGTTCACCATATCGTCGTGCTCTTCTTCTCGCACTCTCTCTCGCGTCGCACTTCCGCTCGTACTCCTTCAACTGGTATCAGAGCTCAGATCGAGGCTCGGGGCAGCACTGCAGGAGGCTAGAGTCACCAGCTCAGATTGGAGTGAAATTCGACAGGCGAAGACATGGCCCCAAATCCTATGGGCGAATCCGAAGGGCTCGGTGTTCTCAGAATTTCATTCTGAGGTCATCTCGGCCACCGTTCGGCTTCGACAAAGGTTTGCGCAGGCCATTTTCGACTACGTGGTCTCAACGGGTGCAGATCCGACTCTACAAATTTGGGGTTTTCGGCCTACGACTGCAGGTGCTGAGGATATCGACACTCCCAGAGTGTTGATTTGTGGCTGTCTACACATCGAAGGACGGCTCACAGTTCTTGGAGGCGTGTCACATACGACACGGGCGCATCTACACACAGAGTGTAGGCGACATCCCCTAGTTCATCAGGTAGCTTGTGTTTGCTGCTTGATATTCCAGATTTCATCGTGACATTGCAGGTACTTCCACATGGGATGTATTGTCAGAGATTATGTATGTTTGTTGAGGGTTTGCTGGCTGTGAGTCACGCAGTAAACAACCGCCGCAGCGGTTACATCATATAGTGGAAAATTTGTGGATGTATGACTTTGTGGGAAGTCTATGTACTGTCAGATTTACTGCAGCCTTTGTTGAGGGTCGAGTGAGGTTTTATTGAGTTGGGGGATTCTCGAATGTTGAGATCCTTTCAGTGATACAGGTCTTGGAGCGATCCCTCGAGCACCCTTAGATAGGCAGCTAGGATGTATTGACTGTGAGTTAGACAGTTGGGATTGCATCTTTGCTTTACTGCCGTTGAGGCATTGTCACAGTCTATGCTTACAGGACAGTGACAGGACAGTGAGAGACAGTACAGGTGCAGGACAGGTTTACCCGCAGCTTACAGTGTCAGAGAGACAGTGTTTTTTGAGCTGTTTTTTGGTTTGTTTTTTGAGTACACCAAAGTCATTTTACAAAGGAGACTTTGCCGAAATTTATGCAGAATCTGAAGCTTTCTTGGTTCATTTGACAGGTTGATATTGGTTCAGAGGTCAGTTTACAGGGGAAACTTTGCCGAATTTTTCCCAGGAAAGTAAACCACTGTGAAGCATAGCTATGGCTGGATCACAGGACACTGCTCTTTACAATATCAAGAAGCTGGATGGAACCAATTTCCCATTGTGGAAGAAGCAGATTTGGCACGTGTTGGTACAAAAGAAGCAGATAAAACCTATAAAGCTCAAGGGGATAAAACCAGAAGATATGGACGAAGATGAATGGAGCGAAATGGATGAATTGGCACTTTCTACCATTATGCTGACTTTGGCAGAAAGCGTTTACTTCAATGTAGCAGACGAGATGTCGGCTTATCAAGCATGGTTAAAGCTGAGTGATCTTTATGAGAAGCAGAGTGCAGCTTCACAGGTATACTCGCTTAAGAAGCTTGTTGACTTGAAGATGAAAGAAGGGACACCTATGTCCAATCATCTGAATGAATTCAACAAAATCTATAGTCAGTTGTCAGCTCAAGGTGTCAAGTTTGATGAACCTGTTAGAGCTATGTTCCTGTTGATCACATTGCCGGAAAGTTGGGACACTTTTCGCACAGCTTTGAGTAATTCTGCACCTCCAGATGGTTTGAACATAGCAAGTGTAGAAGGAAGTCTGCTTACTGAAGAAACCAATAGAAAGACAATGGACAAAGGCAAAGGAACAGCCTTAGTTGTCAGGGGAAGGACCAAAGAAAAGTACAAAGGTGGAAAGAGGAATCAGTCTCGTAGCAAGTCCCGCAGTGCTAAAGGCAAGAGTGACATAGAATGCTACCATTGTGGCAAGAAGGGTCACATGAAAGGAGACTGCAGAGAATGGAAAGCAGAAAAAGGCAAAGAGAAAGCTGAAGCATAGTTACCCGGAACGCGGAACGGGAACGGCGACGGGATCCCCGCGGAACGGCTAGGGGTTCGGAACGGGAACGGCGTGGAACGGGAGTTATAAAAAACACCCAAATAGTGCATTTTTTAGCTCCTTGTGTTTAAATACAAGGAGTATTAGAGTGCTTTGACTCTAATACTCACAAAAAACTCGTTTTGAAGACCATTCAACCTTGCTATGACTAGATGATGAGAGAGAGAGAGAGAGAGAGAGAGAGAGAGAGAGAGAGAGAGAGAGAGAGAGAGAGAGGGAGAGGGAGAGATTTGAGAGAGTGGGAGGGACAGGAAGAGAGCTTGAAGGCTTAAAGCCTTGAGCCTTGAGAGAGTGACTCTTGAGAGGGAGAGATCTTGAGAGTGTGAGAGGGAGAGAGCTTGAGCGATTAGCTTGTGGAGAGAAAGGGGGAGGGGGGGTGCATTTTATGAGTCCTTGAGGCTTTGCACACTTCAAAAAGAAGCCCAAACATTTACTTCAATTTTTTCAAATTTTGCCAAATTTGTTTGTAGCCGTTGGCCGTTCCAGGCGCATTCCGGAACGTTCCGGGGGCGTTCGAAACGTTCCGGAACGGCCGTTCCGGTTTGCACTGGCCACCCGGAACGTCAGACGTTCCGGGATGTTTCAGAACGTTCGGGAAGGGAACTGCCCCCCCGGAACGCCGGAACGGGGGCTAGGGGGCATTCCCCGGTAACTATGAGCTGAAGACCATGGTGAGAAGAACAAGTCCTCAGTGAAGATTCAAGAAATAAATGTGACAAACACTGTTGCAGAGGATGACAGTTTAGTATCAGGAGACATCTACTTCTTGAAGAATACAATGGACTCAGCTCTTCTTACAGCATCTGATGGAAATGCATTGAGTGACTGGATTATAGACTCAGGGGCATCACTTCATGTGTCTCCAAACAAGGAGTGGTTTACTTCTTATGTGACCACTAAAGATCATGTTCGGCTAGGCAATGGGCAGACATGTGAGATCTTAGGTGTTGGAGATGTTCAATTGAAGTTTCAGAATGGCTCTTCTTTCACGCTAAAGAATGTGAGACATGTTTCCGCAATTACAAAGAGCTTGATCAGCACAGGTTTACTTGATGATGCTAGCTACGTCACCATTTTTGGACAGAACATGTGGAAGATATCCAAGGGTTCTATGACAGTAGCACATGGAGTAAAGTCTGGAGGACTTTACATGATTTATGTATCAAATATCTCTAAAAATGTAATCAATGTAACCGAGCAGCCGAACGTTTCTTTGTGGCATAGCCGGTTAGGACATATGTCCAAGAAGGGAATGGAAATCTTGTCTCGTTCTGGTTATTTGCCTGGCTTTTCATTTAATGATTTTGAATTCTGTGAACATTGTCTGTATGGTAAGCAAACACAACAGCCACATAAGCATAGAAGCAGTAGAAGAGATACACAATTGGCACTTGTTCATAGTGATTTGTGTGGACCTATGCCTAACCTATCTCTAGGGGGAGCTTCTTACTTTATGACATTTATAGATGATTACTCAAGGAAAGTATGGGTTTACTTTCTCAAGCACAAGGATGAAGCGTTTAGTGTTTTCAAAACGTTTGTGACACTTGTGGAGAATCAGAGTGGCAAGAAGCTTAAATGCTTACGCACTGACAATGGTGGAGAGTATGTTTCAAAGGCCTTTCAGGACTTTTGTGAGTCAAAAGGTATAAAACGTGAACTTACTGCTCCTTACAATCCTCCTCAAAATGGTGTTGCTGAGAGGATGAATAGGACCATACAAGAGAAGGTCAGAAGTATGTTGTCTAATGCACAACTGCCAAATGGGTTTTGGGCTGAAGCTGTATTAACAACTGTTCATCTTGTAAATAGATCTCCTAGCAAGGTTTTGCAGAAGGATTCAGTGCCAGAGATGGTATGGTCAGGCAAAATGCCCTCATACAAGCATCTCAGAGTCTTTGGCTGTGAGGCATATACTCACGTTCCAAAGGAATTTAGGAACAAACTTGAGCCAAAGAGTAGAAAGTGCATCTTTCTAGGCTATGGTAATTCTGGTGAGATGGGGTACAGACTTTGGGATCCCGAATCCAGAAAGGTTGTCCGCAGCAATGATGTTCACTTTAATGAATCCAAATATCATTCTAAACCAGAGAGGGTTGAGGAGATTAGAAGAGTTGTCTTCCAAGAAGATGGACCTGCATGTGCAAGACAAAATGTCAGGGCTCAAGAGGAGCAAGGACAGGATAGAGTGGAACCACAGGTTGTGGCTGAGCCTGAGCCACCTATTGTGCGTAGATCTGGACGTGTCACGAGACCTCCTGATAGGTTTGTTCCATCTATGAACTATGTCATGTTGACTGATTGCAATGAGCCTTCATGTTACAAGGAAGCAGTGCAAATGAAGGACTCCGGGAATTGGCAATTGGCCATGCAGTCAGAGATGACATCTCTGCATAAAAACCAGACATGGAAGCTAGTTAAATTACTACGGGGCAAAAAGGCTCTACCCTGTAAATGGGTTTACAGGTATAAGATCACCGCTCATGATAGTCAGCCAAAGTACAAAGCAAGGCTTGTTGCCAAGGGCTTTAAGCAAGAACAAGGCATTGACTTTGAGGAAGTCTTCTCTCCGGTGGTCAAGATGACTACATTGAGATGCTTTCTTGCATTGGTTTCCATATTAGATTTGGTGTTGCACCAAATGGATGTCAAGACAGCGTTCTTGCATGGTGATTTAGATGTGGAAATTTAGATGCAGTAGCCAGAAGGGTTTGTTGAGAAAGGCAAGGAAGATTGGGTATGCCAGTTGTTAAAGAGTCTTTATGGCTTAAAACAATCACCGAGGGCATGGTACCATAAATTCCACAAGTTTATGCTTTCTCAAGGCTACAAACGTAGTGAGTTCGATCACTGTCTATATACAAAGAAGGCTAAGGATGGCAGTTGGCTGATCCTTATTTTGTATGTGGATGACATGTTGATTGCTGGCAAGCACTTGGAAGAAATTTCAGCTTTGAAGTCAAAGATGGCAAAATCGTTTGACATGAAAGACATGGGTGAGGCAAGTCATATACTTGGTATGCGCATTGAGAGAGACAGATCAAAGAAGTTGATTTGGCTATCTCAAACAGAGTATATTGACAAGGTTTTGCAATGTTTCAATATGGAGAAGGGAAAGGCATTGAGTGTTCCATTGCCACCATATGTGAAACTTAGCAAACAAGATTGTCTTGTGTCTGAGGAAGAACAGGCTGAAATGGATAAGATTCCATATGCGTCTACAGTGGGTAGTTTGATGTATGCAATGATTGCTACTCGCCCAGACATTGCATTTGCAGTGGGAGTAGTAAGTCGATACATGTCAAACCCAGGCAAGAAACATTGGGAGGCAGTGAGAGGAATATTGAGATACTTGAAAGCTACAAAGAGTATGCGTATATGCTATGGGAGTCAGGAGCTAAGTGTAAAGGGTTTTACAGACTCAGATTATGCAGGTGACTTAGACAACCGAAGGTCTACGTCAGGGTATGTCTTTACATTGGCTGGTGGAGCAGTATCATGGCGTTCTAGATTACAAGATTGTGTTACTCAGTCTACTACAGAGGCTGAATATGTTGCAGCATCAGAGGCATGCAAAGAATCAATTTGGCTTAATCGACTAGTAACAGATTTGGGAATCAAAGAAGAGATGCCTGTGTTATATTGTGATAGTCAAAGTGCTATACAATTGGCTCGCAATCCAGTTTATCACTCAAAGACAAAGCATGTGGATGTGAAGTATCATTTCATCAGGGAAATGCTCGAGGATAAGCAACTTCAGCTTGTCAAAGTTCACACCACAGAAAATCCTGCTGATCTACTTACAAAAGGACTTCCCTCAGAGAGCTTTGCGTATTTTCGCAAGCAGTTAGGTGTAGGGTAGTACATCACTTCTCTACATCTCTTGTATATTAGCTTGTATAGTAGCTTCTCTCACACTTAAAGTACCACATTGGACTTTAAGTGGGAGGTTGTTGGGGTATAAAGCCCAATGTGGTCGCCCAGGTAAGTGGGCGGGCCGCAAGGTATGTACACATATTCTTTTGTAAAAAACCTAATAAGAACTCACTATGCTCTACACATTACAGTAGAGCGAGTTCACCATATCGTCGTGCTCTTCTTCTCGCACTCTCTCTCGCGTCGCACTTCCGCTCGTACTCCTTCACTGTCGAATCTTCGTGTGGGGGTTCTTTGGACCTCGACTCGAAAGTCAATATCGATTCTTCGTGATCGATCGAATCTGCAACGAGGTTAGCTTCACTAGAGAAAATATTCACTAACACATCATCCTTGTGAACAATCACATCATCTTAATGCAAATCATCATGCTCGTGAGAAATCACATCTTGATCATTATGCAAATCATCATGCTTGTCATTTTCATCCAAATCATCATGCTCATCATTATCATGCAATTCATCATGCAAATCCTGTGTGTCATGCTTTGGAGAAGACGAGACTGAGAGAGTCTCCTTCTCTTGAATTCGTTCAATCTTCGCCTGCACATTAGCAATGAGAGATGGAGAACGAACAACTTGCTCTCTACGAATGACAATGGGAGAGTCACTTTTGGCATTGAAAGTGAACGTATTTTCTGCCCAATCAATGAGAGGGTTATGCTCATGAAACCATCGAATGTCCAAAATCATATCACATCCTGAGAGAGGAGAGACTAGAAATTTTCTTTGGAAAGCAGCTTGTTGAATTGTAAACAACACATCAAAGCACTTCTTCGTGATGAGAGAATCCATACCGGGAGCGGAGCCAGAAACCTCGAGAGGAGATTTCTGACTAACCTCTAGGCGGGCTTTCTCAACAAGAGAGGGACTGATCACATCATGCATACTGCTTGGGTCAATCAATATAACAAAACAGTGCCCCGTCATATGACCATAACATTTTATGAGAGACTCATCAATGGAAGGGTCATGAGAAACTTGGGGCACACTCGTGTTCTCATTTATTGCATTGACAGAGGAAGTTGGTTCTGTGGATTTTTTAGATTCATTAGTGTCAAACTTAGGACATGTTCTGATGTGACCCTTAATGTGACAATGAAAACAACGACCTTCCTTAGAATAAGTGCTTTGCTCTCCTTGTGCTACCTTTTCATATGGAGTTAGCTTAGGTTTAGCAATTGTGTTAGTCTTACCCTTGGGTTCACTTTGAGAGTTCTTTTCTGAGAGACTATTGGAAGATTGGTTAGAAGAGTTACCGTTCTTACCATTCTTACCGTTCTTACTGTTCTGAGGGTTCTGAGAGGTACTTGTCGAAATCTTGTTTTCATTAGGCTTTCCCTTGTTGTGCTTCATCTCCTATGCGAGAGCAATCTCTACCGCCTTGTTGAGATCTATTGGATCGAGCACCTCAACATCATACTTGATATACTCGTCCAATCCATCAAGGAATGCCTCTTTGCGCTCATCATCTGACTTGCGTAATTGGGTACCTAGCTGCAATACACGATTAGAGAAAGACATAACCAGCATAGAGTTTTGTAGTTTCACCGCGAGGAACACCAAGAAGCATCAGCGTTTTCAGTTTTCAGTCCTTAGACACAGCAGACAACCCCTGAACCTCACAGATCTCACCTTCCCGCAGCAGATCCTCGCCGCACGGTCAGATCCAATGAAGTTTGCAGATTCAGCCCGGAAAACGCAGATTTCAGCATCTGCGTTTTCAATGCGTCGTCGTCGCACTGTCGTCATCGACATCGTCACCGACATAAAGTCAGAATTCAGCAGATAAAGATTTGCAGATTTCAGCCCTTAGCATTCTTAGATTACAGCCCGTCTCGTCGTTGTCCTCATCGTCGTCGGCAAGTCAAAGCATTGTAGAGATTTGTGCAATCATAAGTAGACCGCTCTCGCCATAGAGAGTGGGGCCTTCGGAGGAGGGTTTGACAACATTCTAGTGTCGTATTCTTCTCTCTCTATCTCTCAGTCTCATGCACTTCCATTCACAATGTCCATTCACTTTGTTTGTGTCCATTGCACTCTCTCACTAAAGGAATGGAAGGCTCTCCCTTTTGTAAGTAAAGGGAACCCTTGAGCACAGTTCGGAGCACTGATCTTGAGCAAAGTTCAACATTCACTTCCACTCCACCTTACATTGGTATCAGAGCTTTGGTAGTGTTCTGTATCACTCAAGGAAAGAACCACAAGAACCACATTTTCTTTTTTTTGCTTGTTGCGGTTGCACGAACCCAAGTTCACTTGGGCGTGTCGATTCCTAATCGTGTTTTTGAAGAGTGACAGGAAACCCAAGAAAGAAGGGCTTGTCCAACCTCCCCTTGTGCCTCTTTTCACTCATTGAGAGCGGACCGTGCACTTAGCGGCCGGCCAATCGACGTGAGGTGAGCGCAAGGCCGCCAAGGGGTGTGCCCGCGGAAAAGAGTAGAACTCGGGTGAAGAGAAGATCCTTCTCTAACACAGATTGCAAGCAAAAGAAGACCCTCAAGAACCCAAGTTCCTCGTGAACTTAAGAACCCAAGAACCCAAGACCCACAAGAACCAAAGTTCCTCGTGAACTTAAGAACCCAAGGTCACAGTGTATGGTCATCACTCGAAGTGGAATGGATACTTCGCTTGGAGGTGATGAGCATGAGAGAGGCAACGAAGAATTTTTCCCACTAGGAGGTTTTTCCAACCCTCCCTCTTTCTCATCTACACCACGAGTTGTACCAAATCCTATGGAGGCGATGGTCAAGTCGATGTTGGAGATGATGGCCCAACAAGAAGAAACGAATCGCGTTGCGATGGCACAACTAGAAAGAAAAGCAGAACAACAAGAAGCAACTCGCATTACTTTGGAATGCGAGCACGATGCACGAAAAGAAAGAAAAGCACAAAGAAAGGAGGAAGCCGAAGAAAGACGAGCAGCCTTTGAGGTGATCGTGAGGTTCAGAGAGACCTCCGCACGCAATAATTGGTTCGACAGATTTCCAATGTAAGGTGCAACGAAAGTGAATGTTGAACTTTGCTCAAGATGAGTGCTCCGATTTGTGCTCAAGGGTTCCTTTTACTTACGGAAGGGAGAGCCTTCCGTTCTTTTAGTGAGAGAGTGCAATGGACACAAACAAAGTGGTGAACATTGTGAATGAAGATGCTAAGACTGAGAGACAGAGAGAAGAATACGACACCAGAAATGTTGTCAAACCCTCCTCCGAAGGCCCCACTCTCTATGGCGAGAGCGGTCTACTTATGATTGCACAAATCTCTACAATGCTTTGACTTGCCGATGATGTCGACAACGAGACGGACTGAAATTTGAGAATGCTAAGGGCTGAAATCTACAAATCTTTATCTGCTAAATTCTGACTTTATGTCGAAGACGACAGTGCGACGACGACGCGCTGAAAACGCAGATGCTGAAATCTGCGTTTTCCGGGCTGAATCTGCAAACTTCGTTGGATTTGACTGTGCAGCGAGGATCTGCTGCGGGAAGGTGAGATCTGTCCTTTGCTGTCGTCAGGTCGATGCAGATGCAAAAACACTGGCTAATCTGGGTTCTTGTCCAGAAACGGTAGGTCATCTGCAGCGATGCAAAAACGCTAGGGCATCTGGGGTTCTGCTGAGAAGTTGCCTGTTGAGCGGGATGCTCCTACTGCCTCTTCTGCCAGAAAGTGCTAGTGCTAGGTTTTCTTATATAGAAACTTAGCAAAATTGCCCTACCTACTTTCCAACAAAAGTCACTTAAAAATAATAAGTGAAAAATGTCAAAAATAGGAAAAATAGGTCTATGCACTGTAAAAATGCTACTGATGGGATCTGACTCGAATCTGATGGTCATGCTGTGTGCAACCAGAGGATATGCATCTAATCTAAGTGTCTGGACATGCACGGTCTGCGAACAGACTCACAAAAGTGCCAGATCACTTTCTATTCTAGAATGACTTGACTGAACTGAACCTTGGTCATGCTGTAGCTTGTCCACGGACACATAGGGTTGGATGTGTCACGTGACAATAGTAGTCTGTACCATCTTCGTAGCATCCATCATGTTTAGTGTACTCTAGCCTTGACTCTCTCTAGTAGGTAGAAATTCATCTTAGTGTAAAATGCTCTCTAATAGTAGCCGGTGGCCAAACCGCAACCAAGGCCCTTAGCAATAGTGAACAAAACCTAATCAATGAGCAGTCCTGAGTACCTAGCAGATGATACTTTTTCTTTCTTTGCTGTTGCAACCAAGCTGGCTTCAAGAAGTTTATATGTTTTTATGTTTCCTTGAGCTTGAAGATCAAAGTAATCTGGCCAAATCTGATATTTAACAAGTAGACAACAGGACAAGTTTTACTCAGATGCCTTACACCTTAGGCTATAGAAATCATGAAATTCTTTGCTTAAGAAACAATCGTCATTATGTAGGAAAATTTGTTGCTGAAGGGAGATTTAGACAAAGTAAGAAAAGACTTAAAATTGGCCAGAGAAGCTATACTCAAGGCTCAAAAAGAAATTACGGAGATGCATGAAGACGCTGCAGGCCTCCGAGCACAATTGCAAGATGCATTGAATGATGCTCGCCTATATCAACAAAATGGGGTCGACTGCATGTAAGCTTACCCTATATGTGATTATTGGGTGCCTCTTTCAATCAGGAAAGGTTTCTTCACTCCAGAAAAGGAACCTAAAAGAATTAGCCTGCCTGTTTGGTTTCAATCTAGCCGTTAACAAGCTGCTTGGTTGACTGCTTTCATCAGGCGTGAAAATGAACAGCTAAGGCAAAGACTTCTGGGAGCTCAAGAGAACAGTGCAGAGCTTATTAAAGCAAGAAAAGACGATGAAATTCTTTACCTTCAACAGCTTAAAGACTCTCAGGTTTTCCTCAAAGCTTAGCATTCATAAGCCATGGAGATCTATAATACAGTGCATAGATAACTCTTATTATTGTCGCACTGCTTAAACACTTGTCTCTTTATGCAACTCACTTTGCAGTACAAAGATGTTTACTTAGCCTTTATAAATTCCAAGTGATATCCAAAGCTGATGCACTCTCAGATTTTACTTCATCCAATTGACTCTCTACAATTATTGTTTAAAAGTTTTTCGTCTAATAACAATGACTAGAGATCCTGCATACCTTCAAACCTAAAATTTGAACCTATTACAATTTGGATAAACTACAAGATATCTTTTATGACGTTTCTTTCTGATGCAATTTAGGGTTTGGTTTAGGTTTTAGGGTTAGGGCTTAGGGTTTAACTTGTTGCAGCAATTTTGGGGATAGCCACATCACACTATCATTTCCTCAAGAGTGTTCTAAAGTTATGTGAAAGGCATTGCATGCATGCTTGAATATAAACATAATTGTTTCTTTCATCTAAAAAAAAAGACATTTTCTTAATCTTTTATTGGATGTATATAAAACATCCTTGTCGTCGAATCCTTCTGCGCATGTTATTCCCCAAGTAATTGTAATTTTCTGCTGCTGTAAGCTTTTGTTCAGAACACTCACCATTCACTTTTCTAACTGAATCAGATGGACTGGGACATGGAAAGAACAAAGTTCCTTGAAGGAATTAACAAGGACTCAGCAGAGAGAATTGCAAAGCTCGCAAAGCAAAATCGCATTCTTAGGAAGGTTTGTTAGCCTGTTCAAATTCACCATGCTATAAGCTTTTGAGAAGTATAGTCTTACCATGGGTGCTTGTTTTCCAACAGCGACTAAAGCAAAGTTATCAAGTCCTAGCAGTGACGACCTCTGACTGCAACAGGTTAAAGGAAGAGTTTAAAGCAAAGTCTATGCTTTGGAAGGTATGTTCCGTATTGACAGGAAATTTAGAGAATGATGATCTCTCTTGTTCTCTTTGATCATGTTCACCTTAGCATAGAGCAACAAATTCATGTCAAAGTAGCACAAATCTTTATGATATGATGGAAAGGATCAAAACATATCACAGTTGAGCCAACCATAGTTTTATTTTTGCTTTTTTGATAAGAAGCAAATAAGGCGAATCAGTGTTTCTTCTTTGGTCTTGTGTGCTTTGCTTTTTAGTTTTGGTGTGTTTTAGCCTCTCTTATAATTTGTAAGTTCGGAATCTTCTGACCTTCTGGAGGTATATAGATCACAATAGAGCAAACAATAGTCTGTACTCCTTGCTTCCATCAAATAAATGGAATACATGTTTCTTTTCAATCTCATGGCTGTTTTATGTTTCTTCCATCTGTAACTGGAAATGCATGCCTAGAGTAGCTGCTTAGTAGGTAGTCATAACAGTAATTGATGTCCAATCGCTTGTCTTAGCTATCCAGCTACGTATGGACCAATAGTAGTAAAGCAAAAAGCCCATGACTGACATTCAGCCGATGAAAGAAATACTGCCAGACAGCGTGGTGAGAATCCAGCCGAAGGCAACGGGAATAGGCATGAGGAGAAATCCCAGTAAGTAGGGAGTTCTTTGAGTGATGCTATTGCTGATCATCATGTTGGTTGTGTCGGTGGAGGATGGGATCATTTGCTCCTGCCTTGCTCACCCTCAAACAAAATGGGTAGCTGAGCTTATTTGAGAGCATATATCTTCCAAAGTTGCTCGTTCAATAGACTGTAAGCTCAAATAGCTGCGATTCTATATTCTAGTGCATTTGTATGCCGATAATATACTGCGACTGCTGTTCTTGAGAGTGAAAACATGGAACTTGCATTTGTACTCTAATTCTGCAGTGTTGTAAGCTGATCAGTGTACTTTCTTTTTTCCCCAAATGGATCCTGTTTATCATAAGAGAAGTTCACGCTTGTAAATGTTTCAAAGCTCATCAAGCATCTCTAGCTCTGACATTGCCGTTCCTACTGCCAAAAATAATGCATGCAGGAAGGAGAAAGAATGCTTGAAGAAGCTCCTGCCAAAGAGGTGAAATCACTAGAGAGAGAGAGTACCCAACACAGGTCTTCTCTAGAGAGAGGAGATGGGCTGATGCATTACCAAAGCAGGATATGGCCTCTGCATCGAGACATGACCCATCTCGCACATCGACAAATGAAACTCCTTGAGTCGCTTGTTGCTACTTGACAACCTCAATGAAAACTCGGTTCTCAGCTAATGCTCAAGGAATCTCTTCCTTCAAGCAGAAAAGCAAAGGCTACAATAATGTCTGAGACAGGCCTACAGACAAATAAGCTCATGTGAAATTTTTGTCAACATCAAGCTATTCCTATTCTTCACTATTGAACCCCATTATTGTCTTAAGGTTCTTTAATTCATTGCTTTTTAGGGTTTAGGGTTTGAATTTTAGGATGTTTGCATCATTCAAGGATAATACAAAATGCCTGACAAGAAAATTGGAATTCAAATAAAGTTTTAACTTGATTTCATTTGTGTAAACACAAGCAATGGGCACTACTATTAGAGTAATAAAACGATAAGGAACATAAAAATGATAGAATGCGTTTAGAATTGAGTAAATCCTTTTCTGAAGAGGATGCAAATCAAAGCATACAATAACTTTACATGCAAGAAGCATAAGATTAACTTTGATGTAGGAACAACCAGATTTCTCATTTGGTAAAGAACATGAAAACTCCTTTTATTTCTTAGAGGATGCAAATCAAAGCATACATTAACTTTCCATGCAAGAAGCATAAGATTAACTTTGATGTAGGAACAACCAGATTTCTCATTTGGTAAAGAAACATGAAAACCACTCCTTTCTTTCACCCGTAGACATCTTGTTGAAGCACGGCTACCAGAAAGGTTCAGCCCACATGTTTCCACACATGTAACTTATTCTTGGATAATCAGACTCAAATGATGATTTCCCATTTGCATCAATTGGAATTGTTGCTATAGTAGCAAAAGGTCGAGCTAGGCAATGGCCATTTCAAATGTGCATATATGTCATCCAAGTAGTGATGAAAGCTTGAGATGCCAAGGTCGAAAACTCCTAGAAAGTGTAGGGGTGTTCCCAAACAAGGATCCAAGAGTGCTTCAATGTACATGGGGAAAGATATCTTGTGAACTGATGTCCAAGCTAAAGCTTATGCAATTAATTAATCAGAAAGTACGAGGCTTGAGCAACAAATTTTGCACTTCCAAAACAGCTACATAAGGCTTTTTTTTGTTAAGATGGATCCGACAAAGTTTTGGATTGGTTATTACAAAGTTAAGGCTTTACATTAGTAATAAGTAGCAAAGGGTGTGCATGTATGTCAAAACCCCTAATCATGATCAATTAGGTTGAGGATTAAAGCACATCAAATACCACTATGTAAATCACAATTAGTGCAAGTGATCATCACACAATGATGCTAGAGAGGGCCAATTATCAAAATGAGGTAGATTAAGTATTTGTGAATACTTAGGTATAATTATTAATGCTCTTTATGATAGTTATGTGCACTTCAATGAACTTGTGCCACTGCTATCCAAACATGGGATATAATAAAACAAAAATTTTGGTGCAAAAACAAAAGCAAGAAGAATTGGTCTCAAGAAAAGCTTGTACAAGCTAGTTATGCTTCAAGGGGAGGATGTCTCTAGTCTCATGAATATGTTTAATTCATTGATACTTGCACCATTGATAACCAAACATGGGATATCAAAAAACAAAATTTTGGTGCAAAGACAAAGCAAAGAAGAATCAATCTCAAGAAAAGCTTGTACATGGTAGTTATGCCTCAAGGGGAGGATGCTTCTAGTCTTGTGAATAGACTAATGAGCATCATTATTGAACTCGCATACATTAATTGTGAGGTTCTTGAAGAAGAGAAAGTGGCAGTTTTCTTGAGTGTATAACCTCCATTATTTGACCATATTGTCACAGTTTTGGAAGAGAAAACCACCTACATTGCAACAGATTTTTATCTCATTGTATGAGGAAGAGAGGAAGCAATTAAAGAAGTCGGGTTTAAGTGGATGAGCTTTAGTTGCATCTTTATTAATATTAGAAGTTTCACCATTTAATGTAAGCCGTAAAAATGAATACCAGTGTTATGAGTGTGGAAAGATCAGACACTTCTCCAAAGATTGCTTGAAAAAAAAATAGTGTATGCATTGTGGCAAAAAGGCACATTCACTGTCTGAGTGTCAAAGTAGAGGTATCAGTAGTAGTAGCAACAAGTTCAAGAAAAAAAGACAAGCCAACCTTGTAGAATACGAAGATGACCAAGACAAGGTTCAACCTCCATGTTCATACCATGTAGACCGATTATAGTGACGGTGATGTACTATAGAGGATATGGGTGATCATTAGCCTTTTCATTGAGTTTGTTTTTGGGATTGCTTGTTAGGCTAATCCTAGGTGATTTATTGTTCAAGGGGAGGGATCTTTAGTTTGTGTGATAACAAGACATATGTTGTAACATATGTGGCATAGTCTGTGTGACTTCAGTAGCCGATGTGGCATTAGTCTCTATGCATTTTGTTCACTAGTTCAAAGTCCAAAGGGAGGTTTGTTGTGTATGTGGCCTTTGGTCTATGCACTACCATATGGCATGTATGTTCTCCAATCTAGTCATTGGCTTGTATGGCACTTTTTATGAGACTTCCATGTGAGATGTATGAGGTGTAGTAGCCAAATGAGTTGTACAAAGCCAAACCACTCTCCTAACTTCATGGATCGACTCCCGTTTGTAGGGGCTGATTGCCTCTTGGAGCCAGATAGATTTGTAATGCACACTTGTACTAGACCTTGCTCCTTCTAGCTAAGTAGCCTTTCTTGCATAGTGTGATTTTATGATCAATAATCTAATTCATTTTCATGTTGACACATCTTGTCTCTTGTACCATTGATTCTTTCTCTAATCGTCATTGTGAATGCTTTACTAATTAGGCCTCCTTAGGGATACAAAAGGAGCCCTCCACTTCTCCTTCATGCACCCTAATGTCCACCCCTGGCAACACACAAGAGGAACCCAAAGATTCCTCTAGGAGGTTGCATCTCCTCCCTTTGGTAAGAATAAAGTATCCACTCCTAAACCATCTCGAGCAAGGAGCAGAATCAAGAGTGAGGTGCCCACTCTTCCTTTCACTGCTTTAATTTAATTTTCAAGTCCTACACTCAAGGGAAGGGCCAAAATGCAAGCTTTGAACAATGCAACTCCCAATGCATTTGTATGAGAGCATCTGAACTTCAACTTATTTAACATTGTGCTTTTTTAAAAGCTGATCTCTATCATCTAAAGCTTTGTACGGCTCAACGTACCTGTATGAGAGCATCTGAAATTCAATTCATTCAACATTTCACTTTTTAAAAAGATGATCTCTATCATCTAAAGCTTTGTATGGCTCAATATACTTGTAATTTTATAGATGAGCATTGGCACTATGTGTGAGTTGAATGACGGTCTTTCCAAGCGTGCGTGCATTGAGAGGTGTGCAAGCGGTTGCCTGTTAGTGTGTGTTGCATCTTTTGAAGGTGTTTCTGAGAGGACAGGGGTGTTGTGAATGCCCAGAGAAGTAAATGGGGATGACTTAAAAGGGTGCTACTAAGAAGTTTTCTTGGACATTAATTTATGGTTTTTTTGGAAGGACCTTGGAGGGAAACTTTGAGATGCCAAGTGGGGGGAGAGAGAGAGGGAGGCTATGACATCCTCTTCTCCCCCTCGCAGGTGGCAACTTGTGGTGCTGCTGTAGCAGTGCCTTATCGTGCATTGGAAGTCACATGCATCCATGGTGGTGATCGCTGGAAATTTTGGCATTGATCGAATGCCCATAAGGGCTTGTTGTCAGGGGGGCCCATAAGGCCTCCCCCCTTTTTATTGGATACAATGTGGGCTCCCACAATAGGACTGGGCACTAGTGCTAAATAATAGAAGGCCTTCCCACGTGCAGAGAGAGAGAGAGAGAGAGAGAGAGAGAGAGAGAGAGAGAGAGAGAGAGAGAGAGAGAGAGAGATGAGGTGTTGTCTAAGGTCACTTCCCATGCAAGCGTGCTACTAAAAGAGGCTCGGACACATGTATGGTGGTATTAAGAATTACTAAAATGGTAAAAATCTCCTTATAAGGCATCCCTTTTTACATTTTGTAAAGTCTTTTTGCCTAGAAAATCTACAAGAAATCTGTGAGAGTTGTGTATGGTATTTTTTGGTGGAGTCAAGCTCCATTAATCATCCTTGTTGTCTACTCTCCTACACCCCCTTTTCTCTTCTTTTGGTGCTCTTTGGTGTATTGGTGATGATATATGGGTGTACCCCCATGCAATTTTTTGTGGTGAAGAGAGAGAGAGAGAGAGAGAGAGAGAGAGAGAGAGAGAGAGAGAGAGAGAGAGAGAGAGAGAGAGAGAGAGAGAGAGAGAGAGATAGATAGATAGAGAGAGAGAGGTTGTGTGCTGGTGGTTTGTGTGATGAAAGCAGTGCAAATGGTGCATGGATGCTGACTCTCTAGAGGGTGTGTGCATTTTTTGATGTGTAACCTAGGGTGTGTGTTTTGTAAAACATGTCATTTTGAAGGTGTTTCTTAAGAGGAGTGGGGTGTTGTGAGTACTCTGGGATATAGAGAGGCAATGTGGTGTGTTTTTGGGTGACTTAGCCAGGGTATGGGGTTTTGCGAGTACCTTGGGATATAGAGAGGCAATTTGGTGTGTTTTCAAGTGTGTTCCCATTTCCCCTCTCCATCTTCTGTGTCCCCATTGAGAAGCAATTGATTGCTCATTTCTTTGATGAAAAAGGTGGTCTTTTCAACAAGAAGTGATGGAAGTACAAAGCTATGAGCCAATCTTTACAAGTGAGGATAATCCAAAGGAATGGATGGCCGATTTCAAGCTCTATATATTGTCGTTATGTATGCCAAATGAAGATAGCAAGATGTAGACACTGCTATTGATGTAACATAAAGAAAATGTATGGTCTGATGCTTTAGAAGGTGAACCAAGGCAAGCATGGTAGGCCTTGTAGGCTTGCTTTTTGCAAGATTTCTGCAAGGAGGTATCACTTGTCGACTTGGATGCGAAATTGAAGCCTCTAAAGAAAGATGTAAGTGAAGAGTTTAGCATTTTTCTTGATTGTTTTGAAGAGTTCTAGATAGAGTTAGCATTCGCCATGCAGTTGGACAATGAAGAGTACTTCAAGTGTGAGAAATTCATGACATGTTTGCATCCCAAAGTACAAGAAAAGGTGGATTTTGTGAGTCCAAAGAATTACAATGGTGTAGTTGCGATTTCATGAGAAAATAGCAGGAGAATTTAGAAGAAGGTTGAGCAACGTGCATTGGGGTATGAAGAAATGTCCCCTGGTCCACTTCGAAATCTAAGAGATGAAGTCCAAGAAAGGAATCAAGGCATGGAAATCATTCCTAAACATCAGGTACATATTGTTCATGATTTTTCTGAGCAGATGTAAGATATTCGTTTAAGCGCGCATGTACACAGTGCACACCATGTCACCATCTCCACTAATCAACCGAGTTCAGCTACACCTGCCCTAAGTCTCGAGGATGATGCCTTCATTTGCACCACTTTGTGGCACCTGTACTAGCCTTCAACCCACTCGGGCTCACATCTCATTCCATTAATGGTGCTTCTTCAGAACCTAAAAATACAGAGGATAAACTCACATGCAGGGGAGTATAATAAACTCTCTCTCTCTCTCTCTCTCTCTCTCTCTCTCTCTCTCTCTCTCTCTCTCTCTCTCTCTCTCTCTCTCTCTCTCTCTCTCTCTCTCTCTCTCTCTCTCTCTCTCTCTCTCTCTCTCTCTGTGGATAGTTTCCTACAGCGTTAAAACTCTCTTCTTCTCGGGTGTGTGTGTGGGTGTGGGTGTGTGCTAATAAAAAGAGGAAAATGGTATAACCTTTCTATCACCCAAGTGTGGTAGATTGGTTATGCCGTTTCCCACTTGAATAACAGGTCTTGAGTTCAACTCCTCGTTGGCTAGATCTTTAAGGTCTCTCGGGATAGTTTCCTACGACATTAAACTCTCTTCTTCTTCTTCTTCTTCTTCTTCTTCTTCTTCTCTCTCTCTCTCTCTCTCTCTCTCTCTCTCTCTCTCTCTCTCTCTCTCTCTCTCTCTCTCTCTCTCTCTCTCTCTCTCTCTCTCTCTCTCTCTCTCTCTCTCTCTCTCTCTCTCTCGCCCTATAGGTTGTATAGCTGTCGAGCTAGCTCAAATACCTTTGCCTCTTAAAAATAAAAATAAATGATAAGATGGCGTTCTCACCCCTTTGTCCAGCTGAAGCTCGTAAAGTGTGTTTAAACTCCTTTAGCCAACCCATCAGAATCACAAAAGCTGAGAAGAATGAGAAATAAAACTCACATGCAAAAAAAAAAAACAATGTCAAAAACAAGTTTTGCAAAAAGGGTGGGGTCGAGGGTCGTTTGCCTAGACGGTACCCTTCTTGTGCCAAAAAATTGACTCGTATTGTGCTTGAATCTATCGATGATATTTTTCAACAATAGAAAGTGAGTTATTGAGAATTCTATGTGCACTAATTGATCGACAACGTTTTCTCTTACTTTGTATGTTGCTACCTGAGAGCTTAAAGAATCAATTTTTTAGATGACTCTAGCATGGATTGCATTAGACTTCCGGCGTTTGTGATTGATCATGCCTCTTTTTAGTGCTTATTTTGAATGCTAATTCTCTCATGCACTAATGGTTGAGCCCTGATTTGAAGAAGTACAATGAATGGTTTTGCTTGAGCAATCGAGAGGGATGAATAGTCATTTCATCATTTGGTATGTATGCCATATTTGCTAGTGTAAGAGCAACGTGTGGGCATCTAGTAAAGCCATGATCTTGTGATTGCCTTACTTGCACTAAAAATTTGGCTCGTGCGTGGTTTAGTGCTCAGCTTGATTGAAATTCTCATTGCACCAGATGGCAAGCTCTATTTGAAATGCATGAGACCTTCATTCGAGAGTTACATTGATGATACGTTCATGCTTGATCAAGACATGTTGTGCTTGGGCTTGGCATTGCTTGTTATATATTAGTGCTTGATTTGAATGTGATAACCACACAAAACACTAAATAGCCAAAAGGCATATAAAAAAGGTCAGAGCCAAGTGATGAGAGATTGGGTAGCCACTAAACCCCCTATTCGCCTGGTCTTGACCCTACTGCAAAACTGGCGTTCATAAAAAAAGGTCAGAGCCAAGCGATGAGAGATGTTGGGCAGCCACTAAACCCCCTATTCGCCTAGTCTTGACCCTGCTGCAAAGCTGGCGTTCATAAAAAAAGGTCAGAGCCAAGCGATGAGAGACATTGGGTAGCCACTAAACCCCCTATTCGCCTGTTCTTGAGTCTGCTGCAAAGTTGGCATTCATAAAAAAAGGTCAGATCCAAGCGATGAGAGACGTTGGGTAGCCACTAAACCCCCTTTCGCCTAGTCTTGACCTCGCTGCAAAACTGGCATTCACTAGCAAAGGTCATAGCCAAAATGAAAAATCATTTTTCATTGCATTTGGGCTTCATCTTGAGCTATATTGATAGTAAATTGATGCCTGGTGGAGAGTGTGTGTAAAAATTTGAGCTTGGCATTGTGTGTTACATTTAAGTGCTTGCTTTGAATGCAAGATCACTTCATACCACTAATCATTGAGCTTATTTGAATGGCCATGAGTGGCATTGAAATTTTGAGGTTGTGAATGAACATGAGTGTAGTGCTTGGTTCAAATGTAAATCCTTTAGAGCACTAATGATTTGACTTTGTTTTTTGAAGAGTGATTGGCAGAGTGGGATTCCATTGCAGATACGGGATGTCGGCATTGCAATATATTGCAAAATGTGGCTAGTTAGAGCCATTCCACTTCTTTTGATTAAAAGTTGTATACAGGGATTCCATTGCAGATACGGGATGTCGGCATTGCAATATATTGCAAAATGTGGCTAGTTAGAGCCATTCCACTTCTTTTGATTAAAAGTTGTATACATGCTAGCTCATAACTTGGTCTAAAGTGAAAATGTTTTCATTTGAGCTAGTGTTTACCCAACTTTTTTGAGAGCTTTCAAGTACAAAATTTGGCTATTGAGAGCCATTTACTTTCATTCCTTTTAAAGTTGAAGTCATCTCTAGTTCATAGATTGCTCTTAAATTGAAAATTTCATGTGAGCTAGTTGTTAGCCAACTTTTTGGAAAGCTTTACATATGTAAAATTTGGCTTCAAGAGCCACTTTATTTCATCAAAGTTGCATTATTTTTAGCTCTTGGCTTATTTTAAATACCATATTTCATTGAGCTAGCACTTAATCAACTTTTGAATCATGCATGAGAGGCTGTAAAAATTGCAAATTGCATTATTTTTAGCCCTTGGCTTGTTTTAAATACCATATTTCATTGAGCTAGCACTTAATCAACTTTTGAATCATGCATGAGAGACTGTAAAAATTACAAATTTGCTTATGTAGAAGCATTTTATCTCTCATCTTGATGTGTATGCATACATTTTCTACCAAAGAGCATCATGTGCATAACCAAAGGCACTTTTTTCCTTTGGGTTTTTTCCCTTTGGCAAATATGGATATTCAAGACCCTAGCTTTAGGTTTGCATTAATGTTTTTTGTGTGCTTTTGGCTTTAAATAAAAGGCCTTTGTAGCTTGTGTTTACACTTAGCTTCAATCGGCTTGGATTGTAATAAAAAGATCAAGAGACTTCTCTACCAAGTGGATGCTTGCTCAACGATGCACACAAAGCATGAATAGGTGAAATCCTTCCATGATTTTGCTCTTTTGTTCATCAATCCATTCTCTATGCTTGGCTTAAGTAATTTTTGCTTCTAAGTATAGTTCTTTCATGTTCAAAAGTTAGGCATACTAAAGTTTCAACACTTTGCTTTGTGAATATTAACTCATCAAAAAATTTGGTTTTATGTGTGCTAAATATAAGAAATTGGCCTTGACCTTAGGTTAATGTAGGTTCATTTCTGATTAGTCCTAGACTCTTAGTGATACTCTTAATACTCCATTCATTTTTAACATGACCTAGGGCTATGATTAGGCTTTAGTCCCTTAGTCCATTTTCCATTAGCATCTCATGTTGGAAGCAAGAAATAAGTGCTAAAAAAAAATTGAAACAATGAAGCAAGAAAGTGTCAAGAAAAAGTAGCAAAAATGCTACTAGACACATGAAAAGAAAATTTCTATGTTATGTTGTGTCTTGTGAGGCCTAGCGCCTTATTGGCACTTGGTAGGCAAGGGGAATCTCCTTGGCTCGCTTGGTCAAGGCCCTAAATCGATGCCTTGGGCTGGTAGGGGTTAGCCGTCAGCTTGGTAGGCTAGCAGGCTTTTGGAACACCTTCTTGAGGGTTCAAGGAGCCGAGAGTCGTACCTAAACTTGCCTTGGGATGGTAGCCTTGTATTGTGCTTTATTTTTTTAATGAATGACAAGAACAAACTTCCATGAGCTTCAACAAGCTGTGACAATGTATAAATAGATTAGGAGCTTTTTTATAGCCCATAGACATGATAGACTTGAATGATTTATTAAGATTGGTCACATACTTTTTACGCTAATCTGTTTATGAACTTGGATTAGCCTAGGATCATAATTGATTACTAGTGTTTCATGCATAAAACTAAAAGTTCAAGTGGTTTAATCTTCATGATAGTTTAAGTGTTTTTTGCTTTGTGTTGTTTAGTTTTGGACTATGATTCGTCTATCTTTTAGAAGAAAAAAATTCACTTTGCATGATTGTTCATTATACTTCATGTTTTTATCCTAGTTGGCCTTTGATGCTCATTACTTGTTCTTATGTTTTGCAGCTCAACATTTCTTCCATGGACTTGCTTTCTACCATGTCACCGTGTTCTGCTTCATCGACACCCTAGGACGTGCGCCAAATTAGGAAGGGAGAAATCTTAGCAGCGGCCAACACAGGCTACACCGATTATGCATCAAGCGGGAGATATGATATGGATGTGCACAATATTTCCTATCCACATTTGTGTAAGGTTTTGGGCTCATTGCGAGTTCCAAATTTGTATATGCTAGCTAGAAGGCTCAAACTTAAACCCATAGTAGAAGGGATTGTGGTGCAATCCTTTATAAGGAAGCCTTTATGCAAAGAGGCTTCATTCTTGAGGATCCACTTTTGAGAGCTCTCTCTCTCTCTCTCTCTCTCTCTCTCTCTCTCTTGAGTGTTCACTCTATGGATGGCCTAGCCTTGGTCTTAATGCCCATGCTTAAGAGGCTATTACTAATCCATTGTAATTAGAGAAGCATTCTTAATCTAATCTCTACTTTCTTTATTAGTCTACTTCTTCTCTATTCCATTATGTCATGAAGTAGTTTCACCTTTCTCATTATTCTAGATTTGAGTGTGTGTGATGATTTCTTGCTTATTGACCACTCCTATCCTTCTATGAGCATTCGATTTTCAATATTTAACATATCTAATTAGGTTGATTAAGTTGGTTCCTAATCTTGTAATTAGTGTATATTCCCTATTGTTTTCTTGTGCGTGAATGGGTTTTATAAAACTATAGCACCATTCACCTTATGTATGTAGCTTTTGATGAAGTGCCTTAATTGCCATGTGGTGATTGGAGAGGTCAACACCAACGCAATTAATGTGTGCTTGTCATAAATGTGCTTTGAGATTTTAGTCTATGGTAAGTCGGACTTTGGTGGGCTTAATGTGTGTGTAGGTGATGCTTGATTGATGATGTGATTATAGTTAGTGATTCATGGCTAATCTCTATTGCATTGGATGAGCATACTCTTGAATCCTCTCATTCGATACATCCAATGCTTGTGCTTCCATACCCTAGCCGGGTTGTCGATCCTAGGATGGATAATTTTGTTGGTCTTGGGTTGATTAGGCTATGCTAGATTGCCCCCAACACCTTGCAGGCTTGCTTTTTGCAAGATTTCTGCAAGGAGGTATCACCTGTTGACTTGGATGCAAAATTGAAGACTCTAAAGAAAGATGTAAGTGAAGAGTTTAGCATTTTTCTTGATTGTTTTGAAGAGTTCTAGATAGAGTTAGCATCCACTATGCAGTTGGACAATGGAGAGTACTTCAAGTGTGAGAAATTCATGGCATGTTTGCATCCAAAAGTACAAGAAAAGGTGGATTTTGTGAGTCCAAAGAATTACAATAGTCAAGTTGCGATTTCATGAGAAAACAACAGGAAAATTAAGAAGAAGGTTGAGCAATGTGCTTTGGGGAATGAAGAAATGTCCCTTGGTCCACTTCAAAAGCTAAGAGATGAAGTCCAAGCAAGGAATCAAGTGAATCAAGGCATGGCAATCATTCCTAAACATTAGGTATATATTGTTCAAGCTTTTTCTGAGAAGATGTTAGAGATTTGTTTAAGTGCAATGGATAGAGGGTGGCAAAGGGTTGGAAGGGGTAGAGCTAGGCCATTTTCTGGTTGTTATTACAACTGCAAACAAGGAAGAAGGTCATTATGCTCCAAGGGAAAGAGGAGGTATGTATGCATTGTTTGGCAAATGTAGAGGACAAGGGAAATTCAATGGCCAAAAAGAGTTGTAGCTGAGAATCCGATATTGTCGGCTCTGCCAGTTAATAGGAAGTTCCTAGGCTTAATGACATTGGTGTGGATAAGCACGATGTGGATGTTCTGGCTAATAAAAGAGCATGAGAAGAAAGGGAGACATTTATTGAACAAGAAAGTAGATCTCATAAAGGCAAAGAGAAGGTGTATGAAGGCAAAGAGTAGCTAGAGACAAGAAAAAGGAGACATCACCACAAGATGAAGCAATTGAATTTCTAGCTAGGGTGGGGCCATCGGGAATATGATCTAGTGAGTGATGTATAGAATCAAAATGCTAACATTACATTTGGTCAACTGCTAGCTGAGTAGAGGAGGCAGTGGTCTACAAGTATTTGTAACAGCCTTCTATGAGTTCGAGGTGATATACATGTTGTACAAAATCCGGCTCTAAGGGTAGGGAATCCAGTGGCTGTGCTTCCTATTGGGGATGTTTTAATTGACAAGAAGATGCAAGTGCAAGCATACATTGATGGTGGGGAGCAGTTTTGATAGAGGCTAGCATGAAGGGACATTAGTATCAAGGTTGTGGTCAAGTCGAATGTGCAAATGAGGATGCTAACCATGCCAAAGTGAGATGTTTTGGGGTGGCTTAAGATACGAAGGTAAGAATTATGGGGATTGAATGCCTTACTGATTTCTTTGTGATGAAAACGCATGAGAATGTTTACCCTATCATTTGGGGAGGCCATGGCTGCTTGCAATTGGGACTAAGCAAGATCGGGAAAGGGGAGTTTTCACTCTACCAAAAAAGGAGAACTGTAAGCAAGAGCTGCTTGATTGAAGACCAGAAAGAGCCATTTTCATCCTGTAGCAAAAGGTGATAAAAGGAATATGAGCACCAACTATGAGTATAAATCAGAGATGACCTATGATGAGGGTTCTACCAGTATAGAGGAGGAAGAGAGTGACGAGGATCACCTAAAACTGGACACCGATTTTTTTGGAGTCACTGTAGACTTCTCTATTTCCAATGAAGGTATGCAATCTTTGATTTGCGGTGAGGAAGCAATAGAAATAGATAGCATGCTGGGTGAAGATTTGACCAGACAAACAAAGAAAGGCTATGTGGATTTGTGTGTATTGTATCCCAATTTTATTTACTACAGACTATAAAGACCTCGAGGAGCTAAAGGAGTGGAAGATTGTATTTCTCTCAAAGATGGCTGCAAGCCAAGGGTGCAAAAGCTGTGAAGATAGGGAGAGACTAAAAAGGAGGCGTTGTGGTAGGAAATCAGCAAGCTACTTAAGGCAAGTATCATTTATCTAGTGCAAGGGTTTGGGTGGATTTAACATGTTGTTATAGCACCAAAAAAGAATGGGAAGTGGAGAGTGTGTGTAGATTATAAGCCATTGAATGCTGCTACAAAGAAAAACCATTACCCCTTGCCATTCTAGGATGAGACCTTGAACCAGATAGTAGATCATGAGAGATATTCAATTATGGGTGGCTTTTTAGGATATTTCTAGATTGGTACGCTTTGGAGGACCAGTTGAAGACTCCTTTCATTTTGCCATGGGGGTGATTTTCTTATTGTTTCAAGATGCCCTTTGTTTTGGCAAATGCTTATGTGACTTTCCAAGATTGGATGAGCCAGGTGTTTGGACCATGCTTGAGTAAATTTATCATAGTTTTTATGGATGATGCTGGGTGCTATAGCTCAAATGTGGACCATCTATCAAAGTTGAAGTTGTGTTTTCAAAGGTTGGAAAAAAAAGGCAATCAATTGAATCCTAACAAGTGTAAGTTGGCTCAACTGGAGGCTCATTTGTTGGGTCATGTGGTCTCACAGAATGGTATAGAGACTGGTCCAAAAAAGGTAAAGGATTTGGTTTTGATGGAGCCTCCAACCAATGTGATAGGTTTGTCTTCATTTGTGCATAAGTTGTATTTTTTGATGAAAATAGGGTTGCAGGGAAACACACACAACTTGGAGAAGATAAAAGAAGCCCAAGGCACACAATAGAGAGTAGTATTGCTTATTGTGCAATGGAAAGATAAGATAGCCCTAGAGTGATGGACATATATGCAATGCATGGGGGGGAAAACTCCTAGTGAAGGAAAAAATGCCCCGACGGTCATAAGTGTGTTCACACACATCACTACCACATTTATATGGTAACAAATGTGGTGAACAAGAGCTAGCACATAGAGTATAAGGAAGTGCCATGCCCTTAGAACATGATCAATCCACAAAAGGTAGTAAGCCCCAAGCTTTGCAAAAAGCTTCAAACTTCTCACGAGACAATGCCTTTGTGAAAAGATCTAAGAGGTTGTCTTGTGTTGGCACATAAGCCAAGCCGATCTCTCCTACTGAGAGTCTTTCCCTTACATAGTGATCATGCACCTCAATGTGCTTTGTGCAAGCATGAAAAAATGGGTTCCTCACAACTACCAATGTGCTCTGACTGTTAGTGTAGATGATGTTGGCAGTGTCATGTCTCACACCCAAATCATCCATAAGGCATCTTATCCATACACACTCAATTATATAGCAATACACACACAAATTATCCATAAGGCATCTTATCCATACACACTCAATTATATAGCAATAAGACTGTCTTGCACTCAGCCTCACAAATGGAAGTGGCCATAGTAGGTTGCTTCTTGCTTAACCATGATATGCATGAACTACCAAGCATGAAACAAAAACTTGTGTGTCATGACAACCAACCCAATCCGAGTCTAAAAAATCATGTAAATTTGGCAACAATTTCTCCTTTGGATAAAACAACCCAAGATGTAAAGTTCCACTCAAGTAGGAAAATAATTGCTTGACAACCTACCAATGCTTAGATTCTAACCCTAGTCTATGCATACATTTGATGACCTATGAGATTGAAAATTGCATATCTAGCCTTGTGTTGCTTGCATAAATAAGGCATCAAATAGGATTTTGGTAAAGAGTGACATCCGTAGGATCACCAACATTATCTCAATTTCAAGAATGTCTTCATGGGAGTGGCAATAGGTTTGCAATCCTCAAGTCTAAACTTACATAACAATGTCTCTATGTAAGTTGTATAACACAAGAAAATACCACCATCACACTGCTTAAACTATATGCCCAAGTAAAGATGCAAGAACCCCAAATCATTCATCTTGAAAGTAGCATTCAAATCAGCCTTAAATTCAGAAATATGTGCCTCATTCAAACCAGTGATCAACAAAACATCCACGTATAGAACAACAATGAGAAGTACATTTCCCTCACGCTTTATACACAAAGTGCTTTCTGTTGGATTGTTACAAAATCCTTGTTTAACTAAATGAGTGTCAGCTTTCTCATACCAAGCACGAGGAGACTGCTTCAAGCCATGCAAAGCTTTCTTGTATCCTCTTGTCCTTTCTTGACAAAACCATGAGGCTACGTTACATAAACTTACTCAAATATGTCACCATTCAAGAAAGTTGTAACAATATTTGATTGATGTACATCCCATCCAAAATGAGCCACCAATACACATAGAAAATGTACAGTAGTCATGTGATAACACAAGTAGGAGCAAAAGTCTCTTCATAATCTATGCCTTTTCAATGCGCATAACCTTTTGCATCAAGTTGAGCCTTAA
The DNA here is from genome assembly GCF_014529385.1 of Adiantum capillus-veneris. Lineage (NCBI taxonomy): Eukaryota > Viridiplantae > Streptophyta > Polypodiopsida > Polypodiales > Pteridaceae > Adiantum > Adiantum capillus-veneris. Next base: position 154,945,944 of record NC_140938.1, read on the forward strand.
AGTGATCAATCTCACCATCAAGTTTATGTTTCAACTTATAAACCCACTTCGTACCAATGGACTTTTTTCAGGAGGCAAATCACATAAAGTCAATGTGTCATTTTCTATAAGTGCATCATAGTCTGATTGCATGGAAACCATCCAATTTCCTAAATTATGTGTGTAGCAGGGCTACAATGTCACTGGCATGGGACAAGCAGTTAGTTGCCGTTGGGATTGAGTTCACACTGGGCGGACTCTCTCCTAGGCTATGACACGTGGCAAGTGTTACGGATGGTGGTCCAATGGACACTGTGGCCAGCTCACCACCACACTCAGTTAGGAGATAGGATTAGTTGAATTGGGATATCTACCAGTTGTTGGTGGCTCTTAGGAGATACATATGAGCAGTTGATTCCAGTTGTAGGTACACATCAACTAGCTTTATGCGGTCAATCATCTAGAGTCTATCATCAGAGTTGTACACAACACGTTTGCACCATCACTACACAGTTGAGCCTTGACACCCCCACTATATCTATGAGATCTGGGCTCGAGCTGAGTGTGCTGCCATACTAGAGTCTGTATTGGTTTCTTTGAGTTTGTCAATGTTCATGCTATTCTTCTGCTGAGTCATACTATTGTTGCTTTGTTGTTCTTGTCTTCTGTGTTTTCATTATGTGGAGTGAGATATCACGCACATTGCAATGAGGAGCACCCACTATAGAGGGAACGACACATTATCTCTACTACAAGTGCTCTCATTTTTGGTGCGATCGGTGGGACCTCAATTGAAGTTTCACTCCAATGTGCCTATAGGTCGAGGAGCTAGCTCGTTTAAGCTCTTGCCTGTGTTTTTTTTTTTACTAGCTTAGTCCAACTTTGTCTGTCTAGATCACTACTAGGCCAGTAGTCACTGTCCTGGATCGTCTTGGTCTAAGTCTCTCGTCTTGTTCTAGTCCCCCTCGTCCAGGTCTAGCCAGAGTAGGCTGGGTCTAGTCCTCTCTCATCCAGGTCTAGCCAGAGTAGGCTGGGTCTTGTCCTCTCTCGTCGAGGTCTAACAAGGAGGTCTAGTCACTCGGATGGGTCTTGTCTTCTCTCGTTGAGGTCTAACAAGGAGGTCTAGTCACTCGGATGGGTCTAGTCCTCTCTCGTCGAGGTCTAACAAGGAGGTCTAGTCACTCGCTCGGGTCTAATGGAGTCTGGTGCAATAAGTAAAGGTCTTTGTGCTCAAGGCTTGGGTGGGCTTACGGTTACTGCATGACACATACAAGGTAGTCAAAAGAGCGACAAAGCCCACTACTAAGTCCCTTGAAGTACTACCACAGGAGGTGTCAACCATTCGTGCCGAGCAGAAGTCCACCCCGTACCTTCTCCCTCAACCATTTCTACACCTCCCCAATCCCCCCCCTCAATAAACTTCTCACCCAATGTGTTACAACAAGCTTTGGTGCAACAAGCTCCTACACAGACAACCATAGAAGAGCTCACATGTTCTAGCTAAGGTGAATATTAAGTTTCTGACTTTCAAAGGTCTCTCCATAGAGGATGCTAACGACCATGCGCGGAGGTTTGTTTCTCTTTGCAGAGGTCATGGCCTCAATTGAGAAGATGCCTACTTAGTACTCTTCCCATCTACCTTGGATGGATTAGCATATAAGTGGTACAGTTAGTTTGCAGAGAACAACTTTACTACTTGGGCTACATTAAGACAACAATTTTGTGAAGCTTTCAGACTAGGGGATTTCCAAGAAAAGGTCATGGATAAGTTGGACAACCTGCTGCTTCAGCCCAAAGAGACTTTTGCAAAATTCACGACCCGAACAAAGTCTCTGGTCGCCAAGCTTCCTCAGCCACCAGGTGAGTTCATGGTCAAGAAATAAGTAGAGAAGGCTCTTCCATCCCAGCAAAAACTCTGAGAGATTCTCCGACTTGACGCCACTCTGGAGGAGTTTGTCGTGGCTGCTACTAGGATAGAAGGAGCTAGGAATCTATTCACTGACTCCCCTCAGGTAGAGACCCCCTCAGTGTTTTTGGAAAGTCCTTCTGATCCATTAACTTCTTTACGCAGGGAATTGGAAGCCCTAAAGTTACAGTGAGCTCTTCAAGAGGAGAGGTCCTTCTCTCTTATATAGGAGAAACCTCCACATCATGAGGCATTGGAATAGATTAAGCACGATCTAGAAGAGCTCAAGTCTCAACAAGAGACTAAGGCTATGGTTTGGTGTAGCTCATACCGTTCTCAAGGGCACCCTCCACATGAATTCCCCCTTCGGGTTTACTACCACTTCTGTAAAAAGTTTGGACACGAGGACAAGGATTGCTACTACCTCAAGGGATTGAGGAAAATACATGAAGATCTTGGTCCTACTCTTCAACAAGGGCCACCACCTGCATCCAACATGGTTCCCCCCTATGGCCATCCAAACCACATGCCACCTTTGTGTACAATCTATGGGGGTTTTTAAGAATGTTACAAATCAACAAATTTCTGATGCTGATGTACTTGATGTACTTGATGAGGAAAGGGATGAGAATGAGAAGGCTAGACATATACAAAAATGGTGGGTGCATAATTTGTGTGACAGTAAATTGGATGCACCCTTGTCTAGTCGTACTCGTTCAGGTTCTTGCCATGCATCTTATGCATCAGATTGTCATGCTTTGGCTTTTTCTAGTTTATGTGATGTTGAGGAACCTCTGTCTTTTGATGAAGCACATAATTCAAAAAATTGGATGGCTACCATGCAATCAGAATATGATGCACTTATAGAAAATGACACATGGACTTTATGTGATTTTCCTCCTGGCAAAAAGTCCATTGGTACAAAGTGGGTTTGCAAGTTGAAGTGCAAGCCAAATGGTGACATTGATCGCTATAAGGCTCAACTTGCTGCAAAAGGCTATGCACAGGCATAGATTATGAAGCTACTTTTACTCCCACTTGTTGTATGACTATTATGTGTTTTCTACGTGCATTGGCAGCTCATTTTGGTTGGGATGTACATCAATTAGAGATTGTTACTGCTTTCTTGAATGGTGACATATTTGAGGAATGTTGGAATTAGGGTTGCAAGAAAACATACACAGCTTGGAGAAGAGGAAGGAAGCTCAAGGCACACAACAAAGAGTGTATTACTTAGTGTGAAATGGAAAGATAGACAACCCTAGAATGATGGGCGTATATAAAATGCACCGGGAAAAAAACCTCCCACTGAGGGAAAAAATGCCCCGACGGCCCTAAGTGTGTTCACACACATCACTACCACATGTATATGGTAATAAATCCCCCCCTGGAGTGATGTGGTGAACAAGAGCTGGCAATAGAGTAAAGGGAAGTGCCATGTCCTGAGGACATGATCATTCCACAAAGGGGAGTAAGCCCAAAGATTTTGCAAAAAGCCTCAAACTTCTCACAAAACAATGCCTTTGTGAAAAGATCTGCAAGGTTGTCCTATGTTGGCACATAAGCCAAGTTGATCTCTCCTGTTGAGAGCCCCTCCCTGACATAGTGGTAATGCACCTCAATATGCTTTGTGCGAGCATGAAAAATTGGGTTCCTCGCAACTGCCAATGTGCTCTGACTGTCAGTGTAGACAGTGTTGGCAGTGTCCTATCCAACACCCAAATCAACCACAAGGCGTTTGAGCCGTACACACTCAAACATATCTGTGAAGACTGCCCTGTACTCAGCCTCACAACTAGAAGTGGCCACATTAGTTTTCTTCTTGCTCAACCATGATATATATGAACTTCCAAGCATGAAAAAAAAAGCACTTGTAGACACTTGTGTGTCAAAACAACCAACCCAATCCGAGTCCGAAAAAGCAGGTAAGTCTAGTGGCAATGATCCCCCCTTGGAGTAAAACAAGCCAAGATGTAAAGTGCCACTCAAGTTGAAAAAAATCCTCTTGACAGCCTACCAATGCTTAGACCCTAGGCTATGCATGAATCTGCTGACTTGTGAGACTGCAAATTGAATACTGGCCTCGTGTTGCATACATAAATGAGGCATCCAATAGTAGTTTGGTAAAGGGTGAAATCTGCAAGATCACCAGCATCGTGAAGACTCAATTTCAAACTTGTTTCCATGGGAGTGGCTCCCATCATTGATCTCTCTCACTTTTTTCCATAAGTGTCCTGGCCAGTCTTCTTCTACGAATGGAATTTCGTCTAAGGTATCTTCGTTGTCCAGCACTATAAGTTTTGGCTCTTTTGTTTCAAGGTGGGGTTCTATCACCACTTCGGACTTTTCTTTATTGGTTCTTGCCACAAGCTCCTCAGGTTTTGCCATACTCTCGAACTTGGGTTTTTGTTTTTCCAACATCTCTTGTGTGATTCTTACCAAATTTTGATAAGCTTCAAGTTGAGCTGCTTCCATGTTTGGAGAAGGATAGTTTTTCCATTTGTTTTCCATGTTTTGGCCCACTTTAAGTCCCGCTTGGTCAGCTTCCAAGGTTGCATCAATTGGCTCAAAAATTTGGTCAACCAAAATTGATCCTCCAAATTTCACGGTGGTTTCTTTAATTTTTCTTCCAGCTTCTTTCACGTTTTTTTGCAATAGTTTCTTTACTTTCTCCTAGAGAACCATATCTATTGTTTTGCTACATGATATTATTATATGCGTAGATGATGCTTGGTTTATAAAGGACTTAAACTTTATGATTTGCTTAGAGTCTCTACATGCAATTATAGAAGAATACTTTGGAAAAAGAAATTCTTTCAAGGAAGAAGGGAGTGAGTGGCAATAGCCTCATGAAATCAAGCCATATCTAGGGTAAAAGCCCCAGGTTGAGGACACTGAAATTGTTCAATTAAATTCTGGAGCTATACTGTAAAATTTCAAGCACAAAATGGCGCAACTTGTAGCTGAGGAGATGGCCTACTTGCAGAAGAAGTGCTGACAGACTCGGCTGAGATTTCAAGCATTGCAAGGGCGATTACAAAATCGTAGTGCAAAAAAAAAGTGCCCCTGTAGAGCAGGAAACACCTTGGGTGAGAAGGTGGACAGAGAAAAAGACGGGCTCAAACTCTAGTCGTAGCCAATGAAAGCATTACATGTCATGCGAACTATCCAACTACCCAAGCGGGCTCGTCTTGCCTTAGGTTCAGCCTCATAATTATATATTGGGCTTAGGTTCGGCCTTATTTTGGGGCCTGTCCCGTAATTGGGACTTTTACCCTACTGACCATAGCCTCACTCTTTCTTTTCCCCATCAATTTTCATGTTTTTGCACATTGAACTATTTTATGTTATGGCTATGAAATCTGATAGCCCTTCCTATGCAAGGTATGCAGAGCACTTTTCCCTCTCAGAGAATTTATCATACCCATGCTCCCTCATTACCTCAAAGCTTCTATGCATCCATCTCCAACTCCATGCACCAAGAGCAAGGACCATCTCGCCCTTTGACTCGTCCATTGAATCGACCCATTTTGTGCTACAGATGCGGGGAATATGGTCATTACCAAAGCAAATTACCCTTGCTAGAAGGGTCCCCTCCGTGCTTTCATTGCCCCGAAATGAGGGATCACTATAGCAAGGATTTCCGTAAACTTCATGCATCCACGACTTTGAACCAAAGTCAAAGCCAAAATGAGTTTACCTTTTCCAAGCTCAATCTAATAGCAGTTAACACCGTTCCTCAACTGGCCCCTTCTACCCATGTGGTTACTCCTCAAAATAAGTTGCATTTGGTAGAGGAGCCAACGGACGTCCTCACTCGAGCCCGAAGAGCCACTCTCGCTCTTAGCATTCCAGCAAGTTCAACTCCCCCACACATTCACAACATTGGATACCCTACCTTCAGCTGTTAACAAGCCATCTCACAGTGCCAAGAAAGAATCTAAAAAATATTTTCTCTTTGATATTGATAAAGATTTCTTGGAAGCATTTTTCGATCTACAGAAGATTAAGGTACCTGAGAAACCATTGGTAGAAAAAGAAAATCTTACAGTAGAGACAATCTTGAAGAACACCTTACAACAAGTGTCCCTCTATGACATGCTGCAGCTAGATGCAAGTTTTAGAAGAGACACCCTTGATGTTATTCAGTCACTTTACCCCGGAGCAAGTCCTAGTGGCGGGAACCTCCTAGTGTGACCATTAGAGTCCTATATGATATTCCATCCCGCTGCTCCCCTCATTGATTATAGAAGCCCTTGTCTCACCGTGTCCATCTTGGGGTGGCAATTCTCAGGAGTGATAGCGGATGGTGGATCTGGCATCAACCTATGTTAGCTCTAGGTCTACAACCTACTCGCCCTGCTCCCTTCACAATTACATTGGCCGACCAACGGACAATCTACCCAGTGGGCATAGTGGACAAGGTGCTTGTGCAGGTACAAAATTTCACATTTAACACAGATTTTGTTGTGGTTTGTCTTCCCCAGGTTGAGGGTGGATTTCCCTTTCTCATCGATAGACCATGGCTATGACACACAAAAGCACTTCATGATTAGGGAAATGACACCATGTGGATACATACTCCTGGCTTCCCAATGCAACCCATTCACCTAGAAGGAGGCATGGATCCCATCATAGTTCTTTGTCCCTAGAGACCAGCCTTGCATTGGAATAGCCTACTCCACCTGACGGGTTAGACGAAGATCTGCTTAAGTCGTTGGACCCTACCAAATCTATGCCTTGTTATGGAGTCTCTATTCAATCTTTGCCTGCGCGTACACCCTCTTTCAATGTTTCCACAGTAACTAAACCCAATGAGATTCTTGAGTCAACTCAAAGCATGTAGGTCATAACACCAAATCACCATGCATCCTTGGTTTGGATTGGGTGAGCCTATGAAGATTCATAGTAGCGAAAACAAATCTCCTCTACATGAGTTCACCCCCCCCATCATCAGCCCCATTAGTGTCTGCTTCTCCGACCAAAAATAAGCTCTCCTATGTGTCTAGTGAACTCCCCTTCACCGAGCTTCCTCAAGGCGGGATACAACAAATACTGCTTATGATGTCTCTCTGCTCCTTGATGCAGTAACCTCTTCACCTATAGAGAATTCTTTAGCAATGCCATCTCTAGACCCAATAAAAGGAAGACAATTCTGCGACTCTTGTAGCCACCTTGCGCTGCTAGACAAGATGCAAAGTAGATTTCTATGCTCCATGTCACATAAGATAGGGTTAGCCTCATTCAAGGTTATAGCAGCATCAAGCAATACTGATTTTGGAGGAGACTGGTTTGTAAAACTAGCGGGAAGACCAATGGGTATACTGTTATGTGCACCTTCTACCAGGAATCAACATAGCACCTTCTGTCGGGAATCGGACTACCACAAATACAAAGTTGAATGGGAGGCTATTTGTGCAAATGCATGTGCACCCACCCCCTACCCTCACCCCTACCTACCGCCACCCCCTCCCTACTCCCTCTCACCCTCACTCACTGCTACCCACCTCCCCTCGCCCCTACCCACCCCCCCTACTCGCCCCTCACTACCCCACTCGCCCCTACCCACCCCCTCCTTCCCACTCTCCCCTACCCACCCCCTCTACTCTTGCCCCTATCTAGACTAACTTTTCCCCTATCTAGCCCCTCCCCCTTTCCCGTATCTAGACAACTCTCACCCCTATCTAGCCCAACCCCCTCGCCCCTACCCACCCCAACCCCCTCCCCATCTCGCCCATATATACTCCCTCGGCTCGGCCTACCCCTCTTCCCTAGCCCTCACCTACCTCCACGTTCAAGATAGATTTTGAGCATTACCTTGAACAAATCAGGAAAATTTTCTCGCATGTTTAATCAAAGGTCCCTCGAACCAAAGTATTTAAATATGGGCTACATTACACTCGCTTTGTGGGATTTGTTTGTCTTTGCAGTCTTTAGTTTCTACTTTTGGACAGCTTATCTCATTGAGCCGGGGATAGTTATTTCTTCAGCATATCTTGCGGCATTGCTTCATTAATCAATCCTCCTAAGAACTCAAAATCTTCTCCAAACATCACCTTCTTCAACATACTCTCTTCTTTAGTTAGAGTACTGTGTTTTTCTTGGTGTTTCACTATTATCTCTAGCCTCAATGTTCTATCTCACTGGGATGGTGAGTGGTCTTGTGGCGGGAAACCTGTAGGCAAGGCTACAGTTTCACTGGCATGGGACAAGCAGTTAGTTGCAGTTGGGCTTGAATTCACACTGGGTAGACTCTCGCCTGGGCTATGACACGTGGCAAGTGTTACGAATGGTGGTCTAGTGGACACCGTGGCCAACTCATCACCACCTTTGTTAGGAGATAGGCTTAGCTGGATTGGGATATCTGCCAGCTGTTGGTGGCTCTTAGGAGATACATATGAGTGTCGTAGGTACACATCATCTAATTTTGTGTGGTCAGTCATCTAGAGTCTATCATCAGAGTTGTACACAGCACGTCTGCACCATCCCTGCAAAATTGAGCCTTGACACCTCCACTATACCTATGCAATCTAGGCTGGATTTGAGTGTGCTGCCATGCTAGAGTTTGTATCGATTTCTTTGAGTTTTTCGTGATGTTTGTGCTGTTCACCTGTTGAGTCATACTGTTGTTGCTCTATTGTTCTTGTCTTTTGTGTTTTCATTATGTGGAATGAGATATCATGCATATTGCACTGAGGAGCACCCACTATAGAGGGCACAACACATTATCTCCGCTACAATGTGCTTCATCAAAAGAAGAGGTTCTCAACATCACATTAACTGGAAACAACCAAAGAATAACAATTTGATGCATGGTGAGAACCTGAGCGAGTACGACTAGACAAAGGTGCATCCAATTAATTGTCATGCAAAGTATGAACCAACCATTTTGGCATACCTCTAGCTTGCTCATTCTTGGCCCTTTCAACATCAAGTACATCATGTACATTTGCATCAAAAATTGTTTGTGTAACATTTTTAGAAAGCCCCATATGTTGTACATTTGCCTCATTCAAATTTCCACCACTAAAAAGAGGCAACAAACTATAATAAATCCCGTGTGATTTTACAATATTGTCTCTAGTATATGACAACAAGGGCTCAATAGAGTCTTCCACAATATCCCGTGAAACCAAGATACAATTTTTTTGCAAAGGGTACAACCTGTAACCTTTTCTTTCAGTACTATAACCAGCAAAAATGCATTTGATAGCCTTATCATCCAATTTTTTGTGTTGTGTTTGTGGCACCAAAGCATAAGCCAAACAAACCAAAATGTGCATGTGATCAATAGATGTCTTTCTATCATGCCATGCTTCATAAGGAGTCATAGACTGTAAAGCTTTTTTAGGAAACCTATTAAGTACATAAGTGGCACACATGATAGCCTCAAGCCAAATTAAATGTGGCAAAGCTTGACTCTTGACTATACATAATTCCATTTCTGTAAGTGACCTGTTTTCCTCTCAAAAACACCATTTTGCTGAGGTGTACACAACAACGTAAATTGGTGTTCTATCCCATGACTAGCCAAAAATGCATTAAATTTATGAGACATACACTCCCCCCCGGATTGGAACAGAGGGTGCTCATAGTATGTTTAGAGACATTTTCAGCCATAGCCAAAAATTGCTAGAAGCACATAAACACTTCAGAATTTTCTTTAAGCGGATTCACCCATGCATGCTTGGAGTAATCATCAATGAAAGTCATGAAGTAAAGGTAGTTTCCCAAGGACATAGTTTGCATGGGCCCACAAACATCACTATGTGTAAGCTGCAACCTACATGTAGCCCTAACTGAACCATCCTTGGGAAACTTCAAACGCTACATCTTACCCAAAATACATCCTTCACAAACATGCTTCACAGGTGCTTCAAGAGGCAGCAAAGAAGCAACCATATCATATTTTTGCAAACGCAGCAAACTGGCAAAATTCAGATGCCCAAAATGTGCATGCCAAAGTTTTGCATCTGAAACAACCTTTGAATCCACAATTGCATTTACAAAAATTTTCCCACACTTGTCATATGTGAACTTATACAACCCATATCATAAAATGCAAGTTGCAACAATTTCACCACCAAAACTGAGCTCATGATTGTACATCTGCCATCCACAAATTTGACAACAAGACCAATTCTAGCAAGTGCAGATACAAACAAAAGATTCTTCTTGATCCCAGGTACATAAAGTGCATCAACAAGTGTGAAAGAACTGCCATTTGCAGTAGTCAGCACAATCTTTCCAATTCCCTTGACCGGATAAGAGGCATTGTTGGCACAAGTGATTGTATTCCCATGAAAGACATCCTTGAGAGAGGTATGTCAAGTCACCATGAGAGGTAATGTTCTTTGTAGCAACAGTGTCAAAGTACCACACATGAGCATGTGTAGTAACTGACATACATGAACCATGGACAAAAGGATCATAAGTGCACTCTACACTAAAAGCTCATTCTGCATCAAACATCAACATCACAATATCCTTTCACAGAGGACTCTACAATAATTGTACTTGTAGTGGAACCAGCCTCTTTTTCCTTCAATTTTGGACACTGCTTGATCAACTGATCATTAGCTTTACAATAATGGAAACACATCTTCTTTTTGCCTTTGTCATTATAATTCCTAGATGAAGTGCTGCCAATAGAAGCATTAGGAGCAGGTGATTTACCACTCATAGAGGAACCATGAGAAGTGGCCACATTGCTCTTATCACTTTTTCTTTGAGAAGAAAAAAAGCCTATTCAAGTGCACGTTGTTCCACATTGGGTAATTGTCCCCATCCAATCGATCCTCAGCAGCAAACATCTTGAATACATCTGTGTTGTTGTCATCCATGGAGAATGCATGTACATGATATGGAAATTACCCAAAAAGAGGAGAAATGAAGCGGGACTAATGTGTGCTATATAGCACAACCTAAGAATATTGTAAAGGAAGAGTTATGCAAAAAATGACATTGACACAAATTTTGCATGAAATGACAAAATTGCTTGCACATTACTGCCTATAGTGGAAACGGAGGCCAAAATGATCCCAAATGAAAAATCTGAGCAAACCAAGCTCTACAATATTTCCCAAAGTATTTGGCGACCTGTTGACGCTCACCAAAGCTCACCAAAAGAAAGTGAGCAGGCGTGTGTTGGTGATCTTTGCAACTAAGCTCGAGAGGATGCAACCTGTTCTGATACCAATTGTTGGAAATAAAGTTGCACGAAAACACACACAGCTTGGAGAAGACAAAGGAATCTCAAGGCATACGACAGAGAGTAGTATTGCTTAGTGTGCATTGGAAAGATAAGAGCCCTAGAGTGATGGGCGTATATACAATGCACAGGGGAAAAAACTTCCTACTAAGGGCAAACATGCCCCGATGGTCCCAAGTGTGTTCACACACATCACTACCACACGTGTATGGTAACATTTTTCTAGGTTCTTTTGGATGATTTTTCAGTATGTATATCCTCTCCAGAATATGAGTCAGCATGTTCATGGTTTCCAATAGATGGGGTGAAGGATAATTTTTTGCCAATTGCTGATGATTTGTCCTCCTAACAATGAGGATGAATTCTATGTTGCCATGATGATAGGTATTGTTCCCATTGGTGTTGTGTTAATGCAAAAAGTGGGAGGTGTTACAAGCCTATCTACTTTGATAGTCTGGTGACTAGCACAAGAGACAGATCATACACATGGGTGATGACTTTCGTGTTTGCATGCACAAAATTAAAGTGTATTTGATTATTCAGAAGTTATATGTACTCACATTCAAAAATATTTCCTAAAGTGGTGCTTCATCTAAAGCGAGGGCAATTAGGAAAAATATGAATCCCAAAAGGGCCTTGTAAGAGCAACCAATTAGATTTCAATCATCAACATGACGTAAAAGGTGAGGAATGGATAGCCTATATCTTGGTACCTCAAAACTATATCATGTATCATATCTATGCAAAGAGATCAACAATGAGATCTAAATGTCCAACAAATTAAGTTAAAATTCTCAAGTTATGGCCATTCAAAAAAATGCAAAAAATGGTAGGACCGTTGCTACAAGCCCATTCTCATTGGTGTAGAGAGTATATTCCAAAAACATCTTTGACCCTAAAGGGCCCTTTTGGGGTTCATATTTTCCCTAATGGATGTGTATCAGGCAATGGGTGCTACAACTGCAAGAGTTCAAGTTTGAGTTCAAGATTGATCACTCAAGCAAGTCACATTTGGCAAAAATTTTGCTCATCAAGGAAGCTAATTTACCAATATATCCAAGGGTGGTAAGAGAAGAAGCAAGGAAAGAACTTGATTTGGAAAGAGTTTCGTTTGATGGAGCTTACTGAAAGGTAATACAAAAAGCACAAGAAGGGGTGGTAATATAGTATCCACAAGGTAAAGTGATTTTCTTCAAGGTTTATGATCTTGAGGATGTTCACACGAACAATGAGAAAAAGTACTTGACTCTCTATCTAGGCTTAAAGTAGTGTGTGAAGTTTGATATTTTCAAGCTAGTGAAAAGGGTGATGCACTCTTGACATGCTTAAATTTCAATGCTTTAAGAAACTTCAACATCATTTTTATAGAGATTTTTTTTTTTGAGAGTATCCCTCTTTACCTACACATTGCCCCAAAAGTTGCTTAATGACCAAGAGTGTATCACCCTTTACCATCAGCTTGGAAATATCAAACTTCACACACTACTTTAAGCCTAGATAGAGAGTCAAGTACAATGAGACAAAGTACTTGACTCTCTATCTAGGCTTAAAGTAGTGTGTAAAGTTTGATATTTTCAAGATGATGGTAAAGGGTGATGCACTCTTGGTGATTAAGTAGCTTTTGGGGCAATGGCAAGTAAAGAGGGATACTATCAAAAGTTGTTTTTTCTCTATAAAAATTATGTTGAAGTTTCTTAAAGCAGTGAAATTTAAGCATGTCAAGAAGGAGTAGAATCAAGAGGTTGATCACTTGTGTGCAAGCTCATGTAGAAGGGTTATATGTGGCACCCACCACCTATGCAGGTAGAGAAACTTTGAAAGAGATTGATGATTTTTTGAGTACAAGACAATGTTTGAAAGGTTTATCCAAGCTACAAAAAAAGATGAAGATTGTTCAAATGGCTTGCAAATTCAATATAATGGGGAAGGATTTGATGACATATTGTCAAGATGGAGTGCTAAGAAGGATCCTCTACAAAGACAAAATCGGTATGGTTTTGGAGCAGTGTCATGAAGTCTACAAGCTCCGCTACTCCTGAGTCCTACCCTCCCATGCACCTATCTCCACTCCCTCAACTAGCTCTTCCCCTCCCAGGTCACCTTCCTTAGTGTTGTTCTCCCCCAATGTGTTATAAAAAGCTCTTGAGGAACAAGCTGAAGAGATCACGAGGTAGCCATGGAAGAGCTAACAAGCTCTGGAGGTAGCATGGAGGAGCAAAAAAGCGTTCTACCTAAGGCAAATATAAATTTTTCAACTTTCAAAAAAATATCCATAGAGGATGCAAACAACCATGCTAGGAGATTTATCTCCCTCTGTAGGGGTCATGGCCTTAATTGAGAAGACACCTACCTTGTGCTATTCCCATCAATAGAGAACCAATTCACACCTTGGATAGAAATATTGTGAAGCTTTCAGATCAGATGACTCCCAAGAGAAGGTCCTGGATGAGTTGGCAAACCAAGTGCTCAAGCCAAATAAGACTTTTGTTGAACTCATCACAAGAACAAAGTCTCTAGTCACCAAGCCTCCCCAACAACCAAGAGAATTCTTCGTCAAGAGGTGAGTGGAGAAGGCTCTCCCCAGGATTTCTTAACAAAAACTTTGAGAGAGTATCTGACCTAAAGCCACTTTAGAGGATTGTTTCACTAGTGCTACTAGGATAGAATGGGAGGGGAAGCTATTCAACAAACCCCTTCAAGTAGAGACTACCTCAGTACTCTTAGAAATTCCATCTGGTCCCTTGACTTTTTTACACAAGGAGCTATAAGCATTTGATGTAACGGAATTAGGCTAATAACATTGATTGTAGCATAATTAAAGTGACTATAGTGAGAATTTCATTAAGAGAATTCCTAATGAAAATAGAAAGAGTTCTTGACTGAAGGTATAAAAAAAAACATTATACCTAGTTATCTTGGCACGAATAGTACTTGTGACAGAGAGAGAATTAGAGAAATTGACAACAGTTGAGGATCAGATTTACTTGGAGCCGGTCCCCCCTCCAAAAGATTTTGTATTTTATATTCTCTAGTAAAGAGAGACTTGGTACAATATATTCTTTGTGTTTCTTGAGACCTTGTTGATGCCATGAAGATGGAAAGCTTCATACACCAATATTATGCCCAAAAAAACAATTAAACTTACTTGCAATTGACATGTATATGTCTTCGGCCTCGATCCCAAGACCTCAAAGACCTTCAAAGGTGAAGAGAGATGGCAAGGAGTAAGGGAAGCTTTGAAGCTTGAATCTTGCTTGGATTTGCATTCCATAGCCAAGAGATGTTGGTGTAAGCTCTCTACTTCTCAAGCTTGGAGAAGGAGATGACTTCTTGCTTAACACACAATGGGAGTGTGTGTGTGTGTGTGTGTGGGCTCGTGGTTTACAAATGAGAGAGAAAGGGAGAGATGGGTCAACCTAGCTAGAATACACTAGGATGCAAGCTCATTGGCCCAAGATTAGGGCTAGCCAATGAAAGGCCTAGGTCATATCAAGCAAGGGGTATAGACATTAGAAAAGTGTCCTTCTTTCCCCCTTTGAGAGAGAGCTTGATTTATTAAATAATTGAGGCTAAATTCTTATTGGCTCTCTAGGTCAACTGCCAATAGGAATAAAGCTTGCACATGGTTTGCTCAATTCTCATTGGACCCCTTGATAGACTATCCAATAGAAATAAAGGGAGTTGTAATCTTATTGGTCCTTTTTATGGGATTTTCCATAAACTTTAAGCTTAATTCTCATTGGTCCTTTCCATAGGCCATTCAATAGCATTCAAGCTTAATTGGGGGCAACTTGGTTAGGGGCTTGACATGTGTTCTTTATGCCTCATGTGGAAGGGTGACTCTTTTGGGGGGGGGGGGGGGGGGGGGGGGGGGGGTTCTCTCTCATGCTCCTAGATATAGGGCTTGCCCCCTCCTTTGTAGGATTTGAATTTGACTTTTGGCTCAAGCACCTCAAACTCCTTAAGCACATCAAGCATCTAAAGTTGGCCAAAGTCTTTTCTAAAGGTCCTAGGTCTAAGGACTCCTAACACTAACCTGTGGAGGACATAATGAAGCTTAACCTAATGTATTTTAAATCTCCATTAAGTGTAAATTTCTTTTTGGTAGACCTCTCTCCAGTTGGACCCTTAGTGAGATAAGCTTATCTTTCCTCTTGGTCTCCTATTGAGAATAAATCTAGCAGTACATATTCATATCCTAGCTCTTGTTCCCTTTTATTCTCCCATATTAAATGATCATTTCAGTATGAGAAAATCATTTGGGATAGGTAGAATTAGATTTTATGACATTACCTCTTTCTTAAATCATAGTCGTTCTTGACTATGTGGTAGAGAAGGTAAAGTCTAGTCATTAATCCATGGTTTCCTAATGGGTAAAGGATCCCCTTTTACTCTACAACATCATTCTATAATGGATGAATAATCCATTTGGTGCTTGAGAGACTTAGCTACCTCAAGCATGTCAGCTCTTTAGTCCATATCATACTTCCAAAGTAGAGTGACAAATTCTACTTGGTGTTCGGGAGACGTCGTTGCCACAAACATGATCCTAAGCATGCATACTTCTTAAATTTGTGCACAATAAAATAAAAAGAGAGATTCTTATAAGACAAAAACATTTTTGATTTAAAATCCATTTACATTTGCATACTCTATTATAGCATTGTGAGCATTGACAAGCCTTTCATATTATCCTTAAGTTGTGTTCCTTGCATCCATCTAGCATCTACAAAAGGATAAATCTTGAATTTAATAAGATACCGTCGGATAATCTTACCATGTCTTATCACCTTGTCTTCATGTCAAAGGATGGATTCAGATTGAAGCACCTCTTCTTGATCCTTGATCTTTGGAGGGTCTTCAATTATTACTTCTGGTGGTGGATCTCCTTTGTTAGGCTCACAAGAAAAGCACTGTGTATGAGCCAATGATTTGACAACTTTAATTGAAAAGCCATCTCTTTGATTGTCTTAAGAATTTGAAAAGGACCATAGTGTCTTTTTGCCAACTTAGCATAATACTTTTGGTGGCCCGTAGGATTCTTGCCCATAGCTTGCCTTAAACGAGCCTTGAAAAACTTAAAAAAGGCCCAATCATTTTCCTTAATAGCTGAGGATCTTCTTTGCTTGTTAGCAGCATCATTTTTCCTTTGTTGTGAGATGGATATAGCCTCTTTAATCTTTTGAAAATATTCTTATAGATCTCGGCTATACTCATCAACAACAGTGAAGATCTTCCCATGTACCTTAAGTAGCAAGGGACTTTTAGATCTCTCCTCTATGAACTCGATAGGTGTTTTTCCTATAGAAGTATGTACAATGTTATTGTACACATACTCTAAAAGGGGTAAGTACTTCCCCCATTGTGAGCGTTGATCTACTTTTGTGACATAGGTTTTTATTAGATCTAGAATCATAAGGTTAGCTATCTCACTTTGGCCATCCATTTGTGGGTGATAGGCCAAAGAGAAACTTAACCTTGTACCTAGGATCTCAAAGAGACCCTTCCAAAAATTATTAGTCATTCTAGGATCTCTATCAGACACTATGAATGTTGGCAAGCCATGGTACTTGAAAATCTGAGATATGAGAAGGGTTGCCATTTGATGTGTCTTAATAGTATTTTTGACAGGAATAAAGTGTGCTTGTTTGTTAAACCTATCAACTATTGTCCATATCCATGTATTCCCATGGATAGACTTAGGCAATCCAAAGATAAACCCATGGATATGCTCTCCCATGGTGAATTAGGAATTGGAAATGACTGAAGCAATCCAGGTTGCTTTCCTCTATCATACTTTGTCTTTTGGCATACCACACATTTTGAAACATACTCTTGTATGCTTACTTTCATGGTAGGCCAATAGAAGTAGATCTCTACTCCTTGAAGAGTAGGTTGAACCCCTATATGCCCTACATAAGGAGGAGCATGGTATTCATACATTACTTTCTCATGGAGTGAGTTAGTAACACATAGCCTATGCCCGTAGACAAGATAACCATCTTGCAAGGTGAATGGTTTCTCTCTCTTCCTTGATGCAAGGGCTGAAATCACATCATTTCTATTGGGAGTCATTTCCACAAAAATACATCAAAGAAGCTGTTAGCAACACCACAAAAAGCAATGGATGACCTTCAATGATGGTAATTTTTAGCATACAATGCTTCATTTTTTGATAGACATATCATTTGTATATACACTTTTGATGTATTTACGGGCTCTACGTGAGTTTCAAATCATATATTTGATGCTACCATGATGCTTCGGACTCATAGAGATGCACACAATTTTATGCATCTCATGGGTGGCCGAATATATTTTTGATGCCCTAAATATAAAAGTGAAAGTTACGTCATTTTTCACTTATCCTCTTGAGAGTAAATCTTTCATGGAAAGCTTGTAAAGAAGGTGGAGATGGTGATGCTTATAGTGGAGATTCCTCTTGTGCTTCCACTCTTTCTATGTCATGCAAATGGAAAGCTAAGTGCTCTTAAGTTGTCCCAGGTTGCAGGGTTAGCCTCATCAACATCTCTAGAGATCTTTCTCAAGCTTTTTTGGTCAAGCTTCTAAAGATAGGGTATTTGAAGGGATGTTCATTGTGATAAGTAGCTTCTTTGACCCTTTAGGGTGTTTTCCTTCTCCTTTGAATTTTCTAAAATTCATGTACAAGCAATTAAAGGTCACCACCTTCATCTTAAGAATCGATGGAATCCAATCATCTTGATGATAATAGTAACTTTTGTCAAGCAGAGATGCCGCATTGGCATATTGCAGACTAGTCTATGTAAGCTTGGCGTGCTATTCCATGGTTTATCTCCCACATCCACTTAAGAATCGATGGAATCCAATAGTCTTGATGATAATAGTAACATTTGTCAAGCAGATTTTCCGCATCAGCATATTGCAGACTAGTCTATGCAAAGCTTGGCGTGCTATTCCATGGTTTATCTCCCACATATCCACAAGAGGGGACTTAGAAGATATTAGCCTTGGAATTCAATAATGTATGTTCTTATTTAAGAGGAAGAGGAAGAGGAAGAGAGAGAGAGAGAGAGAGAGAGAAAGAGAGAGATTGTGCTCACTAACTTCTATCAAATAGAAATGAGTTTGGTCACCATTAAATAAACATAACTACACTCACAAAGGTAGTTAACCAATTTATGGAGAAACTAGCCTCAAGGGGTGCAATTTTCAAAACCCTTCTATATAACCTGTACTCACAGTATTCACAGGGTAACCCTTTTTTGACATGTTTGAACAAAAAAAATGACCCTTTATTTTTGGAAATTTTTCAAAAATTGTATATTAAAGTACCTTTTGTTAATGTATCTCTATTGATTTTCCTCAAACTTTTGCATTAAAAAAACCCTCTTATTGAACTCACGTGGGTACATTAATATGATTACATAGTGCTGCCCCCAAGCAATTGGCTAAGGAGTAGCCGTAGATTCAAGAAATGGTCACTCCAATAGCCTCGAGGCTCACTATATCAAAATCCTTCTTGTCAGGGTATCATGATAACCCCAGAACATCATCTTGGAAAACACTCAAGGCCCATGTAACTTTTTATTAATTTCTTGACAAATGGCATTTCACACTAAGGTATGTACCTCCCCCCCCCCCCCCTCTCTCTCTCTCTCTCTCTCTCTCTCTCTCACACACACACACACACACACACACACACACACACACACACACACACAAACATAAACACAGACATCCAACATAAGGCGTACATATTAAAGTGAAGTATAAACAAGATGAAGAGGCACAAAGGCTTGCTAAGTTAAGAGGAGGGGAATGAGATTTATAGAGAGTAAGTTTACATGAGGGCCTACAATCACATGGAATTTTTGTTGAGTTTTAATATAAATTTATATTATCCATTATACATACATAATAAAAAATGGTTAAGAAAGGCCCCACTTAAATAATAAAGTAAAAGCTGCACGGATAACATTATCATTTGAAAACAAAATATAATAAAAGCATATACTATATCATCTATTATGCATACACTAATTATCCGTTATACATGCATAATGACAAATAGTTTATATATTAAGAAATGTCCCACTTAAATAATGAAGTGAAAGGTGTACATTGCACATTATTGATGAAAACGTTGTCAGGAGTTTTTTGGAGCAAGGGATTGTTCATATGTACATACACATGCATGGTGCATCAAATAAAGGATTG
Organism: Adiantum capillus-veneris; assembly: GCF_014529385.1. Taxonomy (NCBI): domain Eukaryota; kingdom Viridiplantae; phylum Streptophyta; class Polypodiopsida; order Polypodiales; family Pteridaceae; genus Adiantum; species Adiantum capillus-veneris. The sequence continues at coordinate 154,965,239 of NC_140938.1, forward strand.
CGCATTTTCTAGAGCCAGGTGGTTATGTGGGGCCCACATGTGTGCAGGTAGGGCAGCATGTACATCGTGCATCGATTTTCACTATTACTAGTACCAGTGTGTTTTTTCTATAATAATGAGGAGTTGGTAGCGCGTAAAACTTCTCAAGGAAGCTATCCGCGGGCCGACGACATGAGGTAAGCAGGTGCGTCAGATGGCATCTAGTTGCATCAGGACGTCGAATGGGGTCAGTACTTGCACGTGGAGAAGTACGGACACGACGTGGGTGTTTTCTTGTGATACTTATGCAGAAAGGTCATCATGAGGACCACTTTTTGGGGACACTTCACATGGTGGCAGGATGCATCATTGAGAAAAGCTGAGTGCCAGGTGTGCGGATGATGCAAAAAGGTGACAACTATGCACTGCGAGGTCAGTTTTTTTTGGCCTGTTCGGGGTCCGTTTGAGGTCAACTAAAAGGCCAAGGGTGCCCAAGTGATAAAGCTAAGCGTGGGATCTAAAAAAACAGAGAGAAGACCAGAAAAAACGTGGAGAAGAGAGGAGGAACAGCCGCAGGTGTGTTTTTGGGGTTTTTGGAGTCTGTTTTGGTCGTAAACTGCTCATCCGATGTCGGATTTGAGCACTTTGACATTGTAGACTGGGGTTTTGGGCCGTTCCAGACGCGATGGCACTGTCCATTTTTCCAAATTCCTCCCTCTTTTTCTACTGTTTTGGCTGTGTAAGTTTCTCCTATGAATGAAGCTTCTTCTCCGATTTGTGATTGTATCTGGCATATTTTACCCATATTGTGTGAGTTGTTTGCCCCATTGGTGTTGGCCCAAGTTCATTTGTATCTAATTATCAGAAGTTCTCCTCTTTTGAGCTGAGTTTTTTTGGGTGTGTGTGTGTGTGTCTCTCTCTCTCTATGTGGAGTGGGCAAGTGGATAGTCTCTCTCCTCTCACTCTAGAGGTGTGTTCCCTGTCTTGGCCAGGTGTGTTGTGTCAGCCGAGTGGTGCCCCATAGTGTGTGTGTGTGTGTGTGTGTGTGTGTGTGTGTGTGTGTGTGTGTGTGTGTGTGTGTGTGTGTGTGTGTGTGTGTGTGTGTATCTTCCCAAGAGTGTGTGTCGGGTCGTTATAGAGGCGCTGTGTGTGTTTTCATCCCGCTCACATTCTTTTGGTGCCCCCACGGAGGATCGTCTTCAAGTACCTTCTGCTTCGAGCTTCAAGCTTCGAGATTCGGGATTACAGGTTGCAGACTACAGGTTACAGGTTACAGGGATAGGTACAGGTACAAGTGATTCACACAGGTACAGGTAGCTAGAGTACAATGATATACTAGCAGTGGTGTCACTTGCAGTTGTTGTGGGTATGCATCATTCGGTGCCTGTTTGAGCGCATTGTCTGCTGGATTGTACTTTATTTGTGGAAACTGGCATTGTACGCCTTTGTGGATCCATATTTGGTTTTATTTGTCAGTCCCAGCCATTTCTGAGACTTGGTCTGGAAGATAGTCATTTCTGAGACTTGATTATACGCGATTTGCATGAGCCTTCATGTGAGGGTCGATAGCGTGAGGTTTTATTGAGCTGGGGGATTCTCAAATGTGGAGATCCTTTCGGTGATACAGGTAGCTGGAGCACCCTTTTCGTGACCTCGCCATAGGCTATGTACTAGTGAGTCCTATTTGATGCTCGAGTTCTATTGTTGACAGTTTATGCATACATATACAGTCTATATTTTGGGTTCTTACTGCTCTACTTTTGGGGAAACTCTGCCAAAATTTTTCCAAATTGTGATGGCTGGTTTTTTGGTCTTTTGAGCCATTTATACTGTTATGTTGCTGAAATTTTGGCAAAATCAGAGGATAAGACAGGTGTTCCTTCTTGGGAGCTGCATGGTTGGCTTTAATGGATGATCAAAATGGACCTCAATTCACTCCTTTTCATTTAACTCAAAGAATCCAGATAAATGTTCATGTGTCCAGGAAGATTTTTTTCTAGCAGCGCATAGTCTTCATGTTCGGGCCAAGAAGATTAAGGGAGATACTGGAATGTCCTTTGCCTGTTGTAATTCCGATGATTAACTATGAAAACTCATTTGATGTGCACGTGTTTGTCCTTATCTAAAGTTGAGCTCCATTGAAGTTTCTGGGAATTGAGTCAGTCAAAAGTTTTGGGTTCTTGCACGTGTGTTCAAAGGGATTCTCAAAGCATCGTAGCTTGGGTAGCCATGGCTTTCTCTTATCCGGAATTTCATGGAAGAAGTGGTGAAGATGCGGAAGACTTTCTGGAGCAAGTCAAGGTGGCATGCATAAGCAAAAATATGTGTGATGAGGAGAAGATTTTCAGGCTATTTGGATTGCTTTTGAAAGATGAGGCCCGTGTTTGGTTCATGGATTTGGAAGCTAAAGAAGCAGTGGCTTCTTCTTATGGTTTGAGTCTTCACAAGTTTATAGAATCTTTTTTAGAGCGTTTCCAGGTTGTTGAAGATGCAAATGTAGTATGGAATGAGCTCAATGCTCTTAAGCAAGGTTCTTGTCAAGGTGTTGATGCCTATGTACAAGGTTTTACAGATTTATGGACTCGTTGGTGTGTTGCTCTTAAGGATGAGACCCCCCCTTGTTCATTGAAGAAAAGTTTTTTTGTTGATAGTTTGTCACCTTGGTTGCGATTCGAGGTTGAGTTGAAGAGGCCCGAGTCTTTTGAAGATGCAGTATGCATTGCAAAGCACAAGGAATGGAAGTTTAAGCGTCTTGAGGAACATGGTATCAGTACAGGTATGCATGTGCAAGATGGATTTGACATGGAAGATGAAGTTAAGCCTAAGCATGTGAAAAGTAGCCTATCCTATGATGTTTCTCGTTTCTTTCCAAGGTCTATTGTGAAGCGTAAAGAGGTCTTGCAGGTTGACAGGGTTATGGAAGAGCCTAAAGAGATGAGTAATGCTTTGGATACATGATTGAAAAGTCTTGAAGAGGATGCATTGGCTACTTGTGTACCTTGTGATTCTGGGTGTGAGTGTGAGGTTGAGGTTATTGATGATGAGCACGTATCTTTGGATACTAGTTCCTTGGAAATTAGGGAAGAGGGCAAGGTTGAGAGCCATTTTATGGATTTGTTGGATGTGGAGCCTGTTTTGAAGCCATATTTTGATGTAGATGCAGCGATTGAACCGATTTGTGAGCATGATTGTGGTTTAGAGCAGGGATCTGTACTCTTGGAGACTGATGAACGCATGTTAGAAGCTATGTATAGTGGTGCTAGCCATGATTATGATGTGGATAAAGTCATGTGTGATGATGAGTATGCTTATGATGATGAGAAGGGGTTTGGCATATATGAGTCCAATCTCAGCTATGTGGATGCCTATGCTAGGGATATGTGTGCTACGGGGATACTTTTGTGCTTTGGATATCAACAACTTTACCTTCACACAATGCTTTTAGCTACTTGGGTGCATGATTTGCAAGTTGTTGCTATGGCTGGTGAAGCCAAGATGCCAGGTGATGAGTCACTTGAGTTGTCTCTATCGATTGGGTTTAATGTGGCTGCTTTTGGAACTCCAGACATGGCCGATGTGTTAGTTGGATATGCCTATGGTGCATTTTGGTTGATTGTTGACAAATGTAGGTGTGGTGTTATGATGCTTCTTGTGAATCAGGCGATATGTCTTTGGCCTTTTGATCCAAGTGGAATGAGCATCTACTAGTGTTGCTGTTGCTGACCATGAATGCTCTAGCAGGCTAGGGGGTGGGCAAATTATGTCAGGAGTTTTTTGGAGCAAGGGATTGTTCGTATGTACATACACATGCATGGTGCATCAAATAAAGGATTGCCTATTTTCTAGAGCCAGGTGGTTATGTGGGTCCCACATGTGTACAGGTAGGGCAGCATGTACATAGTGCATCGATTTTCACTATTACTAGTACAAGTGTGTTTTTTCTATAATAATGAGGAGTTGGTAGCGCGTAAAACTTCTCGAGGAAACTATCCGCGGGCCGATGACATGAGGTAAGTAGGTGCGTCAGATGACATCTAGTGGCGTCAGGACATCGAATGGGGTCAGTACTTGCACGCGGAGAAGTACGGACACGACGTGGGTGTTTTCTTGTGATACTTATGCAGAAAGGTCATCATGAGGACCACTTTTTGGGGCCACTTCACGTGGTGGCGGGATGCATCATTGAGAAAAGCTGAGTGCCAGGTGTGCGGATGATGCAAAAAGGTGACAACTATGCACTGCGAGGTCAGTTTTTGGCCTCTGTTCGGGGTCCGTTTGAGGTCAACTAAAAGGCCAAGGGTGCCCAAGTGATAAAGATAAGTGTGGGAACTAAAAAAACAGAGAGAAGACCAGAAAAAACGTGGAGAAGAGAGGAGGAACAGTCGCAGGTGTGTTTTTGGGGTTTTTGGAGCTTGTTTTGGCCGTAAACTGCTCATCCAATGTCGGATTTGAGCACTTTGACATTGTAGACTGGGGTTTTGGGCCGTTCCAGACGCGATGACGCTGTCCATTTTGCCAAATTCCTTTCTCTTTTTCTGTTGTTTTGGCTGTGTAAGTTTCTTCTATGAATGAAGCTTCTTCTCCGATTTGTGATTGTATCTGGCATATTTTACTCATATTGTGTGAGCTGTTTGCCCCATTGGTGTTGGCCCAAGTTCATTTGTATCTAATTATCAGAAGTTCTCCTCTTTTGAGCTAAGTTTTTTGGGTGTGTGTGTGTGTGTGTCTGTGTGGAGTGGGCAAGTGGATAGTCTCTCTTCTCTCACTCCAGAGGTGTGTTCCCTGTTTCGGCCAGGTGTGTTGTGTCAGTCGAGTGGTGTCCCATAGTGTGTGTGTGTGTGTCTCATTAATACATATGTGTGTGTTTTTGGGGTTTTTGGAGCCTGTTTTGGCCGTAAACTGCTCATCTGATGTCGGATTTGAGCACTTTGACATTGTAGACTGGGGTTTTGGGCCGTTCCAGACGCGATGGTGCTGTCCATTTTGCCAAATTCCTCCCTCTTTTTCTGTTGTTTTGGCTGTGTAAGTTTCTCTTATGAATGAAGCTTCTTCTCCGATTTGTGATTGTATCTGGCATATTTTACCCATATTGTGTGAGCTATTTGCCCCATTGGTGTTGGCCCAAGTTCATTTGTATCTAATTATCAGAAGTTCTTCTCTTTTGAGCTGAGTTTTTTGGGTGTGTGTGTGTGTGTGTGTGTCTCTGTGTGGAGTGGGCAAGTGGATAGTCTCTCTCCTCTCACTCCAGAGGTGTCTTCCCTGTCTCGGCCAGGTGTGTTGTGTCAGCCGAGTGGTGTCCCATAGTGTGTGTGTATCTTCCCAAGAGTGTGTGTCGGGTCGTTATAGAGGCGTTGTGTGTGTTTTCATCCTGCTCACAATTTTTAAGGAAAAATGAAAGAGAAGAAAAACAAAAACATACAATGTGAAGTAGACCACCTCTTTACATGGAGACAAAAGGTCTTTTGACTTTCCATCTTTGTATGACTTTTGACTTTGGCCTTCATTTGTCTTTTCATTTCCTAAACTCACCCTTCACTTAAGCGAATATTCTCTTTTATTGAGAGATTTTCACATTTTCCACCAACTGGTAGCCCCTACTCATTTGAAAGAAAATAAAATAAAAGATACATTGAAAAACAAGAACAATAGTAAATTTTGGTATTTTCAAAACATGATATTGTGGTGTACATAGGATTAAGAACAAACTAGGCTTACCTTCCACTAGCGAGGCAACCACTTATATCGATTATCATGAAGCTACAACAGACTGCCATCATCTTGGCACACACACGACCTTGGGACATTCACACTACACCTTGGGCAGGCTCACACGCCCTGCACACCACACCTCCCCCCTTAGGGAGAAAAAGATGGATATCTTTTTAGAATTTTGGATTGAGAAAGGACTCAACACAAAGGGATCAATTCCAACGCCTCATCTGGGGGAGTGATCATACAACGGCTTAGGGGCTAAGGGACTGAACTTGGGGGCTAGACTCGTCATCATGCCGGTCATCATCAAGGCATGGAACTCGTACATCTCGCTTATGCAAACATTACGTCGCTATTCCAATGTAATGGACAAGACGAGGAAGGATAGACTGAGGACTCGACCAAAAAATCTCTCGATATAGGCAACGCACTAGGTCGCTATCCCAATGTGAACGGCTACACGAGGGACGGTTGAACTACGTCATAATGACAAAGACGTGACTCGATATACAACTTCATTCAACTTCAGGGTTTGGTGTGATGGGATGGCTTATTGAAAAAGAACTACATGCCTACCTAAAATGTAGAACAGCTAATAGAAATGTGAAGTGGCCTTGTCGTACCTATATGCGAAAACTGAAACAACAGGTGTACATGTGGCTTTGAAAACCTTTGCTCGGCTTTTGACTTGCTGAATAAAACACTCGCAAAAATTAATATGCATCAAAAAACTCGCCACTGCTTTGTTGTGATTGACTCGTAAGTAGTGTAGGACTTCCGAGAGTGTCTGCGTCCATGAATACTTCTCAAGATCAACACCATTCCCAACATTTGGATTCAGGCCTTTTCCATCATCCTCTTCCTCTTTAAATGAGATGAATTGCACTTTTGGTGTCTCCTCCACCTTTTGATCACAGCTTTTGCTAGATAATTCATCTGCATTTGCCTTTTTCTCTTTCTCCAAAATCCTTCTTGATGTCTTCCTTTCTCTTGTTCTTCTTTGTGGTGTGAGTCTTGTTGCTCAATGTAGCCTGCACTTACTTGCCCTTCTTGTTTTCATCTGCAGTTGAGCGAGCCTTCCCTTGACAGAGGTGAAGATCTAAGAGACTCGGGTTTCTCATCATGAGGGCCTTTGAGAAGAGTAGGAGACTCGTCCAGTGGAGGCTTCTTACTTGTATCCGTTGCTATTGCAGGAGACTCCTCCTTGTTCACAGAGACGGTTGCAATGTGCTTGCGTTGCAAGAAAGCAGGACCTTCTTTGGCCATGGGCTAGCAACAGGGAAGACACCACAGGCCGGGAGGGAGCGCACAGAGGAAAGTTGAGAGCTGGGCTATTGCCGGCGTAAGGGGTGCAAGGACTTAGGAGTTGGAAGAGGTAGGGGGACGTGAGCCTTGCATGCCGTTAGGCTCCTAGTCTGCTCGATGGAAAATGCCATAGCTACATGAAGTAAGAAATTGTGGCAAGAAAGTGAAGGCTGCGCAAGCAGGTGCCTCCACCAATGTGACGTGCAATCTCCCTGCTACGAGCATGAGCACCTCTTTATATAATGCTAAAGGTTGGTTACAACTGATGGGCTCATTCCAAGAACCTCGAGTACAATGCCTACATCATAAGACAAATAATAAAATGATAAAACAAATCAATGAAATAAACCTTTATGAAATTTTTAAATAAAAGGCTTCTTTATAAATCAAAATATTAAAAAACCAACTATTGAATCAATACTTCACATCATGGGATCACAATCCTATGAATACAAGCCTTTTTCAACATACCAAAAAACAAGTGAAAGGCTCACGGCGGCTTTCTTAAACAATAAGAAAGTGATAAAATCATTAGGTTGAGTTTAGTTAGAAATTTCAGTGTTTAAAAAAGGATTGCTTCAGCTTAGCCTTGATCCGATTGAAAATCGAGAGTAGCCGGTTGCAAACCATGGTAAAGGGAATAAAAACCCATGAAATATGTGAGAAAATAGTTCAAACATCTTGCAAACTTTAAAATTTTTGCTAGCATTTTTTGTTAGCTTCTTTGTGAGGAGAAAACTCAACCGCTAGTGTTCAAAAAAGGATTGCCTCATCTTAGCCTTGATTCGATTGAAAATCAAGACTTAGCCTTGATTCGATTGAAAATCAAGACTAGCTGGTTGCAAACCATGGTAATTGGAAGAAAAACCCGTGAAATACGTGAGAAAATATTTCAAACTTCTTGCAAATTTCAAAAATTTTGCTCGTATTATTTATTTTCTTCTTTGTGAGGAGAAAACTCGGCTGCCAATGTTTGGGAAAGGTGTGCCTCAGCTTAACCTTGACCCATTAGAAAATTGAGATAAGCCGGTTACAAGCAATGGTAAAGGAAAAAAAAAGGTAAAATATACAAGAAAATAGTGCAGAATGATAAAGTATACGAGAAATTAGTTCAAAGTCTTGCAAATTTGAAAATTTCTACTAGTAGTTCAAGTTTGCACCTTTACATGCAGGAGATTCGGTTGCATATGAAAAAAGACTTTCCCGAACACTATCGGTTGCATAATAAAAGAAACAGAAACTTTCTCGAACACTGACTAGAATTAAGCTATAAAATGCAAGAAAAATCGAGACATGTGAGGATTTGAAATGAAAGGTGAAATAAGAAGAACTCATTAATACATATGTGTGTGTGTATATATATATATGTATATAATTTACTAGAATTATGCAAAGAGAAGCTTTTCTTCGACATTCTAAAACAGTAGAATGCAAAAAAGTCAAGGCGACATGTCAAGTTGTGAAATGAAAGGTGAGATAGAAAGATCCATTGAATATTTTAAAACTGAAATAACATTCAAAGTAAGTCTCAATTATCACTAAAAACATTGAAAGTATGTCTTACTCTGCTCTCCTCTCAGGCTTCTTTTAGAAAGCCAAAAATGAATATAATTTTAGAAAATAGCATTTGAAAGGGACAAGCTTTCTTATTCTTGAAGACTTTCAAGCTCTCTTGCAGGCACATGTCTCACAAATAGAATTGAATTGTTACTAAGGCCTTCAACATGCCAAGAAGAAATTCACTTCACTAAAGAAGGTGAGAACTCACGATGGCCCGGTGAAGGTAAGGAGGGAGGAAAGATTTATCAAAAGTAGATCTTAATCAGTGTTGTAGTTGTATTGTTTTAATATAAAATTATATTGTCCATATAAATGTGAAATAAAAAAATCCATTTAATATTTTAAAACTTAAATAACATTTAAGGTAAGTCTCAATCATGCCATTTTTTTATTTTCTTCTAGTCGGTACCCGCTACTCGTAAATGGCTTATATATTATGAAGGGGCCCCAATAATAAGGTAAATGGTGCACATTGCACATCAGTATTTTGAAACAGAATAAAACAAAAGGAAGTAAAATAAAAAGACACATTAAAAATCAAAACAAAAGAATAATTTAATGTTTTCAATAAGCATAGAAAATAATTAAACAATTTAGTGAAGTGATTTTTTTAAAAAATCTTCAAATGAGAGAATCGTTTATCAATAACTCAGTGTTTGAGAAAGGTGTGTCTGAGCTTATACTAGAAAATAGTTTGAATATTTTACAAATTTGAAAATTTCTAATAGTATTTCCATTTTGTATTTGTATAAAGACAAAACTTGCCGCTTAGACAAAAAGACTTTTTCGAAGACTGCATCATAAGATCAAACTCTTATGAATATTTTGTTTAATGTTTTGATCTCTAAAGTCATTTTCAAGCTTGGACACAAAGTAAATGTTGCCTTGAAGAATAGCTTTCTATTCCAAAGTTTTAGCTTTCTATTCATTATACTTATGAATCCATTAGGGACACTTGTCTCTCAAAAAAGGTGATGTGAGGAAACAAAATAGACAACAAAGTTATTTTACAAAGACCCTTGCCATGTGGCGTTCATCCAATCAAAGAATCCAACGGCCTTAGTGTTGCAATAACCTTGCACAATGAACCCTATGGCCTTCCATATGCCAAAAAGGAAGGTTGAAGCAATCACTATAGTTTATCGTTCAAAAAAAACATATTCCTTTGGAAACAGGTTACACTTACACCCTTGTCTCCTATAATTGTCCACTATCTATACAGCCAATTTCACAACTCTCTCTCTCTCTCTCTCTCTCTCTCTCACACACACACACACACACGCACGCACACGCACACGCACACACACACACACACACACACATCAAACATATGGTATATATATTAAAGAAGCATTAAAAAAATTAGTGTACTAAAAAAAGAAGCTTCAAGAAATCACTGTAGTTTGACATTAAAAACAAAGTGAAGCCTTCATCATGGCCTCAAGAAGGCAACAATTTTTCCTATGATAAATTGAGCAACTATTAGAACACATTTGGCATGTTAATGGAGAGAGATTATAGAGAGAGAGAGAGATGCACATGATTGCCAACATATTTGTAAGGTTGTTTCTCATATATATATATATATATATATATATCTGTGTGTGTGTGTGTGTGTGTGTGTGTCAAATAGCATTTACCATTGCATACCAGTAGAAGAGAACATGCAGTAAAGGAGATGGAATCCCCCAAACTTTTTCAGCTTTGCCCTCCCCCCCACCCCTTCCGCCCGTCCCCTTTTGACATGAGCTTCATCTGAAGCCCTTCATCTTCCACCCGCAAGACGAGAGAAAATGGTTCCCTGCACAAGGCAAGAGGCCCCCAAGGCACCTTTACTCCAAAAAAGGAGGGGTTGAAGCTTCATTGGAGTGGTGCAAGAGCTGCCCAACTAGGGCTCTCCCCTCTTGGGAACATCCTACAACGAAGGCATCTCCCTACCTCACTTTCATCCCCTGCAAAGAACCCTCGTGATCCCTCATGCTGATTGTGAACGTTACCACAAAGAAGCCTCCTTTTTTGTGTGCAAAACTCATTGTTACCACAAATAAGCCTCTTATTATGAAGTTATTCTCAATAGCCTCATGTAGGCCATAGTGAATTTTCACCTTGGAATTATAGTGTGATTTTTTTGTTAAATGACTTGAATTTCCACCTTTTTTATGTCTTGAAATGTCACAATCAGTCAACTTTTTAGAATTATATAGCGTGAATTTTTTGTTAAATAACTTGAAATATCAACAATCAAGTCAGTTAATGTGAAGGGATGACTATTGGATGGTGAGAGGTGCAAAGGGGAATTGCATCTGTTTCTCTACCACTCCCCTATGGCCTTCTTGGCCAGAAAATACTTTGGAAACATAGTTGCACTTACACCCTTGTCTTCTTGAAAATGTCCACTATTTTATAGAGCCAATCATAAATTTCACATATTTTTTAAGCTTTTTTTATTTATAACCCTCCAAGAATTAGAAGGCATCTCTATGGCTGTTGTACATATTTAATTTTTGCATGTGAAACATTGTCAATTGAATTTCTATCTGGTATTTTAGTTTGCAACACAAGTCTTTTCATTTAAGAGCGTCATACTATTCCTTTTCAGTTTATTTGTTGGTTGATTAAAAAGGTCTTAGAGAAGAAGGGCTTAAAGAGTACATTCTCAGGAGGAGCTTGATCTCTTTTTTTTCCCCCCTCCTAAAGGCCTTCTTACCCAAAGTGTGAAGGTGATTCAATTTTCTTTTGTAAGACAAGTGTCCAAAGGGCCTCAAAAGTCTACTAAGAGAAATGCTTGAAAAAGACTTTAGAGAACAAAAGATTAAAAATTATATTCATAGGAGTTTGATCCCATGATGTGAAGACCTCAGTGTTTGAGAGAGAGGTCTGTCTAAGCTTAGCCTTGACCTAGTGAAAATCAAGATTAGCTGGTTGCAAAGGACGATGAAGGGAAAAAAACCCTGATAAAATATACTAGAAAATAGTTCATACATCTTGCAAATTTGAAAATTTATACTAGTATTTCCAATTTGCATCTATATAAGGAGAAAACTTGCCGCTTAGGCAAGTAGATTTTTCCACTTAGGCAAGTAGATTTTTCCAAACACTCTGTGAGTTATTGATAAAGGTCCTTCCATTTAAGGATTTTGAAAAAGTTCATTTCACTAAATTGTTTTCTATGCTTATTAAATCTATCTTTTATTCTAATATAAAAGCATTAAAATATTCTTTTGGTTTAACTTTTAAGGTGTCTTTTTTATTTCACTTCCTTTTTGTTTTATTTTGTTTTAAAATGTTGATATGCAATGTGCACTTTTTACCTTTTTATTTGAGTGGGGCCCTTCATAATATATAATCCATTTGTAAGTAGGGTGTACTGGCTCGATGAAAATAAAAAAATGATCCATTAGTGGACATGACAAGAAGATGCCTGAGGAGATTTAGAGGTAGAGGAGTGAGAAGGGGGAGACATGCCACGTGGAGCCATGTCTCCCAACTGTGGATCTCTCTCTCTCTCTCTCTCTCTCTCTCTCTCCAACTCTTGCATCCTTGACACAAGAATATTGGAGATGACGTGGGGAGACTGCTCCCGGAGGTGCAAGTCCACAAATGGTAGCAAACGTGGAAAGCTTAGGTACCAACTTGCTGGGAAAATGGATTTGTAGGCTTGCAGGGACGCATTGAGAGGTAGGGAAGGGTAGCCAAGAGAAGGTTTTGGCGACACGTGTGGGAGATGAGGGCTAGGCAATGAAGACAAAGAGAATCTTGAAAGAATCTTTCAATTAATGTATTTTATTTTAGGCAAGCCAATAGGAGCCACTTTTTAAAAATAGATAATACAATTTTATATTAAAACACCAAAAAAATTCCATATGATTGTAAGCACACTTATTTGAATTTACTCTCCCTTGCCCCCCTTAACTTAGCAAGCCTTTGTGCCTTTTCACCTTTTTTTTCCAAACTCATGATTGTGAGTGGATGTATTGAATTACTCCAAAAGGAATGTACAAAGCAACCTCAAGCTTGTTATGAACCTTGAGGGAGCTTATGATACTTAAAGAGCTTCAAGGCCCTAGACAGAGGCAGATTATAACCCATACACTCATCAGTGCAACTCAATCATTACGGTGTCAATTTCCCTATACCACTCTTTAGAATTATTCCATTTACCAATGGCAACAATCACTTCCCTACTTTCTTGTTGAATATAGCTATTACAAGTGCATTCTCAAAAACCTGACAGTTTTTGGCCTTACATACTTGCTTAAAGTGATAGAATCTAACACTTTGCGTATAGATAACCATTGCTTGGCTTTTCATCACCTTTCCTCCTAAGAAAAGACCGTTCTTGAAGAAGCCTATCTTCCAAGTCCTTGAATCTATTTGAAAACCTTCCCTGCCAGGCCACAAATTGTCAGGCACTCCTTGAATAAGTGAGGTAGGTCCTCACTAGCCATTCTGCATCCCCAACATCTGTCTAGACCAAAACCTCTAGTTAGAACCTTCACAGTAGTCAGCAAGGCCCTCCATAGCACTTTCCATGAAAAAACCAATACCTTTGGTTAGAACCTTCACGGTAGTCAACAAGGCCCCCCATAGTACCCTCATGGTAGTCGGCAAGACCCCCCATAGTACCTTGCACAAAAAAATCTTCATCACATGCAGCCATTGTGGGCACACACACACATTAACACAAGCAAGGTGAAGGTTTACACTAGCATTTAAAACAAGGTGAAGGGTGATGTTGGTGTTCTAAAAAATTTTAATGTGATGGATAAGATACTCTTAAACTAAAGGACTTTTTACAAATTAAATATCAAGCAAAATTCCAATTCAATACTTTACATCAAATGTATGCTTGAAGAAAAGCCTTCTTTGTTGAGACTTGTTTTTATAACCCATGATAAATTAAAAATAATAAAATGAGAAGGAAGTCAAGTTAAGTAACCTTAAACATTAAAGAAGACTCCACTGTTTCACATGAAAAAGTAGTTTCAATAAGAATAGGGAATGGGCTTACACTCACATGCTATTTTTGTTTATTTGTGTGTGTGTGTGTGTGTGTGTGTGTGTGTGTGTGTGTGTGTGTGTGAGAGTGAGAGAGAGAGAGAGAGAGAGAGAGAGAGAGAGAGAGAGAGAGAGTGGGTGTGTGTGAGAGAGAGAGAGAGAGAGAGAAAGATAATTAAGACAAAATTAAAATAAGAAAGCTTGATGGTTCCAAAAGATAAAAGATGTGGAACACTCCTTAATGTATTTTAATTAGGTGTTACTTATTAAGTTATTCATGTGCTCTATTTTAAGTCAAATGGTGATTAACTTGCTTGCCCAACTCAATTTGAGATTGATGCTTGTCCACTCCAATTGAGATTGATTGCTTTGATTTTTTAAATCCCTTATTTTCAAAACAAGCTAAGTGTTGTATTAACTGAGAAAACAATGTACATTAAGCTCGATTGATACCTTAAGGAACCCAAAGATATAAAAGGGTGCATAGAGGGCCAAGTCAAATAGACTGATAGTTGGAAGCTCATATTTAGTGTTTTTTGTTTATCTGATGTTGATTATTGCTTGATTTCACTCTTCAAAGTTAATAATTTGGCAATCCTATACAATTGACACACAACTCAATACAATTTTATTAGTAATTGTACTTTGCAGACTTGTTTTCCATATAAACTCTTAGGAAGATTATACCCCTTAACTTATCATCTTTTTTTCGAATGGAGTAACAAGAACACTAATGTAAGGCACTGATGCTAAGACAAAGCCCAAATTAGATGATTTTACACTACTAGATTTGCACATGGTTCTTGGATAATCAAGAAAGAAATCCTGGTCATGCTTAAAGGTCAGAAATCTGGTTCATTGTATTCACTATATGTCTCTTCAGTGAAAGAGAATTTTATTTGTGTACCTGAGCTATCGTCTATGGGATGTATGACTTAGAAAGGAATGAAGGTACTGCAATGTTCATGTTATATTCTCTTGTTACATCACTCTGATTTTTCTTTATGCGAGCACTGCATTTATGGAAAACAGATTAGGTTGACCTCAACACCCTTAGACAAGGAATTAGGAAGTCCTCTAGATCTTGTTCATAGCAACTTATGAGGACCTATACTTGTTAAGTCTCTAGGGGGCACTATACTTCCTAACATTTATAGATAATTCTACTAGGAAGGTGTGGGTTTATATCTTGAAGCAAAAGAGTGAAATCTTTATTGTCTTTCAAAAGTTAGCAATGGTCGAAAACCAGTCATGTAGAAAGATTAAATCTTGGTGAATCGACAATGGAGGCGAGTATATCTCCTCTAAATTCAAGTACTTCTACAACACTAAATGAGGCATTAGAAGACAATTCACCATGCCTTACACACCCAGTCAAAATGGTGTGGCAAAAAGAATGAATAGGACTATCCAAGAGCGGGTCACTTCTATGTTGTCTACAGGCACTTTAGCTTAGGATTTTTGGAGGGAATCTATTATGATAGCTAATTACTTGATAAACCAATCACGTACAAGATTTTGTAGGGGATGTGGACGGAAAAATAGGCTAATTACGATAGATTACGTGTTTTTGGGTGTGAGGCATTTTCATGTGTCAAACGAAATTAGGCAAAAGCTGGATCCCAAATCACACAAGTGCATCTTCGTTGGATAGTGTGGACGGAGAGATGGGATATCGTCTCTGGCACCCAGAATCTAAGAAGATTATATGCAGCTCACAGGTGATATTCAACAAGTCTAAGATGCATAGACAGTTAGTGAAAGAGATTGAATATCACAAAGTAAGATTTGAAAATGTTGACTCACCACCAGTTACGTAGAATGCTAGACTTACTAGTGATGTACCTTCTACTAGTACAGAGATAAATGTTGCTCCACAGAGAGCAGAATCTAGACTTACTAGTGATGTATGCAGAATGCTAGACTTACTAGTGATGTACCTTCTACTAGTACACAAACAAATGTTGCTCCACAGAGAGCAAAATCTAGTATCAGACACTCAGATGATCTACTTGTGTATCTTGTGCACTTGAGTGTTTTCAGCAGACAAGAATACACTATTTGTTAGTCACAACAATGAGTCTACATGTTATAAGGAAGCCATTCAGGTGGAAGATAGCAAGAAGTGGGAGCATGCTATGCAATATGAGTATAGCTTGATTTTATCCAATTAGAATTAGGAATTGACAAAGTTACCAGAGGGTAAACAAGCATTGCCTTGCAAATGGGTGTACAAGAATAAGTACATGGTAGAAGATCTCGAGTCTAAGTATAAGGCTAAATTGGTTGCTAAATGATTCAAGAAGAAAAAGGTGTAGACTTTGATGAGATCTTTTCTCTAGTGGTCAAGATACTACATTGTGTCTTGTGCTTAGTCTAATAGCCATAGACATGGAATTGGTTCAAATGGATGTGAAGATGGCATTTCTTCATGGGGATCTCAAACAAGATGTCTACATGATGCAGCCAGAAGGTTTTGAGATAAAGCCTAAGAAGCCAGCATGGGTAGAACTAGTGTGTAGACTCAAGAAAGCTATGTATGGACTAAAGCAAGTCTCAAATAGTGGTACATTAAGGTTGATAAGTACATTCAATCCCAAGGTTATGTATGGAGCCAGGAGTATCACTGCTTGTACATAAGGAGGTTGAACGATGGTTACCTCATCATTCTAATCTTGTACATGTATGATATGCTTGAAGCTGGGAAGTCAAAAGATGAGATTGCACTTATCAAATACGCCTTAAGCAAGTAGTTTTCCATGAAAGATTTGGGCAATGTACATCATTTTCTTGGTATCTGTATCAAGTGAGATCGTAAGCGTGAAATACTTGAACTATCACATGAAGAGTATATTCACAAGGTCTTCCGACATTTTAACATACAAGGAGGAAATAATTGAGTACCCCAATGGTTGCATATGTAAAACTAGCAAGAATGATTGCCCCAAATTGGATGTTGAAAAGGCAGAGATGAAAAAGATGCCATTTTTTGTAGTGGACAATGTCATATTTGCCATGGTTAGCACGCAGCCAAACATTGCATTTGCAATGGGAGTGGTCAACAGGTATATGGAAAACCCAGGAAAAAAGCATTGAAAAGAAGTGAAGCATATCTTGAGATATATCAAGGGTCTAGCCAGCAAGTGCTTATGTTTTGGAAACAGTGATGCATCCATAGTTGGATACACTGATTCTAATTACGCGGGTTGTGTGGATACTAGGAGATCCACATCTTGCTATGTTTTCTTATTTGTTGGAGCGGTAGTTCCTTGGAGATAGTGTCTCTAAAAATTCACTTTGTTTTACACGATTGAGGCTGAGTATGTTGCAGTTTCTAGTGCCAGCAAGGAAGTTGTGTGGCTATCTCGTGTGGTGGGAGACCTTGGTATACACCAAACTCTAGAGTTACATTGTTACAGCTAGAATGCAATTGTGTAAGCAAAGAACCTTGTGTCATTTCAAATCAAAACACATCAAGGTTAGGTATCATGTGATACGGGATATTTTGGCTAGCAAACGCATTGATTTAGCCAAATTCCACATGGATGGGAACCCAACATACGCGTTGAAAAAGAGTCTATCTTCAGAGTGATTTGAACATTCCATAGAGACGATGGGCGTGGGTGAATCTATGGTCATGCTTCACACTTGTATAGTTGCACATACTAACACCGACACTTATAGCCACTTGGGACACATTGACCTTCAAGTGGAAGTTTGCTAGAGCTTAGGCTAAATGGCCGGCCACCCATCACTAATGACTAACTTATTCTTTGGATATAATGAAAGAATAATAAGTGACAAGTAATTCTCTCCCAGAGATCCAACACATCTGGTCTCATGTTGCACTACACTGCACAGGTGCTCCCGCAGCGCCTCATTGGCGAGAGACTAGCCTACCCGCTAGATGCAAAGAGAAGAGAAGCTAGACCAAGACCAAGGTGTACTAGACCAGGAAAGAGACTAACCAGTTAGGACCTCAACCATGTATGCTCATTGGAGTGAGACTTCAGTTGAGGTCCATTTGGGCATGCCAAAATGAGAGCATTTGTAGCAAGGAAACTATGTCATGATCTCTATTGTGGGTGCTCCTTAGTGCAATGTGGAAGAAACCTCACTTCAATACAATGCAACCACAATACAATAGAGCAATGGAACCAAATAAACCCAAAGATACAACAATAAACTCCAAACTCAATGGATGTTGTAATGGAAACTCAATGGATGTTGTAATGGAAATGGCCTATGAACTTTGAGAGTAGCGGAATTAGGAAAGTAGGTGAAGCACTTTTAAGAGATTACTTTGTGAGCATAGCGGGTGAACTTTATCGATGGTAGAAACATAAACATGGTACTTAGTTAACTTGGCATGAACAATACTTTTGCAAGAGAGAGAGTTTAGAGAACATGACAATAGTTGAGGACCGGATTCATATGGAGCTGGTCCCCCCTCCAATAGTCATTTGTATTATAGTTTCTCCCATCAAGAGAGACTTGGTACAATACAATATTTGTGTTCCATGTGACCTTGGTGATGCAATGAAGATGGAAAGCTTCATGCATCACAAAAATAACATAAAAATGAAGAAAGCATTAACTATCCCAACATAAACATAACATAACATAAACTTGAAGAAAGCATTAACTATCCCAAGACTCAGTCCCAAGGCCTCAAACACCTTCGAAGGTGGAGAGAGCTAGCAGGGAATGAGGATAGGGAAGAGGAAGAAGAAACATTCCATAGGAGAAAGAAGTAGTTCCTCACTTATCATTACTCTTCTTGCTAGCATACATAATAGTATACTAATGGAGATGGAGAAGATGGAAAGCTTAAGCATTGAATCATGACTCTTGGTTGGATTTGCATTCCATAGCCAAGAGTGTTGGTGTAGGCTTTCAATCTCACAAGCTTGGAGAAGGAGGTGGTGTTCCTCAACTTTCACCAAGTGAGAATGGTGTCTCCAATGACTGTGTGTGATGGTGTATATCCCCCTAGCACCTCCCTTTCTTTCTTTGGGCAAAAATTCTACTTGCTACAAGCTCATTGGACCCCTCTCCCCTTAGCCAATCACATCCAGCATGCAGTCAAGCATATGGGTAGTCTTTTGACAAGTGTCCTCCTTACCCCTTCAAGAGAGAGAGCTTGAAAATAGCTAGATATTTTTTAGGTGGAAGTAAAAGCTCATTGGACCCCTCTTTAGCCCAACCAATAGCATTCAACCACCCATGTGGTTAAGCTTAGTGAGAGTTTGACATGTGTCCCATGTTCTCTTTTAGAATTCCCCTAACTTTGAGATTTTTGTGCATAGGAATTCTCTCAAGCAACTTCCTCATTAAGTGAGTAGGTTCTCTTTTTGACTCAAGCATCTTACCCCCCATGCATAGGAAGCTTTTCAAGTAACTTCCTCATTAAATGTGACAAGTACCTCAAGTACCTTAGTCATCAAGCATGAGAAGCACCTTAGGTGGAGTTCCCACATCAAGCACAGCCCTAGCTTGCCTAAGTTTAGGTCGGGTTCCCACCTCAAGCACAGCCCTAGCTTGCCTAAGTTTAGATCGGGTTCCCACCTCAAGCACAACCCTAGCTTGCCTAAGGTTCTTACCTCAAGCACAACCCTAGCTTGCTTAAGGTCAAAAGGACTTTTAACACTAACCATTGGAGGTCTTTAATGAAGCTAACCCTAAGGTCTTTTAAGCTTCATTAGTCAACCTTGCTCTTTGGAAGACCAACTCTTATTTGGGCCCCTTTACCATTGGCCCCGTGTTGAGATAGATCCGTAAGCACATGTCTAAATTCTAACCATTGTTATCATTTATTATCCCATATTAAATGATCAGTTTAATATGAGAAAATCATTTGGGTTGGTTAGATATTAGATATTTGATGACAATCTCGACTAACTCATGAACCAATACAGACTCTAGAAGGCATCAAACTAAGCTCCAAGACCAAGACTCACACGTAAAATGGGGGTGTTGAGGCTTGAATTATTTGAGGAGAGTGTAGATGTGTGGTGCTAGACTAAATACATGACTTCAAACTCAAGACTCTTAGACATCGAGAAAAGATACCAAGACTAAAGCAAATTGAGTATGCACCACCAAAAAAGGGGGAGCCAACGGCTAACTCAAACATCCCTGACAATCTAGCTGCAGCTATCTCCAAACTACGGCAGGAATGAACTAGCCTCACTGTCGACAACCATTCCTGCCTCTGTTTAGATGATATTCTACATAGCATGAACCCACGACCAATTGTAGCCGCCTTTCCTGTGCAAGTGACACTATAGCCCAGCTACATTGACTATTTATAACTACATACGAAGCAAGAAATAAAAGTTCAAAATACGCATAAAAGAAATATCTTGACATGAGATAGGTGCAAGACATAAAGAAGTGGTTTGCGAGATGGGATGCATTACACTTGCTACATAATGCCTCAATAGACTCCCAAGTGAATGAACCTTTTCTACAATGCCAATGTATAATCTGGAGGGTCATGCTTATATGTTACACAAGCCATGTTGTCCCCAACTAGAATACCATGTTTTTCATATAAAAAAAGAAACCGTACTTGCCCTTATATGCTTGAGTGTGTCACTTTGTCGAAGATACACACTATCACAATCATGCCTCTTAGCTCCCAACTCCCTTCAATGCAAGATGGAATGTAGCAGTGAAGAACAACACAATTTGGATAATAAGCATAAAATGTGGAGGGCACCATGAGAAGATTGGGAGCACCCAGACGAGAAGTGCCAAAAAGCATGGAGGGTGTGCTATGTCCCAAACATTAGTTTGAGCCATTGCATTTGCATGAACTGGATGACATATTCAAGAAAAATGAATCAAGGGTGCTTGCTACCAAAAAAAGGAAGTTAAGGGTTCACAATTGAGTGTGGAATGTGCTACTTGGTCTTTGCATAGGGCTAAACATCATCACGAGAACCCATGGAGCTCTACACTAAAGGGGAATATAGAGACATTGACTAAGGAGTTTGATCGCCATTAGTCGTTGGATTGACTATTGAGACATTTGTAGCAAAAAGGGTCTACAAGCTAGCACAAGATGTTGTGAAGGCTAAGGTGTGGTGCTATTCGCACAAGTGTATGCTATTTATGTTGTTTTCTATTCTAGGTAGTCTATGATAAGTAGATCTTCCTCAGGATATGGAACATAGTTGGAAAATACTTTTTGTAGGCCATATATCTCTTAGAAATGGTCATAGGGTTTAGCATTGTCTATAGCTATAGAGACATTGACTAAGGAGTTTGATCTCCGTTAGTCGTTGAATTGGCTATTGAGACATTTGCAGCAAAAAGTGTCTACAAGCTAGCACAAGATGTTGTGAAGGCTAAGGTGTGGTGCTATTCACACAAGTGTATGCTATTTATGTTTTTTTCTATTCTAGGTAGTCTATGATATGTAGATCTTCCTCAGGATATGGAACATAGTTGGAAAATACTTTTTGTAGGCCATATATCTCTTAGAATTGGTCATAGGGTTTAGTATTGTCTCTAGCTATAGGGTGAGCTAGTAGATAATTTAAACCCCATCTATATATTGAGGTGAGATAATTATTTAGGTGATCAGATGAAAATAAAAATTGATAACTATTGTGCATTCAACACAGCATTAATTGATTTTTAGATCATTGTATGCCAACCATATAGTCTCTTGGGTCTCAAGGCTAGATACTTGGGTGAACTTCTTAATACTATATATAGAGTACATCCCATACCTACATTTATATTATATAGCTTAAGTTGTTAATGTGTACACTTTTGTAAGTAGTTTATTTGATATAGCCATGGTAGGTCTAGCCAGGTACATAGTTCTCAACTAACTATATGGCTTTTCTATATGCCAACTATCTATTGGTTCTAGGTCAACTACACTACAAGAGCAATATAGCTTATACTGCACTTAAGTAAACATGTTTGACCAGCTACATAGTTTCTAAGTCAGCTATATAGCTTCAATGCCATTATATGGCTATGACGGAGAAAATTTTGATCCATCTATATAGCTTTTGTATATTTTAATATAGCTTTTGAGCTAACCATATAGTTATTGTAGCACTATATGACCTCTATATGACTATGGAAGTGTAATGGAATTAAGCTAATAACATTTATTGTAGCAGAATTAAAATGATAGTAGTAAGCATTTCATTAAGAGAATTCCTAATGAAGGTAGAGAGGAAGTGCTTGATTAAAGATAACAATATACACATTACACCTAATTAGCTTGGCATGAACATTACTTGTAAAAGAGAGAGAATTAGAGAAATTGACAATAGTTGAGGACCGGATTTACTTTGAGCCAGTCCCCCCTCCAAAAGTATTTTGTAATATATAAAGAGAGACTCGGTACAATACATTCTTTGTGTTCCTTGAGACCTTGTTGGTGCCATGAAGACTGAAAAATTTATGCACCAATATTATGCCCAAAAAAACAATTAAACTTACTTGCAATAGCATAAACTTTTCCACCGTCTCAATCTTAAGACCCCAAACACCGTCAAAGGTGAAGAGAGCCGGCAGGGAGTGAGAAAAGTGAAGAGGAACCTTTTTGCTAACTGAAGAGAATACTTCTGGTGGGCCGTAGGATTCTTGCCCGTAGTTTGCCTTATGTAAACCTTGGGAAATTTTTGCAGGACCCAATAATTTTCCTTAAAATCTAAGGCTCTTATTTGCTTGTTAGGAGTAACCTTTTGCCTTTGTTGTGACATGAATATAGACTCTTTAATCTTTCAAAAAGATTCTTGTAGATCTTGGTTATACTCATCAATGAAAAGATATTCCTATGTACTTTAAGTAGCAAGGGACTTTTAGATCTTCCCTCTATGAACTTAAAAGGTGCCTTCCCTGTAGAATTATGTACAATGTTATTGTATGCATACTCTACAAGGGGTAAGTAATTCTCCCAATGTGAGCATTGACCTACTTTTGTGACATAAGTTTTTAGTAGATCTAAAATTGTAAGGTTAGCTATCTTACTTTGGCCATCCATTTGTGAGACCCTTCCAAAAATTACTGGTCATTCTAGGATCTCTATCTAACACTATAGATGTTGGCAAGCCATGATATTTGAAAATCTAAACTATGAAGAGGGTTTCCATTTGGTGTGCCTTAATAGTCTTTTTCACATGTATAAAATGCGCTTGTTTGCTAAAACTATCAACTATTGTCCATATTGCTATATTCCTATGAATAGACTTGGGCAATCCAAAGATAAAATCCATGAAGATTCTCTCCCATGGTGAATTAGGAATTGGAAATGGTTGGAGCAATCCAAGTTGCTTTCCTTTATCATACTTTGTCTTTTGGCATACCACACATTTTGAAAACATACTCTTGTATGTCTACTTTCATGGTGGACTAATAGAAGTAGGTCTCTACTCTTCAAAGAGTAGGTTGAATCCCTCTATGCCCTGCATAAGGAGGATCATGGGATTCATACATTACTTTCTCACACGAAGTGAGTTAGTAACACATAGCCTATTTCCATAGAGGAGATAAACATCCTACAAGGTTAATGGTTCCTCTTTCTTCCCTAAGGCAAGGGCTGAAATGACATCCTTCAAATCGGGATCAGTAGCGTACTCATCTATCATAAAAGATAGATCATTGTGAGTTGTTGCTATAGATACCGCATTTGCTTTTGGCCATCATAATAGTGCATCGGCCACTTGATTATGCTTCCCAACAATGTGAGCAATGGAAAATTAAATTGAGAAAGTAAATTTGCCCACCTCATTTGTTTGTCGGAGATCTTGATTTGTGTCATGAAATACTTGAGGCTTAGATTCCTTGGATTAGGCCATCCTTTTATTACCTCTAACTTTGTTGGATCCATTTTAATGCCATATTGAGATAATGTGACCTAAGTATTGAATCTCTTGTAGAAAAAAATCACTTTTATTTTGATTAATGAAAAGTTTATTCTCTCAAAACTTGAAATATTACCTGTGATGTTGCTCCTCAAGAGAATTGGAGTAGATAATGCTATCACCAAAAAATACTCAAGTAAACTTGCGCTAGGGCCTAAATATTTTCTCCATTAAGTGGTTGAATGTGGCCAGAGCATTTATCAAGCCAAAAGGCATGACAATCTATTCATAAAAACCAAATGTCGTGCAAAAAGCAGTCTTTATGATATCGTCATTGACTACACTTACCTGATGATAGTCACTGTTAAGGTCAATCCTAATGAAGTAGGTAGACCCTTGTAATTTATCAAATAGATCTTCTACACTAGCACGAGAAATCTATTTTTGATAGTGATTCTATTAAGTGCTCTATAGTCTCCACACATACAATATGTGTCATCTTTCTTTTGGACTAAGAGGATTGAACAAAAGGGTGAAGAGCTAGGTCTCACCATCCCCTTTTCTACCCGTTCATGAACTTGCCTCATGATCTCCTCTTGTTGAGCTTGTGAAACTCAATAATGAGGCTTATTAGGCGGTGATCTTCCTGGTGGAAGCTCTATTATGTGATCACCATCCCCTCGTTCTGGAGGTAACTCTCTAGGGATATCATCAATTAAAACATCTTGGAATTTACTTAGGAAATTAGACAGCTCTAATTCCTCTTGATTCCCACTATTTTTATCTAGTAAAATATTAGGATCATATATAGATTCCTTAACAAAAGTCATGTACGCAAAAATTAAGCTTTTCATTGACTTATCAAAAACAGGCATATTGACAAGGGGTATGGTGTTACCCATCTCATTATCATCTATGTACATGTTCTTTTTTATATACTTGAATATATTCTCCTTTCAAGGAACTTCATATTGGCAGTCATGCGATTGAACCACGGTGCCCCTAAGATAACATCCTCATGTTGGAGAGGGGAGATGAAAAAGTCATTTTTGTCGATGTAGCTTTGGACATGAAGCCTCAATTTCCCAATTAAGGGTGTAATGGAGGTGTTTTGTCCCTTGAAAGCCCCATGAACCGTCCCACTATCTCCCATCTCAAAATCTTGTATGCCTCATTTAGTGGCCAACTCTGTTGATATAAAGTTGTGAGTTGAGAGATTGTCAAAAAGGATAAGGCATCATCTCCTCTCACCTTTCCTTAAGCATAGGAAAGGGGAGATCCTTTGCAATGAGCATCCCCTTTTGAAATTTCAATAATAGAAGCTCTAGGTGGCTCATTGTGTGCACTTCTTTGGGGGCAAGTGCGATAGCCATGTCCTTGCTCCCCACACTTAAAGCACTTGTTGCCTTTGCAAAAATGCTCTAGCTCTTTAGGAGAGATTTTATTCTTACCTTTGATCCTTTTTCGTTAGCTTTTTTGTTGTTGTTGCTAGAGTTTCCTTTAGAAGAATTTTGAGCATTGTTCTTCTCTCTAGGCTCATTTCGGTCTTTAGTTTTCATGGGCTTAGAGTTCCTCTTAGCCCCTTGTTGGAAATTAATTCATGAAGAAACCATAGTATGATGTATGACCGCAAAAATTGTCTTGGGCCTTTGAGAATTGACATATTTGGCCATGTCTTTAGATAGCCCAGGATAAAAATATTTTTTTTGTTCTCCAAACTCTATCTTTTTGTAGGCAATGGCTTTGAGATGCAAATCCCAAAACTTGTCCACATACTTGCGGATAGACTAGGACACAGCTTCAAACTCTGCCATTCGGTAAGAACTTTTTCTTCAGAATCTCTTGCAAGAGATTGCTTCATTATGGAAGCTCTTAGGACTTTCCATGTCCTTGGAGCTTTGCCATTGCAATAGTTTCAAGACAATCTATGCAATGTGTGAAGCACGATCACCTTTTCCATTGAGCACAATGTGCATAGTCAATGTGACTCTTCTCCATTGCCCTAGCATCTCATCTTGAATCAAAGAGCGGGAGTTAAACCATTCAAATAGCTCTCTTTGTAAATAAGGCCCATGAAACCTTGTACAAAGCTGGCTTCTTGGTTGGATAATTGGTGGCAGAACAATCCTCTAATGCAAATCCTTTTGCAAAAGATTGGTGACGTCTTGGTAGATATCCTAGTGCTTTTAGACTAGTAGCTCAATAAATTCATGCTTAACATGATACTCCTTGACTGGTTTGTTACTTCACATAGCTGGATTTGGGCATGTGAGCACCTCACTCCAATCCTTATCACTAATATCATACTTTCCGTGTGGGCTGCGAGGATTAATGCGCTCTAGTAATAGGCCGCATTCTCCATGAAACTCGAAGATAGTAAAACAAAGCCTTTTCTAGATTGGTAGTGATATGCCCTAGATTACACTTGTCACCCAATCAAATTTCCTTGCAAATGACTCACATGGTGTCCTCCCCATTGATCCTTTGGAACTAGACATGCAACCATAAAGTGAGCAAAGAACAATGACAACCATAATTGAGCAAAAATATTTATATGTGTTGAGTGTATGCAACATGTGTGTGTGTGTGTGTGTGTGTGTGTGTGTGTGTGTGTGAGAGAGAGAGAGAGAGAGAGAGAGAGAGAGAGAGAGATTGAATTATCGTCCACGGAGGTCAGATATGACCCATGGGACCAAAAACAAGCATTATACAATGGTGGCATTTGTAGCAAATCGCATTGATACATATCAGCTAAGGACTGATGGTCCATTGGGAAGATGAAAAAGACAAAAACCTAATCAACTGTGGAGAGAGCCGATTTGGGGTTTCGAAACTCTTAGTTGATGGCTTTACCACCTCGGTAGACTGCCCATTTTCCTTGTTTGCGGGATTCATGTAACTTCTTAAGCTCTTCACTTTTGCGTTTGAGTTGTAGTGGGGTGAGTTCTTCTGCGATCCAAAACTTGGTGTCTTTGAGAAGACGTGATTGTTGGAAGCTTGAGCCGACCTTCCCTACTTTTGAATTCAAGGATGGCATGCCCACTTGGTATAGGCATGTCAGGGCCTCTTGAGGTGATACAACCTATTGCGTTGTAGTCGAGCTTGATCGGCTTGAGAGTTTTGTTGAGGAAGTTGATGCGTTCCGAGAAGTCGTTCTTGGTCGTTTCCCATGCTTGAGGTAGCCCGCCAATGCGGATCTTGAGGGCATTTTCTTCTTGGAGTCGTTGTTCTCAAAGCTCTACTGTCACACATGTCTTCACCTTCACAAGGGTTGCCGAGTGGGTTTTGATGGCCTTGGCTTCAACTTCTTTCACTTTGTTGGTGGCGAGATCGACCATGGAATCAAATCGTGACTCAAGCTTGCTAAGGTGAGCTTTGAGGTCGCGATTCTCTTCCATGACCCGATCGAGATCTTCTTGAAGGCGTTCAATTTGGTCAGATTTGCTCGGTGCTGATAAGATGGCATCAAAGCTTGGTTGTGTTTTTGCAAAGCTCTTTGGAGTGTTGGATTTGGTCGTCGTGCTTCCGATGCTAATCTTCTTCTTGTTGAGTGCACACACAAAACCAAAGTTCTGTGGGAACCCTTGCTTAGATTAGGGTTTTGTATGCCTTAGAGAACTGTGGGCTTGGGACAGAGAACTATGGGCTTGGGGATGAGAGGGCCGAGGCTTGTGCAAGAACCCCTGTTTAATTGAAAAAGCATGCCTAAATCGGGATACAGGTCACAAGAACCAGAGCTTAGTCAAGCAGCCTGAACTAAAACCAGTAGTTGAGCCGACCAAAACTTAGTCGAGCAGGACCAAGACCTGAGCCAAAAACCAAAGCCCAGATCCAGAGCTTAGTCGAGCAGTCTGAGCCGACACCCGTAGTCGAGCCGAGCCCAAACTAGAGCCCAGAGCCAGAGGCTTAATCGAGCAGGGCCAAAACCTGAGCCAAGTCGTGCAGGGCATTTTTGTGTCGAGCAAGGCGGAAACTATTTAGCCAAGGCGTTTTTTACTCGAGCATGACCGAAACAGGTTTCTGAGTCGAGTGGGGGCAAGTTATGGCTTGACGCCCCCCCACAGAGTAGCCCCTCGCCCTGAGGGAGGCTGGGGGGGGGGGGAGGGGGGGAGAGAGAGAGAGAGAGAGATTGAATCAGATAGATAGATTGAATTATCTTCCATGGAGGTCACATATGACTTATGGGACCAAAACCAAACATTACAACGGGTGCGTTTTGTGGAAAATTTCACTGATACATATCAGTTAAGGACTAAGGGTCCATTGGGAAGATGGAAAAGAGAAAGGGGGGAAAAAAAACCTAGGGGGGTTCATTTGTAGGGAGAGACGATTTAGGATTTTGAAACTCTTGGATGATAGCTTTATCACCTCGGTAGATTGACCATTTACCTTGTTTGCGGGCTTCATGTACCTTCTTGAGATCTTCACTTCTGTGTTTGAGTTGTAGTAGAGTAAGTTCCTTTGTGATCCAGTACTTGGTATCTTTGTGAAGACGTGATTGTTGGAGAAGCTTGAGCCAACCTTCCCTACTTCCGAATGCTAGGATGGCATGCCCGTGTGGTATAGGCTTGTCAGGGCCTCTCAAGGTGATACAATCTATTGCATTGTAGTCGACCTTGATCGGCTTGAGAGTCTCATTGAGGAAATTGATGCGTTCCGAGAAGTCATTCTTGGTTGTTTCCCATGCTTGGGATAGCTTGCCAATGTGGATCTTGAGGGTATTTTCTTCTTGAAGTCGTTGTTCTTGAAGCTCTACTATCATACATGTCTTCATCTTTGCAAGTGTCGCTGAATGGGTTTCGATGGCCTTGGCTTTGACTTCTTTCACTTTGTTGGCTGCAAGATCGGCCATGGAATCAAATCGTGCCTCAAGCTTGCTAAGGCAAGCTTTGAGATCGCAATTCTCTTCCATGACCCGATCGAGATCTTCTTGGAGGCACTCGATTTGATTGAATTTGCTTGGTGCCGCTAAGATGACAGCAAAGCTCGATTGTGTTCTCCCAACAATCTTCGGGGTATTTTCTCTGGTCGTCATGCTTCCAAAGGGAAGTTTCTTCTTGTTGAATGCCCACACAAAATCGAGGTTTTATTGCATGTGAGAACCTCTTGTGGGAACCCCTGTTTATGTTAGGGAGATGAGGTGTGAAGCAGAGGCTAACTCGAGCGTGGCTACAGGGGTCGACGTGGGTGCTGAGCAGCACCAGGGCCAACTTGTGGGGTAGAGGTTGCAGTTGGGAGTCGATTGAGATCAGGCACTTCGGCAGTTGAGCAGTGCAGTTGACTGTCGAAACAATGCTGAGAACTGTGCTGCCAAAATAGCGCCAGATCCGACTTGTGGCAGAGGTTGCAGTTGGGGGAGTCGATTGAGGTCGGTCAATTTGATAGCCGAGAATTGTTGCCGAAAATAGTGTTGGTTGAGGGGAAGGACGGGGCTATGGCTTAACGCCCCCCCCAAGGGCAGTCCCTCATCCACGGGGAGGCTTGGGGGGCTAGAGAGGGCAAAGGCTACTCAGATACACAGACGAGAGAGAGAGAGAGAGAGAGAGAGAGAGAGAGAGAGAAGACAGTGGGAATAGACCTAGTTAAGAAGACAATCTAGCAACAAAATCGATAAATAACATGCTTAGTTATCATGGTAACTGTGAGGTAATTACAAGCTCACGCGGGATAGGCAGTCATAAGTCAAGTCAGGCAGCTATATGGGGCCCATAACTTCATTGGATAGATCATGGTATTGTGCCAATATTGTATTATGCCACTATTGTTAGTGTCATTTCTAGAGCTCATCTCGCTCTTACACTCTTTTGTCCCTAAGCTTAGAGCATCCTTTGGCTCATGTCATTGTACTAATTTTGAGTTATGACTGATCTGAATGCATTCCAATTCCCGTTCTAGTATTTGTCTCTCATTTCCATTCTAGTTCAATCTTATCTGATCTAGTCTGCTTGCCTAAATTGATTTAGTTAATTCTACCAACTTAGCTTGGAATAGCTATTAAAAGTGACCAGTTCATTTCATTTGGGCGATCACAATGGCTTGAGTTGAATTGCTCTTGACAAAGAACTACTCTCCCAATTGGGTCTTTGGACTTAAATTCAATTATGTTGAGTAGCACAGTGCGATGGGGGAGGATGATTTCTAGAAGACTTACTGCAATTCAAGATTGAGCTTTTGATACTAAAACAATCTATGGGTATGATGTGGTTCAATTAATAATATGACAACCAATAGGAGTTGATCATTATTGTAGGTCAACTAGGTCTTGGAGAACAGCTTAGAGCATACTACATAATGAAGAAAGGATGGGGATGAATATTGATGAAGAATCCCTTTAGAATTGGACTAATTTTCTATCTAAATCTTTTAGGAAATGATAGTATTGTCATTCCATCTATCACTTGAAGTACCATTGTTCAATAAAATATAATGATTGGAGATTCTTTCAAAGACATTATGCTTGTTTGTATGAAGATCTTTTGGCCATATTGAAAGCTATCAAGAAATGGTGGCAACAATCTTTGATCAAGAATATCAACCCATGAAAATTATGTGATCACTATCAGAAGAGAGGTCACAACGTTTCTGATACTAAGGATTGTCCATATCTTGTTCTTCAAAATTTGGTGGATATCTAGATGCAAGTTCAAGACTAGCTCGATGATGAAATGAAAATTCAAGAAAAAATTCTCGAACTTTGGCGGATATCCAGATGCAAGTTCAAAACTAGTTCAATGATAAAATGAAAATTCAAGAAAAATTTCTAGAATCATCAAAAACTTCATGTGATTTCTTCCAAATTCTAATTCAAGGCAGCAACATCAGAATGACCCAAAGTGCCATCATCAGGAGCTAGTGCTCTTGGACTTAAGTGTTCCTCATTTGGATAAAGATTGGTCAAAATTAAAGCATGATCTTGTGACTAGTTTTGCTTTGGAAAGGGAACACATGGCTTTGAATACATTGATCATTTCCCAACTCTGTTACAGATTATGGAGACTGATAGGCTCTCAGGTCTAGAAGATCCAATATTGACAAGGCACCTAATGGGATATGAGCTTGAAAGCATCACCAAAATTACAACACTAGAAGTATGTCTTTCATATTGCATGGTGGAAAAGGAACGACTTCCACTGCAAGTGAGGGTAGTTCTCAAAGAGATGGATGCACTCATTACAAAGGAGGTGATGGTGCTCCATAAGGAGGGGGGTGTACTTGTCACAGGTGAGGAAGGGAGAGTGCAAGAACAATGCAATATGGGGAGGTTGTGTGCTTGTGACTAGGGAGTTTTTCTTTGGAAAGGGAACACATGGCTTTGAATACATGGATCATTTCCCAGCTCGGCTACATATTATGGAGACTGACAAGCTCTCAAGTCTAGAAGATCCAATATTGACAAGGCACCTGATGGGATATGAGCTTGAAAGCATCACCAAAATCACAACACTCGAAGTATGTCTTTCATATTGCATGGTGGAAAAGGAACGAATTACACTGTAAGTGAGGGTAGTTCTCAAAGAGATGGAGGCACTCATTACAAAGGAGGTGATGGTGCTCCATAAGGAGGGGGATGTACTTGTCACAGGTGAGGAAGGGAGAGTGCAAGAACAATGCAATATGGGGAGGTTGTGTGCTTGTGACCAGGGAGTACTGAATGAGGACATAGTTCGTCAGTTGTATGTCAAAATTTGATTTTTAGATGGAATGAAAGGTTTCATAATGAGGACATGATGGAGAAGGGTGAATCACAAAATTTTTATGATGACAATTCTCATCAACAGAGCCAAGCAATGGTGGAGCAATATAAAGAAATCAATAACATGGAAAGGGGAGGTTCAAGATCACAGTAAGGGGACTATCATCAATTATGGACATTTCACTTTTTTAGGTTTGTTCAAAGACAAGTACAATGAACTGACTGTACAACATACAATGTGGTTGGAAAATGCAATTTTTTAAGAAAACAAAAGGCCAACTTTCACAGAGTCACACTCAAACCACAAATTTGGTACATTTCTAGCAAATCGGTGGGTTAGATTTCAAATGATTATTTTCCAAAGTTTATAAAACTAGTAGAACAAATTTGGTACATTTTTAGCAAATCGGTGGGTTAATTTTTAGATGAATATTTTCCAAAGTTTATACAACCAATACAATAGGGCAAGAGTGGAATCCAGACATCAGACATGCGAGTCCAGATTTCAGGAAGTGAGGGGATTTGATTGCCCAAATTTAGATCGTCAAACATCTAAAACTAGATGGCGAGGTCACGGAACAATAGTTTATCAGATTTTTGATAGTAGTCAGAATGTTTTAATTTGAATGTCGGAGATAAAATTTCAGGAATTCACATGGTCGTTTATCACATTTCAAATATTCAAAAGCTGATTAGATCTAGCCACTCTGGATACAAGATTTAGTTAACTTCAAAATCAAACCCAACACAATGGGTATTCTAGAAGAAGAAATCTTAGGGATCAACCGTACCTATCAATTCCGAGGCATTACGGTTAGATTCTCTGGTTAGTATTTGATTACCAATCAAATCAAAACTAAATCCACAATCAAAATATTTGAGCAAAATCAAAATCACAATTTGTTTAGTCAAACAATGGATGGTACCAGCACTCTAGAAGGTCATAGGATGAAAATTCATGAAGGATGCATGGCTTGAAAATGGTCTCTGGTTAGACTTCAACCTCACTCAAGAAAAAATAGTCCAACTTGAGAGCCCAGGCACAGACAAACAACATCAAATTATAGAGAACTAGATATGTCAAGTTGAGCAGAGTCCCAATAACAAGAATTCAAAGAACCCACCGATGGGATGGATAGAAAACCAATGTTTGGAAGTCTTGATGGGAATCCTAAGATCGCATGAACAAAGGTTTCTTTCAAGTTTTTTGGGAGAGACCTCCAAGCAGTACTTTTTGGCATCATCGAGGGTGTTGCACACAAAAATGGACACAGTTTTATCCATTGCCTCCCTCCATTTCTCTTCCTTGTTTGTAGTGGAGCCCACCACAAGACTTGTGTTAGAACTAATGATGAGGTGGTTTACTCTATTGTCTGATGTGCATGTTACCTCATACAGAATTCCAATTTTGTGTTTCTCTTCAATCTCATCAAGTAAAGATTACTCTATCAACGCATCTTCAACCACGCTCACTATCACATTGAGCCTATGCATTTATATTAGAGAGACTTCATTGACAATTCCTCGCATGGCATTTCCGGTCTATGGATCCATTGGTATGACCCCAAACGTTGCAACATCAAAAAAAAAATGCAATCTTGAATGGCAGTGAAATATGGAATCTTAACAATTCTACTGACAATTTGGATGGAGCCATGGTACTACCCGTCCAACAGCTAGGCTTTAGTAGGTCCAAGACTGCGACCATTATTGGTCAGGTGTGCTATGGTTCTTATCATTGTAGACTTGCTTTTCTTTTTTGCCGCAAGAAATCCAAGGCCTACGAGCACTCACCATCCGCATGGTTGCCTCTACCCATACACGTCGAGAACTCTTGATCGGACTCATGTGGGCACTGCCATAAAAGGAAGCTTTGGCTATCTTGATCCCGAATACTTTAGAAGGAAACAATTGACAGAGAAGTCAGATGTATAATGATTTGGTGTGGTTTTTATGGAGGTGCTATGCACACATCCTATGACCAACCCAGCTCTTTCTAGGGATCAAGTGAATCTAGCAAAGTGGGTGATGCATTGGCAGAAGATGGGACTTCTTAACTAGATAGTGGATCCACATTTTGCGGGCACCATCAACACTAACTCTTTAAGGAAGTATGGGTTAAAAATTGAGAAGTGCTTAGCAAAGCAGGGCATCAACATGCCAGCAATGGGTGATGTACTTTGAAACTTGGAATATGATTTGCAGCTACAAGAGATAGCTATAGCCAATGCAATGGATGAGGACAGACGGTAATTCTCAAGCGGCCTGGGACAGATGCCCACCTGCAATCCCTGCCCACCATTCTGCTGAGAAAATACTCACCATCATGTTTTAAAGATTTTAAAAAGAAGAGCATTTGGGCCCCTCTTACCCTACCCACAAGCACACTCCTGGATGTGATGCAGCCTAGCCTTGGTGTACTGAAGAATTCAAACCTCTCGCTCAGGTGCCCCTTTCCTTGTTGGAAAATTCAAATAGTGTGACAAACTTTTATGCAATAGCCTCAAGACTTTTCTCATTCAAGGCCCCCAAGGAACACAATGCCCGTTCCCCGAAGCCCATGCGCAAACTGGGGGGCTTGAGAAGTCCTTATTTTCTGCTGACATCACAATGAAAAAGGCATTCTTGGTACTGTGATCAACAAAACCTATAATAGTCAAGAGGATGAACACTTTTTCTGCACATTTTTGAAGGCTCATGATCCTACTCAAGAAAGAGCAGACGATAGAGCCATCGAGGTCTTTCCTGCCGCTGTTGAGGAGTCAATCGCTGACCTCTATATAGCCAATAGTCTTGCCCGTACATGCAAAGGTTGTGCTGCACTTTCATGCATCTTTAGGTCAGCCCAAGAAGGCATCATGCCTTCCCACTTGGAGGAAGAATTTGCCCAAGTGAAAGAAGTAACTGCTGGCCCATCCTGCCTTGGACATCTGACGCAAGTAGACCTCTCAATCTCAAGTGCAGAAGAAGAATCCATCAAGGCAATGGCACACACAAAACTTTTTGCATTCTTGCGCCAACCTGAGCCTTGCAAAGCGTATCACTTATCCTCTTCTAATGCTCCTTTGTGCAAGCAACCCTATTGTTCTTGGAAACGATGGCCGATCCCATGGTTTCCATCTCCCACCCTGCAGCTTTAGTTCAAGTATTGATGAAGCCCTGACCCCAACTCTCCTTCCAATGATTCAATCTGAAGCTGCTCGTCTTGTCATTGAAGTCCATAACATCGCCCTTGCAGCATATCGTGACACCTTGAAGGAACCAGCAATGGTCTTCACAGACAATGGCCTTTATAGTAACCGTCTCCCAGGATCTATCGATGATGGTCTCCATACAAATCTCTAAGCTCGATGTTTTTGAATGCTATGAAAGAGTCTCCTTATGCAAATATTGCCACAAATGCAAGCCCAAACCTTGTCGATACATTGGAATACACCCTCGACGAGATGGAGAATCTAGCCTTCATGCTTTCTCGGAACAAGCTCAAGCAATAACCTTGCAACCCTGCAACTTTGAAGCAAACATGGAGATGATGATTGACTTCTTCCATATGTACATGGTTGCAGGAGATTCATTAAAAGCAATTGTGTATCTTGCCTCTCTTATTGATACAATCACTTTTGGTTGACGGGGGGAACTTGATACATGTCGACCTCAATCGCTCTCATGCAAGCTAGTTTATAAAGATGAAGCTGACTCTCGAGCACAATTTAAGCTGAAGATTGCTGATCACTTCAATAGAAACTTACTCATTGATCCGGGATGATGGCTGCAAAATCCACATTCAATTCAACTCTAGTATCTTTTGTTGTTTGCAGTGATTGCTTTTGCAATCACAAAAACAGAAAGCACAACCATCTCATATAGGCACTCTTACATGCACTGCTTGGGTACTGACCACGAGTTTTGCAGAGAGAAGGTACACATCCCATACACATAAGTGTGAGTTGCATCTTGGTTTTCTGCTTTTTGAAAACAAGTAATCAGCCGATGGATTGGACAAGAGAATTATTTTGACTCGTTAGAACGTAGTACAACAAGTTTCACAAATAAAAATGTCAGTTGACTTCTTCTTTTTTGTTTTTAGCTTTTTTCAATGGTCGACGAAGAGACCATGACAAATATCACAAATATAGAAGGGATCATAGCCACATGGACATAGTGATCAAACGGTTCCTAGAGAGCATGTTGATTGCAAGAATAAATACATCAAAGGTAATGGTAATGATAACAATGATGAATGTAGAGACAAAAGCGGGAGGGATGAAGATGATAAAATCCATGTCTCATTAAAAGGGTCTCCATCATATCACTGCTTTTTTGTTGAACACACCTGCATTGAAAAGGTGCTCTCGCCCCAGTGGTGAAATGCTGCCTGAGGACTTCGTCTAAAGTTTGTGCACCTATAGCTTGTCTACTCCAATATCCATCATCTTGTTTGCGACCCCTCAAGTTAACTATGGCGCTCACTGTGAGTGTAGGCTCAACATGGGAGCGATATCAGTGGCAATATGGCAGGTAAAAGCACGATGTTGGTGCTAATGAAGCAGAGGTAGTAGACAACACAAGTGCTCCTTGCCTACTACCCACAGAGCACCTGGTAGTGTGAGGTATCTTCGCAGATCTGGCAAAAGACAAAGGAGGCAGCAGAAAACCTCTATGGCATGGAGTGGATTAGTTGAAGGAGAACCAAAGATTCGCAAAACAAGCTTGAGGATGAGGCTAACAAAAGTGAGCATTCAAACTCACTCTTCCCTGGGCTTTTTGAGGGAGAATCAAAGATCTACAAAACGATCTTGGACATGAGCCTAACGTGAAAAAAGAGAAACAACATAGAAGCATTGGTGATGATAAGCATGGTAGCATAAGTGAACGCAAAAAATGACACGATGAAAACCTATTGTGGCAGAGGTAATGAAGCAATAGTCAAGGGTCCTTGGAGCAACATGTTGTGCTTGGCAATTCTTTGTTTGATAAGCATGCCAACTTTAATGGTGCCCTTAGAAAAGCACAAAAGTGTATACCTTGGTATACGCATCCACGATGAGAACTTCATGGATGAATCAGAGAGAAACTTTAATGGTGCCCTTACAATACAGAGATAATATTGATTGAGTCATTCTATTGGAGTGATTGCGCCGGAGTTTATGAGCTGAGAACTCATCACTACAATAAACCCTATATTGTTTGTGACGTAGAACATAAAGTTACCTCTGTTTCTTTTTAAGTTAAGTCTATCTCTTGCATCTTTTGTATTTGTCTTAACTCGTGTTTTGTGTTTGACAAAGAGGACATATATTCATAACAGTGGACGTTTTGATTGCACAAGCACAACTCAAGCTCAACAAAACTGCAAGGTCCGTTATCTGCATCCAATTTTCCATGCATATATCTTTGTTTGGTGCAACACATAAATGCTATGGGGCAGGGCATGGCTTTTGTTTCTTATCATTTTTGGAGAGACCACAGTGCCAACTCTCCCCCATATTTTTATATGGCACTTCTACATGATGTACACTGTATGTTTAGCATTTTCACTACGTGATGTTTTAAGACAAAATGTTTAACTATTCACAGTGTATCTTGACTCAAACATTATCCTCCGGCTTCCACAATTGGACGACACCTGTACACGATTATCAGGTCTGTTGATGCTTGTTGTATCTTTTGAGTTTGTCAATTCATGATATCTATATATCAAATAGACCGTACATACTTATTTTCTCATAGTTGGATAATTCAAATTATGTATTGCAATACTCGATGCACTCTGTACATGTTTACTTTATTCCTAGGTGGCTGATGTTAAACTACATATGTCCTTGTTTGCCAACACACTTTGTACTTGTTTACTTTAGTATTAGATGCTTTATGTCAAACAATCCTATTATGTTGTACAATAATGCCCACCAAGCAAGACTAGTTGGCGTGCTAAAGACCTTAGTATCATATGAGTGAAGGTCGTTCAATTTAATTTGTGAGACACGTGTCTTCAAGAGAGCTTAAAACTCTTCAAGAGAAAGAAAATTGTCCCTTTCAAATGCTATTCCACAAAGCTATATTCATTCTATTGATATGGTGAAAAAAGCTTGTATACATAGGAGTGTGATCCCATGATGTGAAGTATTGTTTCAATAAGTTTTTTTAATATATTGATTTGTACAGAGTCCTTTTATATAAGAAATTCACAAAGATTTATTTCATTAAATCGTCTTGATATTTTTTTGTTGATTAAACTTATAATTTTTATGAAGATATTTAATATACTTTTGTCTTAGTTTTTCAATGTGTCTTTATTTTATTTTATTTTCAAATGATAATGTGCAATATGCACCTTTCACCTTATTATTTAAGTGGGATATTTCTTAGTATATAAACCATTCGTGATTATGTATGTATGATGTATGTTTAATGGATGTATTATGTATGTATAATGGATAATATAATATTTTTATTTTTTATTTTTTTTGTTTCCAAATGTTCAATGTGCACCTTTTACTTTATTATTTAAGCGGAGACTTTCTTATTTAATTTTGATTATGTACGTATAATGGATAATATAATTTTATACTAAAACTCAACAAAAACTCCATTTGATTGTAGGTCCTTGTTTAAACTTACTCTCCATAGATCTCATTCCCCCCTTAACTTAGTGTCTTCACCTTGTTTATATGGACATGAAAAATCTTTTGATTATTGTCATTGGACCTTTCATTTCCTAAAATCACCCTTCAATTATGCATTTGAGATCTTTTGAAATGGTTTTCAATTTTTTAAGATTGGGGGGTCCTACTCACTTCACATAGATGGGATATAACGACACGGATTTTGAACAAAAGTATGAAATTGCTTCCTACTACAAGAAAAGTTTAAAAAAATGTTGTTGAACTTATAGTATTATCCTTCATCACACACATTTATGTAGCATAAGCTCAACAATTTTCTTAGTCTCAAATAACTGTAACTATTATCAAGATGTGCTTCTACAGTCCAATGGAAGCTCAACATGACCACAAACGAGCCCTAGAGCCTATGGTGGAGTAGCTATATCTAACAAAGGCTCTAAACATAAGCCTAAGCTTAACAAGTAGGTTGTTCTGATTGTATCCAAGCCTTTTGCATCTTTCCTATGTAAAGGTGTTCTATAAAAATCATTTTCTGAACCATACAAAGTTCCTTATTATGATTTTTCCAAGAGGAAAATTTGAGCTAATCTTTACTATTTTTACACATTTTCTATAGATCTCGGAAAATTTGTTCCTTTTCCTCTTGCTCTAATCAACATTTTCAAATTTCAAAGCACGACACTTTTCTTGAACACTAGTAGAAAGGAAGAGCATGTTATAGTCAAAGAGTATTCATTATGAGCCTTGATATCTCAAATCAATTACACTTGTGCAATCTATGAGAGCTTATTGTTGGCCACATCCACCTTGAAGTAGCCCATGTTGACTTGTTCTGAAGA
This sequence comes from Adiantum capillus-veneris, assembly GCF_014529385.1. Classification (NCBI taxonomy): domain Eukaryota; kingdom Viridiplantae; phylum Streptophyta; class Polypodiopsida; order Polypodiales; family Pteridaceae; genus Adiantum; species Adiantum capillus-veneris. The sequence continues at coordinate 155,003,787 of NC_140938.1, forward strand.
GTTTTGAGAGTGCTAGATTGAAAACATGAAAAGTAAGCTAGTAATCATGATGATTTTACAACATACCTAAGGGGTGAAGATGAATCCAATTGGTAGAGGAAATGAAACATATATGTGAGACCCTTCCTCATTCAAGACCTTTGCCATCATTTTTATCCATTTCTTGCTTGATTTCTTGATCGACTTGAAGAATCTAGAAATTTGTCTCGCTTTGACTTGTGTAGTATTAAACCCAGGTACTTTTTGTTGTCGTCCAAGTCGTTTGTAGGTAGGCACATTACTGGTTCCTTCACTTATATGGAGACATGGAATATGTATAAATCCCTCTGAAACATTTGAATCGAGTCTTTTATACTTATAGTTTGAGTATATTGACATCCCTTGGGAATGATTTTCATGAGGTGCACAAAATGATTTTGATGAGAGATGATCAAATCCGGACATGGATTCAATGGCGAAGATGTATTGATAGATCTACCTAAGCTTACATATAATGGCCTAGTTGGCTGATGCGTTCACACAATCACAAGGAAATGAACAACTTGCAATAATTAGAATCGCCAGTGTGGTAATCCAAAACATGAGAACTTTATGGAGTAAGGTAATACTTATCTAATCTTAAAAGCTGAGATTCATGCAATTGAGTAAGGTAGTACAACATGAATCTTGCATGATCTATGACCTACCCAACAACTCATGAAATTTGAATTGCAATGGACCATTAGGATTGAGGTGAGTTTCACTTCATGTAATTGTTATTGTCTCTTTATTTAAAGAACATGCTTGGTTATTTATGGGTATCGTCCACAAAAGCTAGCAAGAATATTATATTATTTGAAGGATGTTAGAAAAAAAAAGGAAATTCATAAAGAAAGCTGCCATACAAACATCACATTCTAAGAAGGGATATATTTAAAACATTTTTGAAAGAAGTTGTAATGTATTTTAAGAATGGTATAGTATCTTGTCCAAAGGGGCTAGCTTGGTTGGTTGAGCATTTCGTCACTGTGACCTAGGCCATGGGTTCAAATACAGCCAAATGACTAGGATGGTGCCCACAAACATCCTTTGTATTTGAATGAATGAGAATGCTTGTAATGCTACAAAAACAATGGTATAATATCTTTGTTTATTCTTTCAAAATACATATAGATTGATTCTATCGTATCATTGTATTGTGTCATAAATTCACATATGAATGAACTCTTTGATAGGATTGAAAACACTCTCTCCTCCAAAAGCTCAAAATTGTTGGTTTTAGAAGCAATGCATAATTTTAGTGTGTGTCCCCGCTCTCTCTCTTCCCCCCCCCCCCCCCCCCCCCCCCCCCCCCTCCTTTCTCTTTCCTTTTTTTGGGACCAACTTAAGGCCTTAGTACTCAAAGGGTGAAAGTTGTTCAAATTTTATTGTAAGTATCCAACGGGTGAAAGTCGTTCAATTTTCATTTCTAGACAAGTGTCCTAAGGGTCTTTAAAAGTCTTGTGAATAAAAAAAAATCATGGCCTTTTAAATGATATTTTGCAAAGCTACATTCGCTTTTTTGGCATGCTTAAAAAACGTTTTAAAGAACAAAAGAGTAAACAATATATTCATAAGAGTTTATCCCACGATGTGAGGAATTGCCAAAGGGTACTTTCATTTACGTTTATTTAACGACTTTAACACAAATATTTCACTAAATAGTTTTACTATTTTCTATGCTATCAAATTTATACTTTCTTATACAAAATATTAAAATAGTTTTGTTTTAATTTTGTAATGTATTGTTTTATTTTACTTCCTTCTCGAAATGCTGATGTGCAATGGTCATCTTTTACCTTATTATTTAAGTGGACCCTTTGTAATCATGTATGCATAATAGACAATACAATTTCATATTAAAACTCAACAAAAAATTCATATGATTGTAAGCACTTATTTAAGTTTACTCTCCCTCGTCTCCTCTTAACTAGGCTGACCTTTGTGCCTCCTCACCTTGTTTTTTTTTTGCATAGAACATTCTAAAGCAAGATCGAGTACCATTGCCTTTGAACTCTAAAACACATTCTAGAGTTGGAACCCTTGTGTGAGTGCCCCCATGGAAGAAAGCAATAGTTTCCTTACTCTCTCTTTAAAATTTGGTCTTGTGAAAAAAGTAAGACCCCCCCCCCTCCCCACACACACCCAAAAACCCCCTTTTTTTTCTTTAAAAAGCTTAATAAAAAATGTTAAAGAATTTAACATGGCATGTCTGAGAAGAAAGAAAAGTCGTGTTCAATAAAAAGAGTATTCTTGAGTGTGTGTGTGTGTGTGTGTGTGTGTGTGTGTGAGTGAGTGAGTGAGAGAGAGAGAGAGAGAGATGAGTGCAAAAACAAAGCGAATGGTTTTGGTTTTCTTAATCTAGATATTTAGCAAACAATGATTCAAAGCTACCCACTTAAACCTATCATTATCTTATCTCCAAAACTTAAAAAAATCTAACCAAACACTAGGATCTTTTCCATTGGCCAGGCCAAAAAAATCTAACCAAACACTAGGATCTTTTCCATTAGCTTAGGTCTATGCTAAGTTTGTCCCTTCTTACTATGAAAATAACTAGAAACATACTTCAAGTAGAGAGCAATGATTCAGACTTGTTTTTGGGACGATATGAGAAGACATCTGCAAAGACCTAAAACTCCACCAACCAACTCCCTACTCCTATAAATAGGACCCCTTGCCATGTGTACATCACTTGACATAGAAATACCCAAAGGTCCATATGCTCCTAGCCACATGACTAATGTCTTGATATAACTCCTTCGTGAATAAGATCTTTTGTATAGTCAAAACAAAAGTGAAAAAATATAATCTTGAGAGTAGTAATGTCCCACATGTTTTCTATCATAAAAAACATCGTATAAAGGATCCATGAAGGGTTCACAATAATGGATTATCAAAGCACTAAGAGAATTGTAGCACCATGCATCTCAGACCTAGAGAACTCTCATACTTTTGTATGTGTATTCATCACTTAAAAGAGTAGAATTGTGTGTAGAACACCTTATAACTCTATTTCTATAGAAAGAAGGATCCCTCATTTAAAGTTTACTCTACAGTGGTTATGCATGGCTCTTTATGCTCCCCTTTGTGTCATAAAAATTCCAAATTTCTTCTCCCAATTCTTACAAGAAAGAGTTCAAGCATATACTTGATTAAGAGCTACTACACGATATTGTCCCTAGGAATAGTGTAATTGCTCGCCACACTCGTAAAGGATATCTACCTTTGCATCTTGTCGAACCTTGACACCAATATTAGACCACACATACACATGATCGTGTCACAATAATGAAATGGTGCATCTTGTACTCCTTGGTCAATAAAATCAATCTTCATTCATGAGCATAAAGTCAACAAATCATTGAATTATCATATGGACAAAAGCCTAGTTGAAAACCATCATTAGAGAAGCTGAATAGGATATTCTTGTAATCTTTAGTAGATGAGACCATAACAAACCCATGATCTTATAAGAAGTAAGATCCTTCTTAGAGATTTTCCACAACACATTTGTAAATGGACACAAAGGTTAGCCAAGTGCTTATCGATGATGGAAGTACTAGATTAGGGAGGGGCTAAGATGCCTCAAGTGCTTAATGAAAAATACTTTTCTCTACATTATCAATGCTACTCAACCATGGAGAGTAGTAGCTCATTGGGTATTCCAAGAACTTGCTCACACATGATTATCTATGTGAGATCTATGCCAAGATTAGTGAGAGAGTGATTAGCTAGTATGCTTAGAATATATGGACTTAATAATTGTGTCCTATACACAACTAGTAAGTTGGTAGCTACACGGACATGATTCAATTTGGAATTCAAATACAACTCATGTGGAGACTTATTCTTAAAAAATTGTGCATTGAAGGTGTCCGTGTACTTGGTCGTTATATTTAATTCCAATATCTATTTTTCTCTCTCTATCCCTACATATACATACCTACATACATACATAATATATATATATATATATATATATATATATATATATATATATATATATATATATATATATATATATATATATATATATATATATATATATATATATATATATATATATATATGTATATATGTATATGTGTGTATGTATACACACACACACACACACACACATTTACACCTTGTAGCTCCACAGAAATGACCTAGCTATTGTAGTAGGAAATGGGTGTCATGCTCTCTACCATGGGTTACTAGCTAGTATGCTTAGAATATATGCAAGAATAGATGGACTTAATATTTGTGTCCTATACACAGCTAGCAAGTTGGTATCTACACAAACATAATCCAATTTGAAATTCAAATACAATTCGCGACTTATTTTTAAAATAATTGTGCATTCAAAGTGTCCCTATACTTGGTTGTTATATATAATTCCAATATCTCTTTGTCCCTCTCTAGCCTAGGCTCTTACAATCTCCAACACTCCTACGTCTCTCTCTCTCTCTCTCTCTCTCTCTCTCTCTCTCTCTCTCTCCACCTATATATATATACCCAAACACACACACACACACACACACACACACACACAAATTTATACCTTGTAGCTCTAGAGCCATGCTAACTAATAGCTCCACCTTCATGCGGCTCTCCTAGCTATTGTAGTAGGAAATGGGTGGCACGCTCTCTAAATGCGTGCTCCTCAATGCAATGTGCAAGAAACCTCACTCGAGCAGAATGAAAACATTATAGAGCAATGGAGCAAAGAAAACTCAAAAGACACAATAGTAGACTCCAAACCTTGTAACTCCATAGCCATGCTAACTAAAATATCTCCTTTCATGTTGCTCCTTTAGATGTTGTAGCAGGAAATGGGTGTCATGCTCTCTATTCTGATATTCCTCAGTGAAATTTGCAAAAAGTCATCACTCCAACATAATGAAAACATTATACAGTAATGGAACAAATCAAACTCAAAAGACACAAGAGTAGACTCCAAACTCAGTGGAACTTGACTAATTCATGAAACCACTTCATAATTTAGATGACAACGCACTCAACTCCAATCCCATGACTCACAGGTACAATGGGGGTGTTAAGGTTTCAAATCTATAGGGAGAGTGCATATGTGTGGTGCTAGACTGAACACAAGATTCAAGACTCTAGACTTATAGAATGTCTATATTGCATACGATGACTAAAACCAACTAAGCATTCAATTGAGTATAAAGAATAGCCATCAATGGCTAATAAAAAACCTGATAGCTAGCTACATCTATCTCAAAACTATGGTGGTAGTGAGCTAGCCATGGTGTCCACTAGACCACCACTCCTTGTGTCTCCCATGCCCGGGGGATTCACCATGGAAAACTTACCGCACCACGTAAGTGCAGGGGAGGGGGGTTCTTTTACAAGTTACATAAGCGTATAAGTTAGGGGCAGGTCCCCAATAATTTATCTCCTAAGCTTAAAAATAAGGGAGGGGGCATCATATTTATGGAGGGGGTGGGGTGGATTGGGGGGGTGGGGGGACTGACTCGAGTTGATTACTTGTAAAAAATTGGTCACCGGTGTGCACTAGAACTCGGATGAATTTTGGGAAGGTTTTTATCATATCACACATCAAATTTTGTATCAAGCTGGACAAAGTTAAGAGCTGATTTGGAGTAGGTCAAGGGTTGATTTACACCAGCTTTGGATAGGTCATAATTGGACAAGTAGCGAGAGTGCAGGCTGATCCAGCACATAGTTTGAAAGTCAAACTAAGACACATTGAGGGTACATCTAGTTATCACCAATAGTGGTTCCTTAGTATATTGTCAGTCACCATGCTACACACTCGTTGACTAGTTTTACTCAATTAGATCATGTGAGACCTAAATTTTATATGTAAGATAGGGGTATGATAGTTTTCTTCATTGATTGTCGTATAAGCATAGAAAGGGGGGTCATATTCCCTGATATGAGTCGTGTATAGGGATTTTATCAAAGTTGTCCGCTCGCAGGTGGCGTCCCATTTTGTATATAGAGTGAATCCCCCGGGCTCCCATGTTACTATCGGATAAGAGTCCACCCTATGTGTACCTCGGACCAACTTTAATTGCCTATCCATTGCAAGTGACACTATAGCCCTCTGATATAGGTTTCCTATTGCAAATCCACTTACAGTGCCAAAAAGTGGAGGCAAGCTATCTATTGACTTTGCAAGAACATTGGTGATATGTACAGTAACTCTTTCTTATCAATGAGATGTATTTTGACATTGATCTTGGTCATACCATTGCTAGACCTATAATATTCTCTTATAGTAAAGGTGAAACGAGTAACAAGGATCTGGTAAGAAAGCACGCGGTGACTTTTTTGGCGTTTTGCTTCGAGCACTCGATACATCAACAATGCAGAGTACAAAAAGTGTTTTTCTTTATTAAGTTTCATAGATCTGTTATGGTTTCAACACCATATATTTTTTGTCAAATCTTTAGTTTAGTCCATCAATTACGAGTTACAACCATGACACATTTGTATGGGTTATAAACACTACCACACATCAGTGGTAAGACCACCCTTTTATGTTTGGTTCTGAGTTCTGGTTTGTCTCACACTGAGAGTTGTTTGAGGGAAGTGCACACACACACCTATGTTGTTGGGGGGGGGGGGGCACTCGTAGTTTCAGGTGATTGAACTCTACCATGGTCTGTATCAAGTCCATATTCAGTGGTTGGGGCTTGAGGGGGGGTTGTTGGGTTCAAGCCCAATTGCCCATAAGAAATTCCTCTTAGGGCATGCAATAGAACTTTAGTTTAATTGCATGGCAAGTTTGCCATCAATTTCTTGTAAAACTTTTCATAATAATAACAATATACAATAGCGTGCTTTTGTTCTACTTGCTCTCTCTCTCTCTCTCTCTCTCTCTCTCTCTCTCTCTCTTTCACATTTTTTGCACTTGCACTTTGAAGGTTGCCATGGATTCTTGCCGGTGGCATCCACCCTAGCTGCTCCTACACCTTTCACCTTCTTAGAGTACTCATTGCCATCTAAATCCATGAGTAGATAGTAACTAGAATTGAAGGCTTTTTTGACCGCATGTGGACCTTGCCATATGGTATTGATTTTGACATCAAACCTATTATCAAAACAATTGTCATACCTTACCACAAGATCACCTTCTTTGAGTCCTTTTTCCTTTACTTTCTTGTTAAGATTATCTTTTTCTTGCATGGAATTCCTCTTGTGCATTCATAAGTTGCTTCACTTTTCCACTCAAGCTCAATTACGGAAAGAAGGCATTCTATCCATGCTTCTTGATCACCTTGTGTCCCATTTTTGTGGAGCCAACTTGTTGGAATGTTGAGCTCAACTTGTTGCAAATCCTCTCAACCGTAGACAAGGTGAAATGGTTTGAACTCCGTTGCTTCCCTATAGATTGTATGGTAAGCCCACAATGCCCCATCCAAGAAGTCATCCTACAACTTTGTCTTGTTTTGCACCACCTCTCTTGTTAGGAAATATGACGTAGCTAAATAGATATTTGAGTAGATTACTTAATGGATAGAGATAGATTTCACACAGAAGAGATTATAGAGTAGAGAGAGAGAGAGAGTGAGTACACACGATATACGTGGTTCACCCAATGTGGGCTACGTCCACGGGAAAGCATCCACTCAATGGCTTTAGTACTTCAAAACAAGAAGTAGTTTACAAAGGGATTATACCCTTAATAGAGCTCCCACCTTGCTTCACTCTCACCACCTCACACCCACCTTGTTGCATCAACTTCACACTATGAAATGTGTGTCAAAATGGCCTCCTTTTACAGGCCAAAAGGGATGCCCTCTCTCATGAGAGGCAGCCATGTGTAGTCGCCCTTGTGTAGATAAGTCCAAATCGGACCCTCCAATCCGGCCATGTGTGGCCGCTCTTGAGAAGACAAGTCCACTTTTGAATTCGGCCACCGGCCATTGACTTCCAACCACCGGCCACCTGCCAATCGGCCAACTGATCGGTCGTTTTCTGAACACTTTTCAACCGCCGTCCGGCCATAATATTCCGACGAAAAGGAATATTTTGGGGTTTTCGGCGAGTGGTTTTATTTTCCAGTGAGTTATTTTTCTTCACGCACGATGGCTTCTCCTCATAATGGGGGCCTTACAAATGTGCGTTTTTAACACAGAAAATTATAAGGGGTAGATCAGGCTCCATACTTAACAATCTCCCACTTGGAGACTGATCTCCAAACGAAACCTGTGACTGCTTTCCATCCTGGCTTCTTATCATTGAATTCCAATCGAAGATGAGCAAAAGCTCAACTTCTCCTTATTGACCACCTTTGTAAACATGTCTGCAGGATTTTCACTTGTATGCACCTTTCCTAGCTTTAGATGTCCCTCTTCCAAAAGAGTGTGTATGAAGTGATATCTCACCTCAATGTGCTTTCTCCTTGAATGAAAGGCTGAGTTCTTTGCAAGATGGATAGCGCTTTGGCTATCACTGTACAAGACACAATTGTCTTGTTTGAATCCAAACTCTTCTAAGAATCTGTGAAGCCATAGAATTTATTTGCTTGCCTCCGTCATTGCTACATACTCTCCTTCCATGGTCGAAAGTGAGACCACTTTCTACAGCTTTGAAGCCCAGCTTACTGCTGTGCCTCCAACCGTGAAGACATAGCCAGTAGTGCTCCTTCAAGTATCTTTGTCACCTTTCATATCTGCATCAGCATACCCTTCTAAAAATACAGAAGCATTTGTTGTTTTCCCTTTTAGATACCTAAGTATCCACTTCACAGCTTGCCAATGCTCTTTACCTGGGTTGTCCATGAACCTACTCAGAACTCCCACTGCATGTGCAATATCTCGCCTTGTCCAGACCATAGCATACATTAGAGAACCTATTGCTGCAGGATATGGACCTTTAGACATATAGGCTATCTTCTCTTGTGTCTTTGGACACATATCCTTGGTTAGTTTAAAGTGACCAGCCAAAGGTGTAGAAACTAGTTTTGCATTTTGCATTGCAAACCTTTCTAGTACCTTCTTGATGTAATCTTCTTGAGATAGCTTTATTGTCTTCTTCGTCCTGTCCCTTGATATTTTCATACCAAGTATCCTCTTTGCAGCACCTAAATCTTTCATTGAAAAATACTTAGACAAGTCCTCTTTTAGGTCTTTGATGTCCTGCATGTTAGCACTTGCAGTCAACATGTCATCAACATACAACATTAGGATGATGAATTTCCCATCTCCCAAATTCTTCGTGTAGACGCAATGATCCGAGTTGCATCTTGTGAATCCATGATCCAACATCCATCGATCAAACTTCAAGTACCATTGTCTTGATGCTTGCTTTAAACCATACAAGCTCTTCTTTAATCTGCAAACCATTTTCTCCTTACCTTTTACTTCATACCCCTTTGGTTGAAGCATGTAAATTTCCTCCTCTAAGTCACCGTGAGGGAATGCCGTATTTACATCCATTTGCTCGAGATGTAGATCATGAGCAGCCACAAGGCTTAAGACAAGCCTAATTGAGTTTATTTTTACAACAGGAGAAAATATTTCATTGAAGTCAATACCTTTCTTTTGAGAAAACCCTTTTACCACAAGCCTAGACTTGTACCTTTTCTTCCCACCTTCTTCTTCCTTTAGCTTGTACACCCATTTGTTTTGAAGTGCCCGCTTACCTTTAGGCAACTCAACCAACTCCCATGTTTGGTTGCGATGTAGTGAGTCCATCTCCACTTGCATGCTCTTCGTCCATTCTTCTTTGGATTCATGTTGCATAGCTTCTTCATATGATCCCGGCTCTACAGAATCTGAGATCAAGAGATGGTTGAAGGAAGGAACAAACCTTTCTGGAAGTCTACTTGCTCTTGTAGATCTTCGGGGAATAGGTTGAGGCTCCTCATTTGGTTGACGTTGTTGCACATTGTCACCGTTTGCAGTCCTTGAGTCTTCACCATCCTCAAGCTCCATGTACTCATCACCTGTTTCTTTTGTTTGTTTTCTTTCCAAGTAATCTTTGTACATATTTTGTTCGTTAAAAATTACATCCCTACTCCTTAAGATTTTACCATCTTCAGGATTCCATAGGCGATACCCAAAGTCTCCTTCTCCATTGCCAATGAAGAAACACTTTTTGGACTTTGCATCTAACTTTGATCTTAGGCTTCTATCTATGTGCATGAAAGCCTCACACCCAAACACTTTGAGAAATGCATAATTCACCGGTTTACCTGTCCATGCCTCTTCTGGAACTCCCCCATCCAATGCCGTTGGGGGTGACCGATTGATTAAGTACACAGACGTACTTACAGCTTCCGCCCAAAGCTCAAGCGGTAGGCGTGCATGTAGCCGCATGCTTCGTGCTCGTTCCATGATTGTCCTGTTCATCCTTTCCAAAATCCCATTTTGTTGAGGTGTCCTTGGGGTTGTCCTTTGCCTCCGAATGCCATTGCTAGCACAAAAGCTTTCAAAAGCTTGGCTGCAATATTCGCCTCCGTTGTCGGATCTGAGGCATTTAACCTTGGTACCTGTTTCATTCTCCACAAAGGCTTTCCACCTTTGAAATATGGAAAATACATCGGATTTATTCTTCATGACATAAACCCATGTTTTTCTAGTCGCATCGTCTATGAATGTTACATAGTACAATGAGTCACCAAGTGATGGTGTACTTGCAGGACCCCAAACATCAGAATGAACCAACTCAAGTTTTTTATTTTTTCTTTCATTTCCTGATTTTTGAAATTTTACCCTCTTTTGTTTACCATAAACACAATCTTCACAGAACTCTAAGTCCACTTCTTTCAAACCTGGTAGAAGCTTCTTTGTTTGAAGGATTTGCATTCCTTTGGCACTCATATGCCCAAGTCGGTAGTGCCACAACGCACTGTCAACTTCTGTAGTTGCTACACAAGCTGAAGGTTGCGTGCTAACAGTACACAAGTAAAGTTTACCGACTTTTTCACCCTTGGCAACCACCAAAGATCCCTTTGAGATCTTCCACCGTTTGTTTCCAAATGCAATGTTGTGACCTTCATCGTCCAATTGTCCTGTAGAGGTCATTTTTTTTCAAAGAGCAGGAACATGCCTAACATCTTTAAGCTTCCATTCATTTCTGTTAGCAGTTTTGACAAAAACTGTACCTTTGCCGACAATCTCACAAGCTTCATCATCTCCCAAGTATACATACCCAAAATTACCTTTGGTGTAGTCTTGGAAATGTTGCTTGTGTGGTGTCGCATGGAATGAAGCCCCGGAATCTACTATCCAGGAATTAGACACATTGTCTAATGAGAGAAGTAGAGCATCTTGCTCTACTTTACCTGCCACATTGGCCTCCGATGTTGGCTTGTTGTCTTGAGACTCTGTCTCCTTCTTCTTCTTGGACCAGCAATCCTTCTTGATGTGGCCCTTCTTGCCGCAGTTCCAACATTCAAGAACTGACTTTGTGCCTGACTTGCTCCACCTTGAGCGATCACGACCCTTTTGATTTTTGAACCTCTCCTTAAGCCTTCCTCTTGTTTCCACTGATAGTGCAGCACTTGATGATTCTCCTGTGCTTCTCCTTCGCATTTCCTCGCTTAGGAGAACACCCACAACATCATCAAACTTAAGAGTATTTGTGCCAGAGATAGAATTACTTACAGCCATCACAAGGCTGTCCCAACTATCCGGTAGAAATGATAGTGTAAGGAGAGCTCGTACTTCGTCATCAAAATTGATTTTCACTGATCAAAGTTGACTTATGTTTGTGTTAAAGTCATTTAGGTGTTCTGCAACTGAACCATTCTCTGCCATCTTTAGATTGAACAAGCCCTTCATAAGAAATACCTTATTGGATGCCGATGGTTTCTCGTAGAAGTCGTCAAGTGACTTTATCAAGTCCTCCATGGTCTTCATCTCCGAAACATTGAACGCCACCGTTGACGCCAAGCTCAACCGGATTGTTCCCAGTGCCTTTCGATCAAGGACAATCCATGCTTCATCTACCATTGTTGCGGGCTTCTTCGCAAGACCGCCTAGTGGCAAATAGAGGTCCTTCTGGTAGAGATAGTCTTCAATCTGCATCTTCCAATGTTGGTAGTTTTTGCCGTTGAACTTCTCAATCTTGAGCTTCCCTTCCTCCGCCATAACTCTCACTGAATTCAAGGAATCCTTTCCTTGAGATAATTTAGCTACGAGCAAACCTTGCTCTGATACCAGTTGTTAGGAAATAAGACGTAGCTAAATAGATAATTGAGTAGATTACTTAATGGAGAGAGACAAATTTATATACACGAGATTATAGAGTAGAGAGAGAGAGAGAGAGTACACACAATATACGTGGTTCACCCAATGTGGGCTACATCCACGAGAAAGCAGCCACTCAATGGCTTTAGTACTTCAAAACAAGAAGTAGTTTACAAAGGGATTATACCCTTAATGGAGCTCCCGCCTTGCTTCACTCTCACCACCTCACACTCACCTTGTTGCATCAACTTCACACTATGAAATGTGTGTAAAAATGGCCTCCTTTTATAGGCCAAAAGGGCTGCCCTCTCTTATGAGAGACAGCCATGTGTAGCCGCCCTTGTGCGAATAAGTCCAAATCGGACCCTCCAATCCGCCTATATGTGGCCGCCCTTGAGAAGACAAGTCCGCTTTTGAATTCGGCCACCGGCCACCGGCCATTCACTTCCGACCACCGGCCATCGGCCTTTGACTACCGGCCACCGGCCAACCGACCGGTTGTTTTCCGACCACTTTCCGGCCGCCGGCCGGCCATAATATTCCGGCGAAAAAAAATATTCCTTTAAAGTTGCCCCTGATTCTTGTCCGTGAAAATTTTGGTTTCCGGTGAGTGATTTTCCTTCATGCACGATGGCTTCTCCTCATAATGGGGGCCTTACAAATGTGCGCTTTTACCACAGAAAATTACAAGGGTAAATCAGGCTCCATACTTAACAACACTTTGAGAAATGCATAATTCACCGGTTTACCTGTCCATGCCTCTTATGGAACTCCACCATCCAATGCTGTTCAGGGTGACCGGTTGATTAAGTACACAAACGTACTTACAGCTTCCACCCAAATCTCAAGCGGTAGGCCTGCATGTAGCCGCGTGCTTCGTACTCGCTCCATGATTGTCTTCTTCATCCTTTCCGAAATCCCATTTTGTTGAGGTGTCCTTGGGGTTGTCCTTTGCCTCCGAATGCCATGGCTAGCACAAAAGCTTTCAAAAGCTTGGCTGCAATATTCGCCTCCATTGTCGGATTTGAGGCATTTAACCTTGGTACATGTTTCATTCTCCTAAAAGGCTTTCCACCTTTGAAATATGGAAAATACATCGGACTTATTCTTCAGGACATAAACCCATGTTTTTCTAGTCGCATCGTCTATGAATGAAACATAGTACAATGAGCCACCAAGTGATGGTGTACTTGCAGGACCCCAAACATCAGAATGAACCAACTCAAGTTTTTTATTTTTTCTTTCATTTCCTAATTTTTGAAATTTTTCCCTCTTTTGTTTACCATAAACACAATCTTCACATAACTCTAAGTCCACTTCTTTTAAACCTGGTAGAAGCCTCTTCGTTTGAAGGATTTGCATTCCTTTACTGTCAACTTCTGTAGTTGCTGCACAAGCTGAAGGTTGCGTGCTGATAGTACACAAGTAAAGTGTACCAATCTTTTCTCCCTTGGCAATCACCAAAGATCCCTTTGAGATCTTCCACCGTTTGTTTCCAAATGCAATGTTGTGACCTTCATCGTCCAATTGTCCTGTAGAGGTCATTTTTTTTCAAAGAGCAGGAACATGCCTAACATCTTTAAGCTTCCATTCATTTCCGTTAGCAGTTTTGACAGAAACTGTACCTTTGCTGACAATCTCACAAGCTTCATTATCTCCCAAGTATACATACCCAAAATTACCTTTGGTGTAATCTTGGAAATGTTGCTTGTGTGGTGTCGCATGGAATGAATCCCCGGAATCTACTATCCAGGAATTAGACACATTGTCTAATGAGAGAATTAGAGCATCTTGCTCTACTTTACCTGCCACATTGGCCTTCGATGTTGGCTTGTTTTCTTGAGACTTAGTGTGCTTCTTCTTCTTGGACCAGAAATCCTTCTTGACGTGGCCCTTCTTGCCGCAGTTCCAACATTTAAGAACTGACTTTGTGTGTGACTTGCTCCCATCTTGAGCGATCACGACCCTTTTGATTTTTGAACCTCTCCTTAGGCCTTTCTCTTGTTTCCACTAACAGTGCAGCACTTGATGATTCTCCTTCGCATTTCCTCGCTTAGGAGAACACCCACAACATCATCAAACTTAAGAGTATTTGTGCCAGAAATAGAATTACTTATAGCCATCATAAGGCTGTCCCAACTATCCGATAGAGATGATAGTATAAGGAGAGCTCACACTTCGTCATCAAAATTGAGTTTCACCCATCGAAGTTGACTTATGTTTGTGTTAAAGTCATTTAGGTGTTTTGCAACTGAACCATTCTCTGTCATCTTTAGATTGAACAAGCGCTTTATAAGAAATACCTTATTGGATACTTATGGTTTCTCATAGAAGTCGTCAAGTGACTTCATCAAGTCCTCCGTGGTCTTCGTTGACGCCAAGCTTAACCGGATTTTTCCCAGTGCCTTTCGATCAAGGACAATCCATGATTCATCTACCATTGTTGCAGGCTTCTTCGCAAGACTGCCTAGTGGAAAATAGAGGTCCTTTCAGTAGAGATAGTCTTCAATCTGCATCTTCCAATGTTGGTAGTTTTTGCTGTTGAACTTCTCAATCTTGAGCTTCCCTTCCTCCGCCATAACTCCCACTCAATTCAAGGAATCCTTTCCTTGAGATAATTTAGCTACGAGCAAACCTTGCTTTGATACCAGTTGTTAGGAAATATGACGTAGCTAAATAGATATTTGAGTAGATTACTTAATGGAGAGAGATAGATTTCACACACAAGAGATTATAGAGTAGAGAGAGAGAGAGAGAGAGTACACACGATATACGTGGTTCACCCAATGTGGGCTACGTCCATGGGAAAACAGCCACTCAATTTCTTTAGTACTTCAAAACAAGAAGTAGTTTACAAAGGGATTATACCCTTAATAGAGCTCCTGCCTTGCTTCACTCTCACCACCTCACATCCACTTTGTTGCATCAACTTTACACTATGAAATGTGTGTAGAAATGGCCTCCTTTTACAAGCCAAAAGGGCTGCCCTCTCTCATGAGAGGCAACCATGTGTAGCCGCCCTTGTGTAGATAAGTCCAAATCGGCCCCTCCAATCCGCCCATGTGTGGCCGCCCTTGAGAAGACAAGTCCGCTTTTGAATTCGGCCATCGGCCATCGACCATTGACTTTTGACCACCAGCCAACCGGCCAACCGACCGGTCGTTTTCCGATCACTTTCCGACCGCCAACCGGCCATATTATTCCAACGAAAAGGAATATTCTGGGGTTTCCTGCGAGTGATTTTATTTTCTGACGAGTTATTTTTCTTCACGCACGATGGCTTCTCCTCATAATGGGGGCCTTACAAATGTGCGTTTTTAACACAGAAAATTACAAGGGGTAAATCAGGCTCCATGCTTAACATCTCTAATGATTGCTACAATGACACCATTATCCTTCTCCACTAACGTATTTTGATTGGGATAGTATGGTGTGCTATGCCTATTCAAAACATGAAACTCTTCATAAACTTTTGTCAATAAACCTTTTCTAAATCCTGGCCATTATTGGAACAATCTCCAAAGGTTTGACAAATCTAAAACAAGTATTAGTGTAGACAAACTTGCTCATTGTTCTCTCATTTACCTCTATCACAAGTTGTGTTTCCACCCATCTAATCATATAGTCTAAAACCACTAGAATGTAGAGGTTTCCATTTTTAGTTTTCAATAGTGAACATGGCATCAATGCCCCATGTTTTAAATGGGCCATTTGCAAGGATTGTTTGTTTCCATTGACTTGACAATTATGACAGCTTCTACTGAGGCGGTTTGGGGCGAGCAACAAGAGAGGCGACCTCTAAATACCCCTCAAGGTTCCTGTGTTGCTCAATTGTGGTTGGGGCAACCACAAGCAAGAAAAAGCAAAAACAAACCCACGGTCAAACAAGTGAAGGGACACCACCTAGTTATGGGATGCAAACTAGGACATAAGAGAGATTTTGTCACGACCAAGAGGAGGTGTAACAAAACACACACAAACAATCTCACACCAAGGCACACGCCAAATGGAGCAAGAGAGCTAGAGCAAAGGGAAGAGAGAGAGAGAGAGAGAAATAAAACTTTTGTAATACCTCATTTGTGACTTGCAAGTGGAGATGGTTTGTTATGATGTTATCGTAGAGCTTGCACAAAACTAACCCAATGCTTAGTGAATGCTAAATATCACCATCACACAGACACGCACACACACATAGTCTTAGGGTTATGGGACACCTCTTACCACTATACCCTCTTACAATGAGCAACAACTTGGCAATGAACACTAATCATGTTCTCAAACAAGCTCAAATGGTAGAACTTAAAAGATACGAGTCAACTCGCATTTTCCAATTACATAAGTGGAAGGACGAAGATTTGAACATCAAATCACGCCTTTGATGCACCAAACATCAATTTATTGATGATGGACAAACATATATAATAGTGGTTTTGAGATTTTGAACTCACACTCTCTCACTTGCAATGTGTATCTTGAAAGCTTCTCTCACACCAAGAGCAAAACTCACAAAGTGGTTGCTACGTCTAAGTCTCTCCTCACGCATAGAGTGTACGCGTGATATGTGAGATGTTGGAGATCAAAGATCCAAGCTAAGAGCTTAGGGCTAATTTACAAGAAGGAGAGGGGCCTATTTATAGGTTGGAGACCCTCCTTAAGGTTATTGTTTAACATATTTTACAAGACTATGATTTTTTAAAAATATCAAAACATTACGGGTCTTCTTTGTCTGCTTGAGTCGCGGATGTGGGCTCAAGATAAAGGAATTATTGATGGTAGATAGGGTGAAATTAGAGTTTTAAGAAGAGAGAGAGAGAGAGAGAGAGAGAGAGAGAGAGTTTTTACTACGTACATGTCTTGAGGTGAGTTGTCTTTTAAAGTTAGGTCAATGGAAATTTTGTGCTAGTAGGTTAGTATTTAGTGTTAGCAATCACTAAAAAGTTAATGTTATATTTACAATGGGTAGAATGAGGTGGATGGTTGAACGAAGATGGGTGAATGAAGTGAGGGAATCCTTGTGATGATGAAGCTTTGAAAAATTTTTGAACTTACTTGTGTAGGTTCTCAAAAATGACTACCAATCCTCTTCTTCTTCTTCTCTTCTTACATCGTTGCCGTCGCAAAGGTTGAACACCATGATGAAAGTGACAATGTTGATTGATGATAATCCTCAGTTTATAGAGATTAAGCATGGTTTTACATGCTGAACTTATGTATATACAGAAGAGGTAAGAAGGAATTGTGATTTAGAGGTAATAGAGAGAGACATAGAGATGGTGTATGTACATGTAGAGTTTATATGAGAGCTAATGGAGGTGATATGGGAGGTTAATGGTGAATAGGGTGAGAGAAACCATGGAAGGTGCAAGTTTGAGAGAGGGATAGGGAGAAAGGAGTGTGTGTGTGTGTGTGTGTGTGTGTGTGTGTGTGTGTGTGTGTGTGTGTGTGTGTGTGTGTGTGTGTGTGTGTGTATGTGTGAGTGTGTGTGAGAAAGTGTGAAAGTGTGGAAGTGTGAAGGAAGGTGAGAGATGACTAGGGTGACTTGTGAGAAAAAGTGGACAAACTAGGGTCCACCAAAAACGTCATATCTCATCGGTGGCATCTCCAAAAGTTATGAGAATTTTTTAGGTGATTATTCAGATTGTGAGCTAAATGTTTCACTTTGAATACCTCCTTAAATTTGGAGTGGAGGTGGATGCCAAAAATCCCACCAAAATGCCTGTTTTTTCTCCTTCAAAAGTCTTCAGTGACCCCCCTTTTGTTGAATTTGCATAATCCTCCAAGAGTGAACTCTTCCTTGCATGAGAGCATGATCTAATAGATTCTTGAGCGTTTGAAAATATGCATTGATTAGGATTATTCACAAATATGATATATAGATATGATGGCAAAAAACAAGTTAGTATATAAACAATTCATGGAATTTGAAATAGTGTCAGTTGTATATAAATATACTGTGGAAAAAAGAAATATATAAAATATAGAGAATTAGATGAGACGTCTCTCATTTGTTTTTATTGATTTAGGACTATTTACAAGAAGTAAGAAAGAATGCATGTAAAAACATCGTAATTAAGTAAAAGAGAATGATTGGGTGAAAGATATTTTTGACATTTTTTCTCGGAGTGGGTTCACACCAAGATTTAGAGAGGCTTGCATGAAAATATTTATTTATATAATAAAGAGTATGCACATTGGTAATAAAAATTGTGGTGATGGTGAGTCAATGTACATAGCATCGCACACCTAGATGGAGATGTTTAAATAAATATAGAAATTTTATAATAAAAACCCTTATATTTAGACCCTATATACAATGAAATATTTACACACAAATGGACCATAATATGTTTCTATTTATTTTTCTGGCTCAATTAGCCCAATGCCTAGCTAGCTAATGGTTTTCAGGAGATATGAGGAAAGTCCCCTAACTCACACACGCCTATGTACAGTGAAAGTGTGAGGATAGCCACAATGTTTGAGTGATTTTGATAGGGTAAGGTGGCTCATGATGACAATTTTGGATAGTCAAAAAATGCCTATCACTATATCAATGTTGAACATCAACATGCAAGCTTGGCCAAACATACCCCTCAAGAAAAATCTTCTTCATAATAAGCTCTTGGGAAAATTGGCCACCACACACTTTCTCATGAAAAACTTCTAGAATGACTAGATTTTTCTCAATTATTGATACTCTTTTGCACACTTGATCCTTTCCTCTTTGATAGAGGGCACCTTTCCCTACTTTATGAGCATAGGCGTGTGTGAGTCAGGGGACTTTTAGGAAGAGATACAAAATTCCCTACTTTATGAGCCCTCTCTTTTGATCTTTTGTAAAGCCTTGTGGAAATTCATCCCTCAAATTATAGCCCACAATGGGAGCCAGTGAATCCATTTTGTGGTACCTTGGTTGCTTGACAACTTTTGAATCACCATGTTCATGAAGAACTGAAATGTTGTTGGAGCATTTTCCAACCCAAATGGCATGACTTCTAAAGCAAAGTAGCCCCAAGATGTGGTGACAATTGATCTTAATTGGTCCTCCAATGCAATCCTTATTTGCAAATAGCCTTAGTAGATATCACACACAATGTACTGCTTATGGCCAACTACCTCATTTGGTAGCTCATCTTGAAATGAACGAGGGAAGTGATCTTGCTGGGTTTCCTTGAGTTTTAATAGTCCACCCACACCCTCCATTTTCCATTCTTCTTGCAAGTGAAAACAAACTAGAGAGACCCTTTCTGAATTTTCCACCGGATATATAAACCATGCAGCTAGAATCTTTCTCACCTCTTTGAGTAGAGCCTTCTCATTGATGACTCCTAACCTTTGTAGCTTTTGTGCTTTAGGTGTGGCCTTAAGCTTTAACTCAATCTTGTGTAGAATAATATCTACTCCATGCACATCTAGTCTTTAGAAAAAAAGCCTAAGAAACTTCCTTAGTACACATTTGAATTCCTCTCTTTCTTCCCTTGTAAGTGTTTTTGACAACATACCTTTTAGTATCCCTTCATCCTACACACTTTTGTTCTCTTGGGGGTATACCTCCTTCAAGCCTTGACAAGAGTTCAACTTCGGGAGGGTCTTCAATAATTGGTTCAGTTGGTGTCTCTCCTTTGTAGGGCTTAAGTAGGCTTACATGAAAGGCATTGTGTATAAGCCAATGGTTGGGCAACTTGAGTTGATAAGCCGTCTCATTGATGGGCTTCAAGATTTGGAAAGGACCATAGTATCTTTTTGCTAGTTTAGCATAATACTTTTGATGGCCCGTAGGATTTTTGCCCGTCGTTTGCCTTAATCGAGCCTTAGGAAACTTGAGTAAGACCCAATCATTTTCTTTGAACATAAAGGCTCTTATGTGCTTATCAGCAGCAGCTTTTTGCCTTTGTTGAGAGATGGTTATAGCCTTCCTAATCTTTTGAAAAGATTCTTGTAGGTCACGGCTATACTCATCGGCGACGAAGATCTTCCCATGTACTTTGAGTAGCAAGGGACTTTTAGGTCTTCCCTCTATGATCTTGAAAGGTGCTTTCCCCATAGAAGTATGTACAGTATTATTGTAGGCATACTCTACTAGAAGTAAATACTTTTCCCATTGTGAGCGTTGATCTACTTCGGTAACATAAGTCTTGAGTAGATCGAGTATCGTAAGATTGGCTATCTCACTTTGGCCATCCGTTTGTGGGTGATAGGCCGAAGAGAAATTCAATCTTGTTCCTAGATTTTCAAAGAGACCTTTCCAGAAACTACTGGTCATTCTAGGATCTGTATCTGACACGATGGATGTGGGTAATCCATGGTGCTTGAAAATCTGAGTTATGAAGAGAGTTGCCATTTGATGTGCCTTAATAGTCTTTTTGACAGGAATAAAATGTGCTTGCTTGCTAAACCTGTCGACTATTGTCCATATTCCTGTATTCCCATGGATAGACTTGGGTAATCCAAAGATGAAATCCATGGATATACTCTCCCATGGTGAATTTGGAATAGGCAATGGCTGGAGTAATGCAGGTTGCTTCCCTCTATCATACTTGGTCTTTTGGCATACTACACATTTTGAAACATACTCTTGTATGTCCACTTTCATGGTAGGCCAATAGAAATACGTTTCTACTCCTCGGAGAGTAGGTTGAATACCTCTATGCCCTGCATATGGAGGAGCATGGGATTCATACATAACCTTCTCACGAAGGGAATGGGTAACACATAGCCTATTGCCGTGGAGAAGATAACCATCCTGCAAGGTGAATGGTTCCTCTTTCTTCCCAAAGCAAGGGCTGACATTATGTCTCTAAAGTCAGGGTCAGTAGCATACTCATCTATCATAGAGGATAGATCATTGTGAGTAGCTATAGACACCGCATTAACTTTTGGTCGTCGTGAAAGTGCATCGGCAACTTGATTGTGCTTACTAGCTATGTGAGCAATATGGAAATTAAATTGCGAAAGAAAATTTGCCCACCTCATTTGTTTGTCGGAAAGTTTGGTTTGAGTCATGAAATACTTGAAACTTTGGTGGTCGATTCGTAGGATAAATGGAGTCCCCAATAGGTAGTGCTTCCATGTATCTAGGGCATGTAGAACAGCTAAAAGCTCTTTCTTATAAATGCCCAAGACTCGTTCATCACTATTGAGCCTTCGGCTCTCATATGCTATGGCATGCCCTTCTTGAAGCAAAACCGCTCCAAGGCAATCACCACAAGCATCACATTGGACCTCAAATGGTTTTGAGAGATCCGGAAGCACGAGGACTGGTTGGGAAGTAAGCTTCTCTTTGAGTTTTTCAAAAGCATTTTGCTCCTTAGCAGTCCATACAAACTTAACGTTCTTCTTTGTTAAGTCGTGTAGTGGTCCTGCTACTTGAGAGAATTTTGCTATGAAGCGTCTATAGTATGCACACATACCAATAAAGCTTCTTAGCTCATGTAGATTCCTTGGGTTAGGCCATGATTTTATTACCTCTAACTTTGATGGATCCATATGAATACCATCGTGAGAGATAATATGACCTAGATATTGAATCTCTTGAAGGAAGAATTCACTTTTCTTTTGGTTGAGAAAAAGTTTGTTCTCCCTCAAGGCTTGAAAAATCACTTGGAGATGTTGCTTATGTTCCTCCAAAGATTTGGAGTAGATGATGATATCATCAAAGAACACTCCAGTGAATTTACGATATGGTCTAAAAATTTTCTCCATGAGACGATTGAAAGTAGCTGGTGCATTAGTCAAGCCAAAAGGCATGACTAGATATTCATAAAGACCAAATGTTGTGCGAAAGGCAGTCTTTAGGATATCTTCATCCACTATCCTTATTTGATGATAGTCACTCTTAAGGTCAATCCTACTGAAGTAGGTAGAGCCTTGTAGCTTATCAAACAGATCTTCTACCCGAGACACGGGAAATCTGTTTTTGATAGTGATATGGTTTAGTGCTCGATAGTCCACACACATACGGTATGTACCATCTTTCTTTTGCACTAAAAGGACTGGAGAACAAAAGGGAGAGGAACTAGGCCTCACCATCCCTATGTCTACCAATTCCTGTACTTGCCTCATAATCTCCTCTTGTTGAGCTTGTGAGACTCGATAAGGAGGTTTGTTAGGCAGTGAGCTTCCTGGAAGGAGCTCAATACGATGGTCATCATCCCCTCGTTTTGGAGGTAGGTCCATAGGGATATCATCGATGAACACATCTTGGAATCCTTTTAGAAAAGTAGACAAGTCTAACTCTTCTTGATTCCTATCATTTTCATTTGATGAAACATTATTAGCTTTTAGAGACTCTTTGACATAAATCATGTACGCAAAAACTGAGCTCTTCATTGATTTATCAAAAGAAAGAGGATTTACAAGTGGAATAGTGCGACCACGCTCACTAGCATCTATATACATGTTCTTTCCCCTGTAGGTGAAGTAAATTCTCCTTTCAGGGAACTTCATGTTGGCAGCCATGCGATCAAACCATGGTGCCCCTAGGATAACATCATGATGTTGGAGAGGAGAGATGAAGAAGTCTTCTTTGTCGACATAGCTTTGGACATGAAGCCTCAACTTCCCAATCAAGGGAGTAACGGAGGCTTGTTGTCCCTTGAAAGCTGCATCAGCTGTTACTATATCTCCCATCTCAAAAGCTTGAATGCCCAACTTGGTGGCCAACTCTATTGATATGAAGTTGAGAGTAGAGCCAGGGTCAAACAAGATGAAGGCATCATGCTCTCTTACCTTTCCCCAAGCATAGGAGACTGATGATCCTTTGCAATGAGCATCCTCTTTTGGAGCTTCGATGGTGGAAGCCCTAGGAGTCTCATTGCGAGTATTCTTCTTGGGGCAAGAACGATAGCCATGTCCTTGCTCTCCACACTTGAAACATTTATGGTCCTTGCGAAAAGCTTCAAGCTCTTCAGGAGAGAGTTTGTTTTTACCTTTGTAAACTCCCTTCTCCTTGGACCGATTGTTGTTGTTGTTATTGTTGTTGTTGGAAGTGCCTTGGGAATTATTTTGTGCATTGGATTTCCCCTTTGCATCATTTTTATCTTTGTTTTCCATGGGCTTGACATTACGTCTAGCCCCTTGATGGAAATTGATGCGTGAAGCAACCATGGTGTGATGGATTACTTCGGTAATAGTACCAGGCCGTTGAGAGTTGATGTATTCGGCCATCTCTTCAGGTAATCCCGCACAGAATTGCTGTCTTTGCTCGGCAAAGTCTATCTTTTGAAAGACAGTAGCTTTGAGATGTAAATCCCAAAAGTTGTCTACATACTTGTTGATAGACTCATGAGAGAGAAGCTTCAAGCCGCGCCATTCGGTAAGAACTTTATCTTTAGTATCGCTTGGAAGAAATTGCTTCATGATGGAAACTCGTAGAGTTTTCCATGTCTTTGGGGCTTCTCCATTGCCACGAAGGCTAGCCCACCATTGACGAGCTGATTTTTGGAAGTGCATAGCTACATGGCGTAGCTTGGAGGACTCTGTGAAGCCCTCGTCCCCAAAGGCCGCATCAAATTGCTGGATGAAGGCCAACACTTTGTCGGTAGCACCAAAGGTGCCATCGTAGATGAGAAAAGATATACTCTTTCCTCCCTCCTTGAACTTCTTTAGCTTTTGTGACCTTCGCCATGCAGGAAATGATTTGCGATGTCCTCCCCTCTTGTATTCTCTAGGAGAATAGCCATAACTTTCATCGGAAGAGGAGGAAAGTGAAGAAGAAGGAGAAGAGGGTGACCTCTTCCTAGCCCTTTTCTTCCTTTGTTTCCTCTCTTGCCTTTCAGAGTGATGAGGAGAAGGACTATAGGTTGCTCTTTTACTCTTGGGAGGAGTAGGCGATCGTCTAGACTGCCGTCTTCGTGGAGCCACATCTTCAGAAGAACTTAGATTGTCATTGCTTTCTTTCTCTTTGGATTCCTCCTCTCGAATGGGAGAGAGTCTTCTTTTGGGGGTCTCTTCAAGAGGACTCCTAAGCTCTCTCTCCTCTGGGAGAGGAAGGGAAATTCCATAAGCATGAAGTTGTTGAGTAACTTCGGCTTGCAAAACAGGGTTGCCCATAGCTTGTTGCAACCTAGTGACGAGATAATTCACAAACATGGGAGCATCATCATTAGCACCTTCATGTGCAAAATCAAAGCTATCAATGTTCATTCTACTCTCTTGATTATTGTCAGCCATGTTAACAAAATTTATGTTTATACTTAGTGTATGCTTTGGCAATACAAAACCTTAGTTGCCACTCCTCTTAGCCTTTGAAAATCGGCTCTTAAGTATCTACACCCACGGCTCAAAGTGGTTAATTATAGAGAGTAGAGGAGTAGGTCTAACATAGCAGAGTTGCCAAGGGCTAGCTCCTTTCGGACTTCTTATGGCTCAATAATGGTAAAGCCGTAGGCAAGTCTAAAAAGACTCCATTATTAAGTCCAAAGCTCCCGAGGTGTGCACCATCCCCCACATAGTGGGCTTAACAAAACCGATATTAGATCCCAGTTCCACTTACTCTATTATAATTAACAACATCAACCATTTATAGGCTACTTAAGTACCTCTCTTCTTAAGCAAGAAAAGAGAAACCAAATGCTCTGATACCAATGTAATGGAATTTGCCTATTCAATTTGAGAGTAGCGGAATTTAATGAGAGTACTTTCAAGAAATGATTTTGTGAGCATAGCGGGTAGACATAATTGAAGATAGCAACATAATCATAGCAATTAGTCAAGTTGGCATAGACAATACTTTTGCAAGAGAGAGAATTTAGAGAACATGACAACAGTTGAGGACCGGATTTATGTGGAGCCGGTCCCCCCTCCAATAGGCATTCGTATTATGATTTCTCCCATAAAGAGAGACTTATTACAATACATTCTTTGTGTTCCTTGTGACCTAGGTGAAGCAATGAAGATGGAAAGCTTCATGCATCACCATCATAGCATAACCTAAACTTGAAGAAAGCTTTGACTATACCAAGCCTCAGTCCCAAGACCTCAAACACCTTCGAAGGTGGAGAGAGCTAGCAGGGAATGAGGGTAGGGAAGAGGAAGAAGAAACATTTCATACGAGAAAGAGCTAGGTCCTCACTTATCATAACTCTTGTGCTAGCATACATAATAGCACAGTAATGAAGAAGAAATAGATGGCAAGCTCAAGCATTGAAGCATGGCTCTTGGATGGATTTGCACTCCATAGCCAAGAGTGTTGGTGTAGGCTCTCAACCTCTACTTGCTTGGAGAAGGAGAGGGAGTTCTTGCACTTTGCATAGTACACAATGAGAGTGTTTGTGAGTGTGTGTGGGTGAGTATACCCCCTAAGCACCCCCCTAGCTTGCTTGGGTCGACCCCCCCTTGTAGCTCATGCTTGAAGCTCATTGGACCCCTCCAGGCCTAGCCAATCACAAGCAGGAGCCATTACAAGCAACATGGGTAGCCTTGGGACAAGTGTCCCCCTTTCTCTTTGAGAGAGAGGACTTGATAAATGCAAAATCAATTAATTAAATATCCTAAATTATCATTGGACCCCTTGGGTGGCCAACCAATAGGCTTCAGGCACACCATGAGGGCAACATGGGGAGGAACTTGACAAGTGTCCTTGCTGCCTCTTCAAGCTGGGGCTTCCCTTGTGTGTGTGTGTGTGTTCTCTCTCATCCCCCCTTGTAGGCTCGCCCCCCTCCTTGTAGGGATATTTTTGACTTTGGATGAGCAAGCCCCTTAGTCATCAAGCATGACTAAGCACTTGAAGTAGGGGGTGTTCCCATAAGCATCTCAGGCAAGCTTCTCAAGGCACCTCAAGCACCTTAATCATGCACCAAGTCAAGCACCTCAAGCATGGAGCCAATCAAGCACCTCAAGCATCTTAATCAAGCACCTCAAGCATGGAGCCAGTCAAGCACCTCAAGCATCTTAATCAAGCACCTCAAGCAGGACAAGCACCTCAAGCACGACAAGCACCTCGAGCTTGGGTTGGGTTCCCGCCTCAAGCTTAGCCCTAGCTTACCTAAGGTCAAAGGACTTTTACACACATTATTGGAGGTCTTCAATGAAGCTAACTAAGGTCTTATGCTCCATTGGTTAGCCTTACTCTTGATAGACCATCTCCCATTTGGGCCCCTTTACTATTGGCCCCGTGTTGAGATGGATCTATAAGCACATATCTATATCTTAACACTTGTTCCCGTTTATTCTCCCACATTAAGTGATCAATTTAATATGAGAAAATCATTTGGGTTGGTTAGATATTAGATTTTATGACAAGTTGCTTATAAAGCATTTTGCACTTTATGTGCAGTACCTCTATGAGATCAATTTTAGATCTACCAATCACCAATAATGTTCATGGCTTGGTTTGGGTGCTTGTGGATCTTTCAAGTTAACCAAGATTGTTATTCATAATATTGTTGTTCCTCAAAAATGTTGTAAGGCATTGTGATCCCTGTTTACCAGACATTCTGGAAGACTGTTTGTAAATGGTGGGGAAACACACCTCAATACTGTCATTTATCCAAAGAGGATAGGCAGATTACAAGTGTAATCTTATGCTAAAGGATATGCAAAGTACATTAACACCAGAAAATCCAATTAGGAAGCATGTATCGCTCTAGTTGGAGTTTGCTTACCATAAGGTAAAGCACATGTGCGACCAGGTTTAGTCTCTTCATGTTTAAGTCAGGTTCTCAACCTTGAACATTGGTTATGGTGGGGTTGTTTACTTATATGATAAGATAACAAGTCAAGGGCTTAAGCTTTGCTGACAAATCAGCAACATCTTACTTTCATTGAAAGTGAGAAAAATTAGTCTTTGCAACATCTCCTCGTTGCAATATCTCATTTAGTATGTTCTAAATAGAGTTTAAACGCTATATTAGATATAGGCCGGTTACACAAAATGGTTGCAAAGGGATAAAAATGTGGATAATCAAGATGTTATTCTTGATTTCAATGAACCTCCTACTAAACCGTGTTCCAGTCAAACGGACGGTTGGATTCTGACAAATGCCACTGCAAAAACATTAGTGTTCTTATGAAGATCTCACCACTTTTGTTTTTGAGGATGAAAACGCTTCTCCAAGGGGGGAGTAATATCACGCCAAGGGCCAAAGGGTCTGAATGGCTCAGTATAGCTAGGAGCCAAGGGCAAGGCATAAGGTTAAGGGGTCCTACTTGCAAAGGGTAAGGGCTATAAGTAGGGAGGTTGGGAGGAGATCATTATGCCGGACCACCCTTTGGTCTTAGAGTCAGCATCCACCCCACTGCTGCAATATGACGTTCCATTTCTAACAACATGGGATTGGTCAACATAGGAAACAACCTTATATTCAAGAAAATGATGCTTCAGAATGTAGGGAGTCTTGCAACTATCCTTTACACAAGGAATCTCCCTTCCTCGTTGTACCTCCTACTTGCCATCAATATGCCATAGTGCATCATTCCCTTATCAATTCTTACTCTTCCACCTTGCACTCTATCTCTCGCAATTTCTTCATCAACATTAATTATAAGCTTGCTAGATCCCTTCTTGAGTTAGAAGAGCAAGCCACTATCCACTACATTGGATTACAAAGGTCTTGAACCAATCATGACAAACCTAGATGTTGCATGAGAAGAAGCTAAGTGATGCCAAGTGAGAGAATTGGCAAGGGGAGTTGCAAGCAAGAGCTACAATGACAATTCAAGAAAAACAAGACGAGGAATTGGGAGGTTGCAGTAGAGGAGGCTCAATGTCTTTGCAAAACCCATGGGTGCTAGTTGAGCCTAGTATTACACCCCTTGACACTACCACAGGGTCTTTTAGAAGCATGGGTAGCATGATCAACAATGTATGGGCTCTTGCATGAATCTTGAGGTTGTGAAGGGCCCAAAAAGATGTGGCTCCCTCACTTAGCTCAGGAATTGAACCCAAACCACTATCCTGAGGGCCCAACTCTATCATTACAATTACACATGTTTCATGGTATATTCTTAGAAACAATTGTCTATAATTGTAATGCCAAGGGCAAACCCAAGGGGGGTCACAGACCCAGGCCAAGGGCAGGCCAAGGCGGGGGCTACTAGTTTTGGATAGGGGATTATAAGTATGGATGGCCAAGGGCCTATATTATGGGTGGTAGGCCAAGAATCCTTCACAATGGCAGCTCTTAGGTTCCTCACATTGGTATTAGAGCTCAAGGGGAGTGGTGAGCTATGGAGGAGGGGGAAAGTTAGCATGAATCTTCTTCTCTCTCATTATACCTCTCTCTTAGCTTATGGAACAAGGGGCAAGCTACATTTCGAGCAGGCCATGCAAAGAATGCATGAAACATGCACCACCATGCAAAGGGCATGGAGAAGCCGCCAAGGAGGGGAGAGGAAGTGTCCATGTGCAAGCGCCCTTGCAAGGAAGGGTAGACGGAGGACATGAATGCGAGAAATCTCCCTAGCACACATTCCTTGACAAAGAATAACCGACAAAACGAATCCGGATTGGATTGCATCGACATGATCACGTTGGGATTCCATGGAGTTTTTACTTCTACATGGCTTGCAAATGAGCAACAAACCATTCTCTCTCTCCTTTTCTTGCTCAACGCTAGACTTGCAGCACTGGCATCATTGTGGAAGGTTTTTTTTTTCACACTAGGGTGCCCATAGTTGGGCCCCCTCTTTAAACTACCAAGTAAGGGTGCTTGCCCATAGGTTAACAACCCTTCCACCTTTGTTTGGTTTTCACGTATGCAAGCCAAGGGCCATCAAGATTGCACATTTGTACGAAACTCAAACGCAGTCGGCAAGGCCAGGATGTAGAATTTTCAGTACAACTGAAGAACATGCAAGGCAATCTTCATGCGACAAGGGATTAATCCATGGATACGATCTCATGAATATGGCAAGGGCTGTTTCACCGACTGCTTCAAGAAATTTGGATGAGGACACGATCCTCTGATAGGAAATTTATCGAGTTTCTAGCTCTTATCTGACATTGGCAAGGCTACGAGCCAATACATTGGATTTGTAGATGCTATGACATACATGACCATAAGAATTGGTAAGCAAGTTGATCTTAACGTTTTAAATTATAAGTTCATGGAATCTTGTAGATCTATCCGCATTCCAAGCACGACAAGCAAAGGTTGCTTTTGTTCGCAAGTGTTTGCGGTTATATAAACATCCAAAGTGGCGCTATTGTGCTGTATCATGCAAAGGCATGACGACTTTGTAATATTCTAGTATATCAAGGGGAGTCGCACAACCTATTTCTTGACTTGATACTACCGCAAGAAGCAACTACTCCAAAGGCAAGGTGCAATATAGAGTTTTTTTTAAATCGACCGCATAAGATGCGTAATGGCTATGAGCCACACACGAGACGGGAAAGTCCCCAGACCACTTGTTACAGCTTGAGAAGTCGAGAGGGGTTTATCTCTGTCATAATCTAGATTTGGAATTTTGCTAGAGCATGGCTCCTAGGCAAACTGTTTTTACACATCCATCGATCAAGACAAATCTATATGGTCAAGGACAACAGTAATCACTCCAAGCAGGTACGTGCTACATAGTTTGCAAGTATTCTTTTGCTTTTCAACATGTGGTACAATTTGACATGGTCGATTTTTTGTGAATGCTCGACAAGATTGACTTTCTTTTGCGATGACATTGTAAACTGGCAAGAGTATCTGTTAGCTACGAGCACCAGAACTCCATGAGTACTTATGTCTAACAAGGCTTCCCTTTTGACATTTGGCATCGTGATTTCCAAAGTTTGGAATACGCTATTAGCATACGAACTTGGGGGAGCTTGCCAAGATGTCCGGAGGTTTGTACATCACAAGAGTGCATGTATGATACATACGCTCACTCACTCGAGCAGTACATATGGCTATGAGCCAAATTTGAGCGAGCTTCTTACTTCTGAGTTACCAGAAAGATGGCCACAAGAGGGCAACAAGGTTAGTAAATTTCAAGTGATGCTTGTTTCTTATGTAATTTAACCTTTTATTTGAAAAATATTTCTCAATTGTGCAAAGCAAAGTGCTTTGTCATACTTCATGTAAAGCAAGGCTTCTCTTATGTTCTAAGGTATTATTAATTGACTTGATCAATGATAATGGCACACATCTTTGGCACTGTGTGGATATAAGCTCATAGTTTATGCAATGATGCATTGTGATGTATCCATGCCAATGTAATCGTGCAAGGCACTTATACCAAGGGGCTCACATGGTTGAAACTGTCATTGAAGCCAAGGGCTTATTATTCTATTTTTTGATATGTATGTACAGTGTACTAGTACGATGGACGTCTGATGACACCCCATCATTGTATACGCTTCCACTATAACACTAGCTACTTTGTCAAGGACGAGGTTAGTTATTTATGTCTTTAAAAAAAAATTTAATCATAGGAAAAGTGCCATACGTAAGTCACTATGGTACAATCACGACCACATACAAGATAGGTGGGTCAAGATGTGATTTACGTTACCTCTCTCTACGAGAGCATTGTACAAGCACATTGTTGTATGCTTATAGGATAAGCTACGACTTATACATTGTTTGCATAGAATCATTTGTAAGGGGCATACAACATAGTATAATAAGGGAGTTTTCATCAACCCAGTACTCTCTCTCTCTCTCTCTCTCTCTCTCTCTCTCTCTCTCTCTCTCTCTCTCTCTCTCTCTCTCTCTCTCTCTCTGTCTCTTCTAATTCTCTGCGGGAAGGTGAAATCAGGCATGATTTTACTAAAATCTTTCCATTAGGAAGTGAATGGGATGAGGGAGGGCCACTTATTTTGGCATGGCTTAATCAAACTGTTTAAGAAAGAGACAAATAGCTTGATGCCATGTGTATAGAAACCCACCATTGTCAGGTTTTAAGAAGATGCTATGTGAAGATGCCATCCTTTGAAAAAAACCACGCCGTTTCTCGTCATTGAAAAGGAAAACCACCTCAAAAAAACGTGTGGAATTGAACAGGGAGGAGGTGCAATCATTAAAGACAAAAGAAAGGGTCCTTGAATTCAAATTGAGCCATTGGATAGTGAGGAAACAATTCAAAATGGATGGCAAGGATTTACCTTGGCCCATAGTCAAAGGGGCTATCTAAGCCCTTGGATTGAGGCTATATCTACGGCCCTAGATGAAAGGTGCTTCCTCTCTTTTCCTTTTCAAAGTGGTCCATTGGATGAAGCCCAAATCAAGGGCTAGGAAAAGATGGCACTCCCTCTTCCTCCCTTGCCCCTTTTCCTAATCTCAAAAAGGAGATCTGCCATGTTAGGACCACTCCCCTTTCCCTATTATTGCACAATATGCTTCAATAAAATAATATTGAGCTTTGAGCTTTTGGGATGACATTTCAACATTTTCAATTTGAAAACCATTCTCTTTAAGAATCAAACCCACCTATTTCAAAGTACCCATGGTCAAAACCTGATGAAAACCATGGACTTCACCCATTTAATTTAAAAAGAGAATCTTGGCTTAGCTTTAAGGGAAAAAAATTGGGATACTTAAATTGCCAAAATAAGAGTCCCTCCTAGACCCCATTCACTTCCTAATGCTATGTTCATATGTAACAAGAAGGGCTAAGAGCCATCTGTTTTTGAATTCTATCAAGTTGAGTACCCATCAATTCTAATGGACAAGCAAGTGTCGTGCCAACACTGATTTTTTGGGTGTTACTTTAGCATTACATACTTTAAGTGTGAAGATTGAGTTAAGTTTCTGAAAGTCTCAAGCTCGTAAATGCTTACCTCTAGCAAGGTGTATAGATGAAGCAAGCAATTCAGACAACATGGTTGTTCACAAAAAACCCAAGATTATGGATTTTTGTGTCTAGAAAAGATCTAGTTGTGAATACAATTCAAACTTGAGTGGATCTCCTATTTTATCTATAGCACTGAGAGTGTCTATACAAGTATAATTTTGTGGTAAGATCCATATCATGATTACTAAATCACTCATTAAGTGTTGATGGTCAATTCTTGGAACCTTCACACTTGCACTTTTAAGGAAAGAAGTCCACAAGCTGCCAAGGGGTAGTGGACAATTTCAACTTCCAAAGTACTATTGGCTGCTATTTGAGCAGTTTCCCTACAAAGTCTAAACAAGGGGTTTGACAATGTAGATATTAACCAAGGGGTTTGGATTGAAAAGGCAACACCCAGGGTTACATGTGAAATACTACTTGAATTTCACCAATTTTTAATTAGTATTCCTAGGCCTTTGCAAGCGGAAAATTTGGGCAAGTGCCTTTGACTATAGGTAAGTAAACACTATGTTTAACCTCCATGTATGCATCTGATTTGGTTTTGTTTCTTTTGCGAATATGCTTTTCTTTACTTTTCCAAGTAGGATGTATAAACTTCTATGTTTTCATCCATTTTTCTCTTTAAGAGACATGACAAGGTCATGTAAGAGCAACGTATTTTGGACCGTAGTGTCCAACATACATTTTTTCATTATGCACTTATGGACCTACATGTAGGGCTTTCTTTGGCACATGCTATCACATGGGATACAACATGGTCTAAAAACTCAAGGAGTTCAGTTTAGCCAATGTGGAATAAAGATAACGAGGGTCCCTCTCACTCATGTCACAGAGTGTTTACAATTATCTCCACACACAAGTATACCTCGTACTTGATGTTCTTTTTCTAGAAATCCTTTTTTGAAACATATTCCACATGTGGAGAATATGAGTCTCTGGGACTGACACCGGCGCCCGTCATATCAATTATGTGTCGCAATAAAGTCCCTAAGTGCTGGTCAAATCTGTTTTATAGACCATTTTCAACATGACGTATCAGGAACAATTTTAGTGGCAAAAAATTGTCGAATATTTGGAACGACTTGTTAAGGTACAAGTATTGTTAAACAACTCTAATGGATGGTTGTATACATGTATCAAGTCTCTATTCCATTGATGAACATGTTTCATTGGTACCTAGGTGTGATCGATTTTCACATTCTATTATGGCCCAATGTCAAGCCAAGGGCCAACCCAGGGGAGTCATGGATATACATGTTCGTATCTGTTTTTGCTAAATGCATGCACACTAGGTGTTATGGGCCCTAGTGTTTAGCAAAGGATGATTTGGAGCAACATGTATATTCATCACATTGGTTGCTCATGAAGCATTTTGCACACTATGTGCAATATCTCTATGAGATTACTTTTGGATCTACCAATCACCAATAGAGGTCATGGCTTGGTTTGGGTGCTCATGAATCTTTCAAGTTAACCAAGATGGTTATTTTTATGACATTATTTATTCCACAACAATGTTGTACGACATTGTGATCCTCGTTTACTAATCATTTTGGAAGACTGTCTAAAAACCGTGGGGAAATACACCTTAGTACTATTTGTTATCCAAAGAGGATAGGCAAATTACAAGTGTAATCTTGTGCTAAAGGATATGCAAAGCATGCACGTTAGCACCAAGCAATCCAATTAGCAAACATGTATCGCTCTAGTTGGAGTTTGCTTACCATAAGGTAAAGCATGTTTGTGACTCGGTTTAGTCCCTTCATGTTTAATTCAGGTTCTCAACCTTGAACACTATTTATGGTGGGATTGTTTACTGATGAAACTTGATAACAAGTCAAGGACGTATACTTTGTTGATGAGTTACATCAGTCAGTTGCTTTCATGGAAAGTGAAAAGAGGTACTCTTTTGGGTACATCTTAGTTGTGATAGCTCATTTAGCATACTAAACTGAGTTTTAAATGGACTCTACATGCTATTTTGTAAACGAGTCAGTTACACAAGACGGTTGCAAAGGGACAACAATGTGGAAATTCAAGATGTTTCTCTCGGTTTCATTGAACCTCCTATTGAACTTTGTTCCGATCAAACAAATAGCTGAATCCATGAAGGATGCCACTGTGGAAAACATTAGTGTTCTTATGAAGATATCACCACTTTTGTTTTTGAGGATGAAAATGCTTCTCCAAGGGGGAGTAATGTAATACCATTGGCAAACCCAAGAGGGGTCACGAACACAGGCCAAGGGCCGGCTACTAGTTGTGGACAAGGGATTCTAAGTATGGATGTCCAAGGGCCTATATGAGTAGGGCGGAGAATCCTTCACGGTAGTTCCCGGATTTCTCACATAGAAACAATTGTCTATAATTTTAAACTCAGACAATGCCTTGTTATCTAAGTTTAATTTTTTGTGCCTAGTTTACTTCTATGTAATCGGACCTGTGGTCTAGCTTTATTTAAGTCCCCATGGCCTTTAGTCATGAGGGTATTGCACCCATGTGGCATCAAATCTCATGCAAAGGTGGCGCATTAGTAAAATTACACCGGTTTGTCCCTTGAAACTTCATAAGTCATAGTCATCCACATACAGATGCACTTAAACCACACCTTTCATATATTGCCTCAAATAAGAACAATATATTATAGTTTACAAGCAAGTGGCAATTAAGATGGAAAAACTTAAGCAGCTCATTAATTAATAAAATAATATTTGTATGCCTTTCACACTTCTCCTCTATGCATGCTACCTTAGCAAGCCAAAAGCTATAAGCCAATGTGTAGAGCTTTGGTGCATCTTTAGCATCTATTCACAAGTCTTTCTGTACCCATAACCTCAATGGACCATCCCCATGACTAAGAGCACGCAAGGGAAAATGGGGTATTGCACTGAGTGCTCTACACTCTCCAAAGAAATAAAAGCAGTGCTCAGTGGCTTGAGACTTGCTATTGTTGTTCTCTCTCTCTCTCTCTCTCTCTCTCTCTCTCTCTCTCTCTCTCTCTCTCTCTCTCTCTCTCTCTCTCTCTCTCTCGTGTTGTGAGTCTTTGTCCTTAGAATTTCAAGGGTAGGGCAAGCTACAAGTAGTATTGAAAGTGCCATGGCGAGCCACCTCCCTCTCACGCTCATGTTGTGCAATAGTAAGAACCACATGTGGAAATCACTTTTTCTTTGTCTTCTCCCTTCTCAATCTCATGGGGCACTCAACAGGTCTCTCACTACTATTGCAGCTTGTGCTTTCATCTCATACATCACAAAGAGGTAGCACATGAGTCTCAGATTATGTTGGGAACTTGGGAAGGCTAGCCATAACATGTTTGACTGTTTGATTGTGAGGTGTAGAACGCATTCTTTGAGAGTTGTACCTTGCCAGCTTAGGGTAGGTGCTTTAATTGGCTTTCTTAAACAAGATTTAGTGAAGAAGGGAGTTAATCATACATTTGGTGTGAAGTATTGACCATTAAAATTTTCTTTAATTTTGTAATTAGTAAAAGAGTTTTTTCATTTAAACATAAAATCTTTTTAGAATGCCAACATGACTCCCCTTTTTCAATTCAATTCTTAGCTTTATAAAATAAACCTTAGTGAAGAAGGGAGCTAGCATACATTTGATTTTTAACACTCCCAAGGAGATTCAAAAGTCAAATGTATGCTAACTCTGAAGCCAACCGTCTAGAGAAGGCGTTCACTGAGGATGAATGCTATCTTGCATTACAGGCCCTTGGCAAAAAACGATCCCCTAGCTGGGACGGTTTAACTACTGAATTCTTCAAAGAATTTTAGGATGATATTAAGTCCCCAATCACGTGAATGGCCAATCACGCCTTGATTGATGGGGTCCTGAACCTGAGCATTAAAAGAGGCCTCATCAAGATTATCCCTAAACAAGTGTGTTGTTCCCAGTTGAAGCATTGGCACCCCATAACGACGATGTCAGTTGCCTATAAAATTATCACCAAAGCTATAGCCCTCAGTCTCTCCCGCCCTTTTAGACAAAGTCCTCACTCCTCACCAACATGGATTTATACAGGGGAGGTCAATCTATGATAACATTCTGGCAGCGATGGTCGGTATTGAATATGATTCTGCCACTAAGCAAGAGCGTGTCCTACTGCAATTTGATTTGGATAAGGCCTATGACAGAATCACATGGTCGTTTATTGAAGATGTCATGAAGTCTTTAGCCTTTGGGCCTCGTATGTGTTGATTGGCCAACACTCTTTGTGCTGGTAGCCAATCGGAGCTCCTCTTCAATGAAAGGATTGTGGGGGTCTCTGAGGTAAGTAGGGCTACCCACTTACCCCTCTAGTGTTTTCCATTGGATCCCATCCTTTGGTAACATTACTTGAAGATAGTGCAGCTAAAGGGGACATTCAAGGACTAGTTCTACCTAGCAGTGACCAACTTTTGGCTAAGCTTTTTGTGGATGAATCCCTGCTATTTCTCAAAGCATGCCCCCAAGTCATTAGGAAGGCCTTAGAAATTCTGCAAACCTCGCCTTAGCATCAGGGTCAAAGTGTAGCATCAAAAATTCAAGATCTCTCTCTCCCTCTCTCTCTCTCTCTCTAAAAATGACTCATTCGATCCATCAATGTGGACATGGGAGATTATAACTAAGAAGAGCATTTTTTGACACCTGGGAGGCCCTTTGGGGGTGGATGTAACCCACAAGCAAAGATTCCTCTGGGTGATGGAGAAGTTGAAGAGCAAGATGCGAAGGTGGGAGTATGTGCTCCTCCCCTTTCCGAGCAGAATAAAGGTTACCAATTCTTTCTTACTTCCATATGTAGCTTTCAATGGGCCATTGCTTAAACTTGTCAAATGCAATTGGAAAGAGTTTTTGAAACCAGTTAAGAGATTCCTGTGGAAGAACAACACTAAAGACTCAATGCCATGGCAGTGGGCTAAGTGGGAGACCGTTGCCAGACATGTGGAGCAAGGCGGTCTCGGGATTCTTGACCCTAGCATTCATGCAGAAGCCTAATGCGCCAAGCTTGTGGTTGCACTCATGAAACAAGACTAGGCTTGGGTTATTTTTGCTAAGGCTATGATAGATAAATCTAAGGTATGTTCAGAAGGTGGTTAGTGGAAAGGACTTGAAGGGCACGACAAGCTGCTTGCCCCTTGTTGGGCCCTCGTTGGGATGTCCTTAAACTTGGGGGTATCATAGGAGAACTCGCTCGAATATGCAACAGGGCAAAGACCTTGGAATGGGGAGAGCTGTTTAGATACTTTCAAAATTCCATATCTCATTGGCTCCCTTGGCTCTCCAAGGTTGGAAGCATCCAGTTAACCCCCTTTTGGAGAGAAGTTTCTAGGAAAATTAATAACAAAGGTATTAAATTTAATTGTCAATTATGGGATTACAACAATTGTAATTGGAAAGGAGCGGATCAACTGGCTCTACAGTATAACCTAAATGGGACATGTATATTGTTGATCAATAGAGCTCTAGAATGACTTGTCAAGGTGTGCTTGTTGAGCGGTGAATCCAAGTTTGAGTGGAAAGCTTGGCAGTGTACGAAGAACATACACTTTCTTAAACCTCGAACCAAGGAAGTATACTGCACATTTGGTTCTCTCCGCTTAATAAGTAGTGGGGCAAGCAATGGCCTGAGTCAAGGTGGGAGATAGTTGTAAGGAATATATGGCGCCCCCTTGGCTGCATAAGATGAAGGTGTTCATATGGAAGGTTCTAGGGGGAGCCATGCCGACTGGGGTGAAGTTGTGCATTAGAAGGATTGGACCGGATAGATGTCCACAATGTGGAT
>NC_140938.1:155651472-155816472 GCF_014529385.1 Adiantum capillus-veneris
CTCTTCAATCTTCACTGAACTCTTCTTTTCATCTTGCTCAGAACTCTTTGTTTTTCCTTTTTCTTGTTTCCACTTCGTATAGTCTCGCTTCATGTGACCCTTCTTGCCACAATGGTAGCATTCTATGTCATCCTTTGACTTCGAATCACGAGACTTACTTCGGTTTTGTGCCTTCTTACTCTTCTCTTTAAACTGTTGTCTCCCTCGAACGACCAAAGCACTATTGCCTTTGCCTTTGTCAATGTTCTTCCTGTTCACTTCCTCTGTGAGCAAGCTGCCTTCTACATTGGCACTTGTAAGACCTTCTGGCGCGACAGAATTACTTAACGCTGTACGAAAAGTATCCCAACTGTCTGGCAAAGTGATTAAGAGAAACATAGCCTTCACTGAATCTGGAAAGACTATCTCCTGTGCTGTTAACTGGCTGAAAATTGAGTGAAATTCATTCAGATGATTTGACATGGCTGTCCCTTCCTTCATCTTCAAATCCACCAATTTCTTGAGCCAGTAAATCTGAGAAGCAGCACTTTGTTTCTCGTACATATCACATAGCTTTTGCCATACGCCATACGCTGTAGTCTCTTCTGCTACGTTGAAGTAAACATTTTCTGCCAGTGTCAGCATGATTGTGGAACAAGCTAACTCGTCAAGCTCTTCCCACTCATCTTCAGTCATAAATTCTGGTCTCTCCCCTTTGAGCTTCAGTGGCTTCACTTGTTTTTTCTGCACCAAAACCTGCCAAATCTGCTTCTTCCAGAATGGAAAGTTTGTGCCATCCAGCTTCTTTATGTTGTAAAGAGTCTCACTTTGAGAAGATGCCATATCTGCCAAACTGTTTACTCCTGAGAAAAATCCGGCAGAGTTTCCCCTGTAAATTGGCCTCTGTACACAGTAAACAAGCTGTAATCAACAAGCTGAACACCTCTCCTCAGGAACTGTCAGTATTTTGAAAAATTTTGACAGAGTCTCCCCTGTAAACTGAGCTCTGGGAACCAAAAGATAGCTCAAAAAACAATCATAAATAGCTGACCAGTGAAAAATCCTGTAAGCATACACTGTCTCCTCTCTGGGCGATGACAGAATCTGTATCTGTCTCAAGACTGAACCCTGAACAATGCCTCAACGGCCTGACGCATAAGATGCAATCCAGTGTCTACACAAAGTCATACATCCTAAGGGATAAAAGTCGCCGAAGAGGATGCGTGTAGAGGGGAACTCCAGCAACCTAATCCACCTCACACTGGGTAACCCAGCCCCCAGTGCTTGGCTTCAAAAAACCTCACACACGACCCTCTCAGATGGCTCAGCAAACTGCCCAGAACTAGCATACATCCTATAATAGACCAATCACTGTCCTATGACCGCTGCGGCGGTCTGTCTGCTAGTGTGACTCACAACTAGCAGACCCACAATCACAGTACATCAATCTGCAATACATGCCAGTGGTGTCAAGCCGTCGTATGGCCAAACCTCCCCTGGAACCTGGCAAGCACAAGAAGTAGCAATGCAGATTGCAATATATATATCTGATGATATATATGTGTACCTGGTCTATAGATGATGCTCTGAAGACGAATAAGTGATGTATGTCGATGTCGATATTGATGTCGACCACCTCCTGCTTGTCAATCTACACAAGACGGATTTCTTTGCGGCTGAAATCTATCTTCTGCTGTAGTGCTCAGAACGAAATTCTGAGGGCATAAACGGCTTCGAAAGGGGGGTAAAACTTCAGGTCGCCTGCTGAAAACGCTCCCGGAACGCCGAGTGTGAATTTTCGAACTCCGGATCCAGAATCTGCCGGAAAAGTGCGCGAGTGCGCGATTGCGCAAATCCGCACTGAACCAAGGCTCTGATACCAATTGAAGTCGAGGAGCGAAGCGTGGGTCGACTCTCTCACACACACACACACACAGTGAGCTTACACAGTACAGTAGTACGCAGAGAACTGTTAGAAGGGTTATCTCCCAATTCCTTAGTATTCACAAAGTATAAGTTAGTATATACAAAGAGTTAGAGGTAAGTGAGTTAGGCGGGCGGCCGGCCATATCCGCATAAGAGGCCACTTGGGCTTTAATCCCAACACCTACCAGTTTAGAATGTGCAAGGCACTTATGGTTTTGGCTCTCATGTTTGAGGCCATCACTTTTGCCAAGGGCTTAAAATTATGTATGCACGGCATGCTAGCTAGGTGGATTCAATTCTACCGCCTCATGAAACACGCTTCCGCTATAACACCAGACACTTTGCCAAGGACAAGATAAGTTCTGGATTGTTTAACATGATTTCTGGGTCATTGTCAAACCACAACACCACTAAAAAGAACCTAAAACTCGGACTTTTTTCAACAGCAAAGTGCTATAATTAAGTCACACTGGTGTCGTCACAACCACATACATGATAGGTGGGTCAGCCTGTGACTTGTTTGTTCTTTTCTGTTATCTCTCTCGATGAGAGAGTCATAGGAGAAAACTGTTACATGTTTATAGGATAATCTGCACGAAAGGCATAAGATGCACAAGAGCATGGAAATCAACTATACATGTCATAGTCGTTTAAGGGAAGTTACTCAGTCCAGCATGCTCTTCTTTCTCTATTTCTTATTTCTCCCGAAGAATAATGAAAACTTTTTAAGAATATTTTGATACATGTTTTGCTCGTGAGTCAGCCTGAGCCAAGGTGCTCTAACTCTCGCTAGAAAGTGGCCAAGATGCCACTCCAATGAGTCTTCATCGATTTCTTGATTGAACACTAATTTGTTATTGGCATAAGGGCTATGAGCCACACAGGCTAAGAGCCATTGTCAGACCTAGGGTAAGACCCAAATGATGGAATTTCTTGGGTGATTGTTCTCCAGCTTGAACATATCTACCCCATGGAGTTCCCATTGATGTTAATGGCCAAGCAAGAGTCTTGCCATTATAGATCTTTTGGGTGTTCTGTACACACTACATGTTTTTAGTGCGACGCTCGAATTGAGTTTCTGATAATCTTAAACTCACATCAGATGATCTCTACCACAGAGTATAGATGCAGCAATCAATTGAGACAGCATGGCTGTCCATAAGAGCTAGGCATCTCCCTTGTGTAGATCTCTTACTCTCTCTATAGCACTACGAGTGTCTATGGCAGCACAGTTTTGGGGTAAGACCCAGTGGGTGATTTAGTTTCTATTCCCGTTATACTTTCAAGGAAATAAGTCCGTAATAAACTACCATGTGATAGCAGATGAATTCAACTTTTCAAGTTGATTCCAATCATTTTGTCAACGGTTGACTATGTTGGTTATCGTTACCTACTAATTGAGCAGTTTCTACAAAGGGTCTTACCAAGGGGTTTGACTCGTAGATTTTAACCAAAGGGTTTGGATTGTGAAGGCAGCACCCAAGGTTTCCAGTGCAATGTTGCTTGGGTTTTTTTTTCCCAGACGTATAAATACACTTGAATGTTTCAGAGACATGCCAAGGGCATGTCGCAACAACGTATTTTGGGCCGTAGTGTCCAATATACCTTTCTGCATTATGTTGTTATGAATCCACGTGTAGGGTTCAATTTGGCACATGTTGTCACAGGGGATACAACATAGTCTAGGAACTCAAGGAGTTCGGTTTAGCCAGTGTGGAGCAATGAATGAGGGTCCCTTTCACTCTTGTGGCAGAATTGTTTAGAGTTACTCCACACACAAGTACATCTTGTACCTGAAGGATGTTCATTTTTCAGACACCCTTATATGAGACATATTCCACATGTGGAGAATATGAGTCTCTGAGACTAACACTGGCGCCCACTATTGCAAGTATGTGTCACGACAAAGTCCCTAGGTGCTAGTCAAATCTATTTTCTAGACCATTTTTAGCATGATGTATAAGGAGCAATTTTGATGGCCAGAAATTGTCGGATACTTAGAATGACTTGTTATGGTACAAGTGCAGTTAAACAACATTACAGATGGTTTTTTATACATATAGTAAGGCTATGAGTTGTTAATGAAAAGGTTTCATTGTTTGTACATAGAAGTGATTACTGTTTCACCTTCTGTAATGGTTCAAACGTTTCAACAAGGCTGGCAATCATGGGAAGATGAAAGTATTTAGTTTCTGTTTAGAACTATTCACATTCCCCTTTAATGTGTGCTAGGAGCATCACATTCGCCTAGCAAGATAATCATGGATATACATGTTTGGATCTGTTTTTTGCTAAAAGCATGCACACTAGGTGTTATGGGCCCTAGTGTTTGGCAAAGGCTGATTTGGAATGGCATGCATATTCATCACATTGTTTGTTTATGAATCATTTTGCACTCTATGTGCAGTATCTCTATGAGATTCCTTTTGGGTCTACAAATCACCAATAGAGGTCATGGCTCGGTTTGGGTGCTTGTGGATCTTTCGAGTTTACCTAGATGGTTATTCAGGACATTGTTGGTTGCTCAGCAATGTTATATGATCTTGTGATCCCCGTTTACCAGTCATCTGGGAAGACTATCTGTAAACTGTGGGGGAACTCAGTACTGTCAGTATCCAAGGAGATAGGCAGATTACAAAGTGTAATTTTGTGCTAAGGGATACGCAAAGTGCGTACATTAGCACCAAGCAATCCAATTAATAAGCATTTATTGCTCTTCTTGGAGTTTGCTTACCATAAGTTAAAGCATGTTTGCGACTAGGTTTAGTCTTTTCATGTGTAAGTCAGGTTCTCAACCTTGAACACTAGTTATGGTGGGGTTGTCTACTGATGAAAATTGAGAACAAGTCAAGGACTTATATTTTGCTGATAAGTTACGTCAGTCAAATACTTTTATGAAAAGTGAAAAGAGGTACTCTTTTGGGTACATCTTTGTTGTGATAACTCGTTTAGCCTGCTCGTCTGTGTTCTAAAAGGAGTTTACACACTCAAGGAGCCGGTAACACCTGACAATTGCAAATGGACAAAAAAGGGGAAAATCAAGTTGTTACTCTTGGTTTTATTGAACCTCCTACTGAACCGTGTTTTGGTCAAGCGAACAATTGGATCCATGAAGGATGCCACTCGTGTTTTAGAGGACAAAAACGCTTCTCCAAGGGTGGAGTAATTCAAGGACAAGGATCCTAAGGAGCAAGGCTCGACCTAGGGGGTCAGGGACCTGAGCCAGGGGCTCGGACTGGACCAGTGTGGACTGAGGATCAGTATTATGGCTAGGGCTAGGAGTCTCGGTCTATACATAGGGTGGTAGGGTGGTGGATCCGGCATCACAGTCTCCTAGACCTTTCACTAGCTTTGTATGTTGAAGTCAAATAGTTAACCCTTTGATATTCACCTACCAACCACAATCATATATATAAATGGTCAAAGCATTAACATGTATATTGCTTCTCATCATTTCCTATTAATATATATAACATACTTCTTGTTGAAAATGAAATTTGGGTTCATTTACA
This sequence comes from Adiantum capillus-veneris, assembly GCF_014529385.1. NCBI lineage: Eukaryota > Viridiplantae > Streptophyta > Polypodiopsida > Polypodiales > Pteridaceae > Adiantum > Adiantum capillus-veneris. Next base: position 155,656,890 of record NC_140938.1, read on the forward strand.
TAACAAGTGATAAAATCATGAGGCCTGCAGTATAAATATCGAAACCGCACACCATCTCATTTGTCATAGAAATCTATATACATGCCTTGATTGTGTAAGTGGCTTAGAAACCTTCATCTGAATTGTATCAACAGCTTTACTCCAATCTAGAGAAGACAAAGTGGACATTTTCTGCCCACCAAGATGTCATACATCACCTCCCATAGCCCTGAACTGAGAATCTTGATGCCAAGCTGGCCATTATTTTTGAGCCCTTCGAAGTCTGCATAATAGAAAATACGGTTTGAATGCCAGCTTTGAGTAGCTTGACAAACTTTACAAATATGATAAGTCATGATGTAGTTGCACACCAGTGGCACACCATAATGCAGAACCTTATGATCTTGATAAATTTAGTAAACAAACATGCGAATTATCATGATTCAACATATTTATCAAAAAGATTATTGTTCCACTTGCAGAATTTCATTGACTCACGCTTTAATCAAGACAAAGATTGCCATTAAATATCAAAATCATGAATTTTCTTTACATGTTTGGGCAAAGATCTTTCACAATTCACATGCATAGCCCAAAATTTAATCCGAAGCAACTGAAATCAAGGGGCTTTGAGACTTGAATTTGGTGACACTTGGTTGGCAAGTGGAAATCTCCGTATCCCCTTACCTAAGTAACAAAAAAAACATGACCCTGAGGAGTGCATTGAACACAAACCTTAGCAAATGTCCGATAAGACGTTAGATGATCCTTTGATTAGAGAACTCTTTAGCTTTTGACTCCGTGTTAGAGTAGTCTTTCGCTGCCATCCACTACAAGGTCCGATGTTACATCGTCGAGAACATTCCCTGGCGGTGTATTTGTAGCAACGTGTTAATACTTGGCAATGTAGTAAGCTCCTGATCTCCACACACTTGCTCCCTAACGTAATCAAAATTCAAAGTGTAAGACCACCATTAGAAGTATGTTGATCAACCAAACATCACCTACAAAACACGATCACTAACTTAATCAGCCAAAAGGCAGGGTTGCAAACGCCTACAGAGAAACGATGGACCCAATTGCCACAGAGCTATGCAGCTTTGAAAACAACGCACATAGCAATCTGGGTTAAAATCGGAAAGGCAATCACATGGTGTAAAAAAGCTGGGAAGGACAATGGGCTGGAGAGCAGCTAATTTGAGCGCCAAAAAATCGTCAAGGCGTGGGGCAGGAGAGTGAAAAAGAGACCAAGGTTATGAGCAGAGAGGTATGGTGGGTCTTTGTGTGTGTGTGTGTGTGTGTGTGTGTGTGTGTGTGTGTGTGTGTGTGTGTGTGTGTGTGTGTGTGTGTGTGTTTGTGTGTGTGTGTGTGTGTGTAGCTGTACAATGTTTGTAAGAATAAAGCCTCATTCTAGTTAAACAAAGTAGCAGAAGAACTTCCCAAGTAGTAAGATAATGTGTAATCCACTGTAGGACAGCTTGTCAAAGCTAAAGAAAAACTTCCAAGACAAGATAGAGTCCTTACCTGCATCCATCCAAACAAGACAACATATATGTTAGCCTTGGATGTGTTTTACAGGTATCAATGGACTATACCAGTTGTTATCCATGTCCATCTTACAAAAAAAAATCAACTTTTTACAAGCTCAGTCCATAGTAAATGTTTTTTTTCAAAGGAACCCAAAGATTTTATAGACGAATTTCATATTATTCTAATTAGAAGGCCATTACCCCTTCTAATCCAAGTGTCAGACTCCCCCCTTTTTTTAACCTTAATCACAGATCATCCTTTAATGAAGGTACCCATTAGTGTAGTAAGTTCTCTTTTTTTTAAAAATATATTTTTAAATAGTTTACAATCCAAACATAGTCTAGTTTAATGATTGTTTTTCAAGTATGGCAAGGTAATTCGGCCATCATATTTATCAGAGCTCACCAATTTTGTGGGTATACTTACCTTCTACCGCCTTATGGCCAACCAAAGTGGCAAGAAACGCTTGCTGAAACTAAATAAGAACACGAGTTTCCCCTCTTTTTTCACAAGAAACTCTTATGTTATATAATATGCAATTCCTAGTGTGAAAAAACAGGAAATCCTTGTAGTACTTTCATTATGACGGGTTATAGCTATTCAACTAGTACCCAAAAAGGAGTGGTGTTACAAAGGAACAATCTGATACTCATAAGCAACACATTCAAGCATTACTTTGACCATAATTAATAAGATCATAAAGTCTAATTAACAATCGAAAGGCAATGCATTTCTAGGGAATAGTCACAGAAGCTGCAGTAATGCTGACCTCCCATATTACAGTGATCAAAAAAGCATTGTACAATGGTAAAACCATTTTATGTTTCAAAAGATTCCTTCCTAAGCAACAATCAGTAGTAACCAAGGAAAACCCAAGTAAACGGGAACACTAGCCGCTAGTGACGCTAGTGAGCCAGCCGAAAGAGTAAAAAGTAATGCCATTTTTTATTGTTAACACAACCATGTTTTAACAAAAGTAACAGCGTGCTACCTGGTCCCAATATAAGTTCATTATTGGTGTATGGAGGATGGAGCAACACCCCCTTTTTAAGCTTACCATCAATAAGATAAAAAACAGTTAAACCAATTATAAGATAAAAGTCATGCAGTACCGCACCAGGTAATCCGCCAACCTACAACAAAATTAGTATGCTTGAAGGAAATGCTAGTTTACACTGGATACTAGGGTAAAAAACCATAGCCAACATAATGGTCAAAACACCATCCAGTAAAAAAACCAGTTTTTTTAAACAGTGACAGCAGATAGTGAACCATCAGAGCTTAACGCATCAAGGAGAATACCCAATGATGAGATTAAAACTTTGCAGGAGAAAATAACCCAAAGTTTCCAACCCACTTGTGTAAAAAACCCTTTCAAAGTGACATGATTTCACAGCTAAACCAAATAGCCATAAAATATGTGCAAAAAACCATAAAATAATAGATGCCGACTTGTGTCACTTGGGTTGAGAGTTCCATGCTTCAATGCAATGGAGATACAAATACGCAAGAAACGCAGTCACTTTTTCTATGCAAACAAACAGAGTACAAACAAAGCTAAGTGAGGGGCAAAGATGCATCCTCACCTTTTAAATAGAGGGTGGAGGGAGGTTTCCATAACTGCATATCATGCAGTTTCCCAAGCGTGGAGAGATCACCAGTAGAGATGGTGAGGTCGCCTGCAAGGTGCAATGAAGAGGCAACCAGTAGCTTTCACGGCCGGGTTTTACCCGATGCAATACCTATCACTTATGTAGTGAGAAGGGCTATGTCCCACCGTAATGCACATAGTTGGTAGGATTTAGTAGAGTCCCAGGAGCTTAGGAAAGCTCGAGAATATATGCAAGGAGGGTGGTACAGTTTGTGGGTGTGCGTGTCAATAAGCCAAGGCAAAAATTATCTCTACCACAGCAGACCTTTAGTGATCCTGAAGGGCTGAGTCCCGTAGTGGAAACTCAGCAAATCAAAGTTTAAATAGGGGTAAGTGACAAATAGGTTAGGAATTTTTTAAGTATCACAGTGTGTGTGTGTGTGTGTGTGTGTGTGTGTGTGTGTGTGTGTGTGTGTGTGAGAGAGAGAGAGAGAGAGAGAGAGAGAGAGAGAGAGAGAGAGAGAGAGAGAGAGAGAGAGAGAGAGAGAGAGAGAGAGAGAGAGAGAGAGAGAGAGAGAGAGAGAGAGAGAGAGAGAGCTCTTAACTAGGCTGCGAACATTGTGAGGCGGCTCGTGCACAATCAATCACCAAAACCAAGGGAATAACAAGGGGGGAAACCCAAAATTGAAGAGGAAAACGATAGGGATCTATGAGTGGCAAGGAATTCTAGACATGTCCTCTAGCCAGAGGTTCTACAAGGATTCGTCACTATTGATGTTGATCATGAGAAGAGTGGAGAGCTAATTCTTAGAGTTGTTAACAATGGGACATTGGTGCAGCTGCAATTGAGGAGCGATTGAGGACTAGGGGAGATGAGGGATGACAAATTGGAGAAAAAGTAGGAGAGGGCATGCTAGTAAGGTTGTTTTCATGCTGCTCTTGACCCCCTACTTAAGCCACTCCACTCTGCTTCAACTCCCCCAACACCTCCACAATAGCTAGTACCAGACTTGAGTCATCCTCTTGCCGCACTTTTTTTCTGCTCGATAGCTTATTAAGAGCGTGGTGCACTTCATTAAGCACAAAAAGTTCTTGAGGAGCTTCCTATCTGAGATGTTGGGGGGCGGGGCGGGGGGGGGGGAGGGAGAGAGAGAAAGAGTAAGCTCTGGGCTGTTGATAGGGTCTCACAAGAGTGCATTGATCGCAAGATAAGTCCAATACCAAAGTCAAGAATATTTGGGCTATTTTGAGCAAATGCAAAGTGAGGGAACCTCTCCAAATGAAATGATGTGGGCCAAAGATGATGCTAGTAGTCATGCATTGTTGAAGGAAAATGTCATGCTTGGCACTGCCTCGGTGAACCATATCATCGTGAATTCCTTTGACCATATCTACTATTATAAAAAGGGGAAGGATTCCGTCCCCTGCTGCATGGCGTGACCTCCTTGATCCGGTATGTGTGCTCTGCAGCACCGGCATGACAATGGACTAAGCGCCCGCTAGAGAGAGAGAGAGAGAGAGAGAGAGAGAGAGAGAGAGAGAGAGAGAGAGAGAGAGAGAGAGAGAGAGAGAGAGAGAGAGAGAGAGAGAGAGAGACGGCTAAATGGTACTGCTCTCGACTAATCGTGTTGGTGCCCTCCTATTTTGAATGTTCTCGATTTTAGTTAGCAGACAATTTTCAAGCTCCAAGTGGTCCTACAAGTTGCATTCATGTGCTATTGGCCTTCACATTCATTTTGAGCTCACCCCTGGGCCCTCGCATTGCTTGCCTTGTGTAATCAGTATGCTCATTGCTGAGAGAGAGAGAAAGAGAGAGAGAGAGAGAGAGAGAGAGAGAGAGAGAGAGACAGAGAGAGAGAGAGCCTCATCTGTGTACAACTTGCACCATTTGTATCCTCTGAGAGAGAGAGAGAGAGAGCACCACCACCATTGGTTGTGTGTGTGTGTGGCTTGAGGACAACCTGCACAACTTGCTTAGGGGGTGTCATTGAGTCATCTCTCTCTCTCTCTCTCTCTCTCTCTCTCTCTCTCTCTCTCTCTCTCTCTCTCTCTCTCTCTCTCTCTCTCTCTCTCTCTCTCTCTCTCTCTCTCTCTCTCTCTCTCTCTCATGTAAGTTGTAGGTGTGCATTGGGCTGCTCCATTTCCCATGTCGCATGCTTCATGGCTAACAAGTAAGGTAGAATGGGCATAGAATAACACCGCGTCTTATGTTGCAGGGCATGGTCTGAACGTTAGGCTTTGGGCGGGCCCAGTTTTGGTTACAACCTCTGTGATCTCCTAGCACTACTATTTCTCCTTCGGCCAGTTTGGCATGCCTTGGGTACATATTATAGTCCTCATCTTCTCTATACTCCTCTACTTGAATTTTCTTATTACTGACACTACCTTCCTTCAATTCAACACACACTACCTTTTGGGATTTTCGATGAGGTTGATGACATCACAATACATGGATAGGCTTCGTAGTTGGCAAGGTGTTGTAAGAAAGTGTGTGACCATTATCGAGAATAAGGTGAGTGTTGATATGTTTTTCTGGCAGCTAGGAGTAGCAAACTAAGGGTACACGCTAGTGAAGGTGCACATCGTTGCATTAACATGGGCTAGAGAAGCTTTAGAACTATAGTTTGACAGGGTTGTAGTGCATGCAACTATAGTGCAAGAATGGAGGAGAGAAGGATATCATGTTGCCATGCACAAACTTCTCCAAAGTTTCGTGTTGTTAGACCAATGATTGCAATCATACTAATTTTAAAAGTTCTTCCAACTCAATCATTGTCACAATTCATTTGCATGGGCTTGCCTGCTAGTAGCAACATGGAAGGACATTTGTGGCGAGACTTCCAAATAGACATGCACATAAAGTGGTTCTACTACGAGATCAAAAGAATTCAACATGATGGCTTAGCACAAAGAGTTAATGACCAGAGGTGCCAATAGTAGGGAGCACGACACAAAGGTGCATTACAGTGCTTGACAAAGGAGTGAGAAGATGTCAGGACACCGGCAAGGCCGGACTAGACAAGGGCAGGGCCGGGCTAGGTGGTCTGGAACGGGGAGTCCAACTAGGGAAAATGGCTAGGGGCTAGCCTATATAATGCATGGTTGGGTGGTGGACTCTCAGACCCTAGTTTCCCCTTGTCTTACACTCGTATCAGAGCACAGGGGAGGGCAGCCATGGAAGGGAGGGGAAGGGGATTTGCATGGATTCTTTATCTCTCTCTTTCTCTCTCTCTTTCTCTCATGCGAGAGCAAGGCCTCTCTTCTCTCATACGAGTGTTCTGTCTCTCAGGCCTGGACGAAGGAGAAGACCTACCAAGTCAAGCACGGAGGACGAGTCTGCAGGGTTTCAAAGCAAGGAGGGTAAGCTCAAATACATCATGAAGTCGACGGGTAATGCCACTTTGCAAAGCCATCGGCATGATGTCAGGACATCATGACCATGGAATCAATCTCGTGTTTAGAAGCTTTCAATCACATGCAATCAGAAATTCGGATGCCAATCACGTGGCAAGGAAGCTCCTCGGTTTCGGGAAGCAATCTACACATATATAACAGACGACCAACTTGTCATAGGATTGGAAGATTCATCCAAATTCCATTGATTAAATTTGACATGCAAGGGAGGTATGCATCTCAATAAGGTTTACAATTTTTGTATTTGACTAAAGTTTTCAGGAAAACCATGCACGAATGGTTAACGAATGGAACGGTCTTGAGGTTGCTACCAATTGGTAATGTTATCCAATTGCATTCAGGAAAGTACATGCAAAGCCTGCAACGGGTATGACACAAATGTTGGCATGGTCAACTAATTCTTTTTATTTTTATTTTCTTCGTTTACGCTTTCTTTGTGCCCTTAAGGTAAATATTTATATGCCGTGGGTACGGCATTTTGCTCGATAAAGCCACAAAGTGGTGGGAATTACTTTTGATATACCATCGTCATAAGTTGCACGATGGTGCTTCCATCATTTTTTCACAACGGAACAAGGCTCCAACAAGGCAAAGTTACCTAGCGAGTAAGGGCAAGACCGGAGATGGTCTCTACCTTGGGGGAAGCAAGGATTCCAGAAGAAGGGCTCCATATCTACATATATGTCAAGGACATTATTTACGTATATCTCAAGGACAACGTAATCAAGCCAAGCAAGTACACAGTACATATTTTGCAAGTTTTTCTGCTTTTTAGTATATGGGGCCAATTCAACAAGGTCAATTATCAGTAAATGCTCAACAAGGGCAACTTTCTTTTGCTGTGTAACTTGGCAAGAATATCTGTTCGCTATGAGCATAGAAGTATTTATGTGAAGCATGGATTTCATAATTGCCCAATTTTGTATTGAGAGTGTGCATGTTTGGGATGTGATATGACCATACAAAATTGGGAAGACGTAGGCAATGTGTTTGCAGATTAATTCATATTGCAGGTTATTCAATTATGTACCAGACAAGTGTATAGGATATACGATGGTGTCTGTGCAGATATGGCTATAAGCCGTTTTGGAACGAGTTTTTCCTTCCAAATTTCATGACAACTGGTTGCAGCAAAAACGACCAGGTTAGCCAAGTTTAAGTTTTTTTTTGTTTTTCCCTGTTTAAACTTTACTTGGCAATTACTGTAATTGTGCAAAGCAAAGTGCTTTGGCAAATTTATAGGAAACAGGGATTCAGGGAACTGGCACAATAGGGAATATCAGCTCACAACATCCCTACCAGTCTAAACTGTGCAAGGAACTTCAGAATCCCTACCAGTCTAAATTGTGCAAGGCACTTCAGAATCCCTACCACTCTAAACAGGTGCAAGGTACTTATAGTTTTGGTTCTCACGGTTGAGGCCATCACTCTCCGCAAGGGCTTACAATTCTTCATGCAAGGCATGCTAGTGAAGTGGATTCAATTCTACCGCTTCATGCATTACGCTTCCGTTAACACACTCGCAACTCTGTCAAGGATAGACTAAGGATGGCTTGTTTCATATGATTGTTGGTTGCTATCAACACACACCAACACTAAAAAGAACCTGAAAGTTCCACTAGATTCACCGGCAAAGTGTCCTATTCAAGTCATCCACATTCACGACCCATACATGGTAGATGGTCAAGATTTGACTTGTGTTTTTTGTTGCCTCTCTCGATGAGAGCTTCATACCGACAGATTTTGGTATGCTTATAGTGATGTGGTCTATAACTTTGCAGAAGAAAGTTTTTTCAAATTCTGCACCGATTTTAAGTTATCGTTCGCGGACTGCGTACAAACTTGGAAAGCAACTTTCGTTTTTTGTTTTTTATTTTTCTGCTAATTAAAAATGATTTTGCAAAAACTACCCGCATGAGGGACCGGAATCAATGTGGTCTACAACTTTGCAGAAGAAAGTTCTTTTCAAATTCTACACCGATTTTGAGTTATCGTTTGCGGACTGCGTACATACCTGAAAAGCAACTTTCATTTTATGTTTTTGATTTTTCTCTTAATTAAAAACGATTTTGCAAAAACTATCCACGTGAGGCACCAGAATCGATGTGATCTACAACATTGCAGAGAAAGTTTTTTCAAATTCTGCACCGATTTTAACTTATCGTTTGCAAACTGTGTACATGCCTGAAAAAGCAACTTCTCTTTTTAATTTTGATTTTTCTCCTGATTGAAAACTATTTTGCAGAAACTAGGCTGCCTAGGCATCGGAATCGATGTGGTCTACAACTTGGCAGAAGAAAAATTTTCCAAATTCTGCACTGATTTTGAATTATCGTTGGCGGACTGCGTACAGGTCTGAAAAGCAACTTTCTTTTTTTGTTTATTGATTTTTCTCCTAATTAAGAACGATTTTACAGAAACTATTCGCATAGGCCTTCAGAATCGATGTGGTCTACAACTTTGCAGATGAAAGTTTCTCTAAATTCTGCACCAATTTTAGGTTATCGTGTCGGACTGCGTACATGTTTGAAAAGTAAAATTTTACTTTTTGCTTTTGATTTTCCTCATAATTGAAAACTTCTCAATTATATTTTTTCTTCATTAATCATATATTTGTTACTGATGTAACTTTGTTGCAGAAGCCAGTTACATATCGTTCTGATTCAGTCGAGCCGTTGATGATCGTCCAAATTCTATCGAGCTATTGTTGGTACATGATCTTTTGTTATATAATATACTCGTTCATTGATTCTCGTATAATTATTCTTCTAGAGATATAGTTTATGTCGTTTTATTGATAATTTTTCGTTGATACCATAGTGATTTTGATGGTACCATGATGATGTTTTGTTAGTACTTTGGTCATGGTGATTTTCGTTGATACCATGATAATATTTCATTGATACCATGGTTATTCTCGGTGTTGCCATGATGATATTTCGTTGATGCCATGGTTATTCTCGGTGATGCCATTATCATATTTCGTTGATTCCATGGTGATTTTTGTTGATACTATGATGATGTTTTGTTGATACCACGGTTATTCTCGATGATATCATGATGTTGTTTTCGTTGATACCATGGTTATCCTCGATGATGCCATGATGATATTTCGTTGATTCCATGGTGATTTTTGTTGATACCATGATGATGTTTCGTTGATACCATGGTTATTCTCAGTGATACCATGATGTTGTTTCGTTGATACCATGGTTATTCTCGGTGATGTCATGATGTTGTTTCGTTTATACAATGATTATTCTTGGTGATATCATGATGTTGTTTCGTTGATACCATGGTTATTCTCGTTGATACCATGATGTTGTTTCATTGATACAATGATTATCCTATGATGCTTTTTGTTGATACCATGATGATTTATTCATTTTTATTGATACAATGATGATATTTTGTTAATACTTTGATGTTACTCATTGATATCACTACGTTGATAAATGTCGTTTTATGTAGTATATACACATGTCATTTGCATCACGTATCATGCATCTTGTACTTTTTATGTTCATACTTTATGTCCACATATGTTGTCGTGCGTATATATGTGGTCAAAAGAGTGGCGTCGCGAACCATCTCTTATGGCTATGTAAACGTAATTATTTCACTAACGATGCTAATAATTTTCATGACTATGTTTTTTGAGTCTATGATCTATGTAGGATTGATCAAAGAATTGATTTCATGAAGACAAACTTGGTGACAATAAAAGATTTATGAAGACATATTTGGCGAAGCCATATTGATGACAACATGACTTGATATGTTTGGTGATGCGATAGTGATGACAAGCTACACAGCAGATTCACGGAGACACTTCTGATTACGAGCTAATCGATAGCCTTTACACATCTTTATTGAACCTTTGTATTCATTATTGTATTTGATAGGATAAGATTAATGTAACTCCGCATAAAACATTCATTGTAAAAGGAGTGATGTAGCTCCTCATAACATATTCATTGTAAAAGGAGTGATGTAGCTCCTCATGAACATTTGTATATTCAATGATTTTTATAATATAACGGTGGGTGTATATAGAGCTGTGGGTTTTTCCCTTGATCCCCCAAGGGTTTTTTCATCCACAATTAGGGACCCTTATTTGAGCGGGGGTGTTGAGCTTATATGTGAAGCTACTCAATATATGGCTTCTCTATATAGGGCATCCAGGTTCCCTCTATATATACATCATCTCATGTGTGTATTCTACACACTTTGGGGTCCTATTTCTGTGCTCTCTCTTTCTCTCTCAACATATAGGATAAGCAACAATTCAGGCATAAGATGTCTACGAATACACATTCTGGACACACACTCTACAAATTTAAGGAAAGTTCCTCAGCCCAGCATGCTCTTCTTCTCTCTCTTTTTCTTATTTCTCTCAAGAATAATGAAAACTTTCTAAGAAGCTTTTCATACATGTTTTATTTGGGAGTCAGTATGAGCCAAGGTGCTCTAACTCTCAGCTAGAAATGGGCCAAGATGCCATTCACATTAGTTTTCATCGGTTTATCGATTGATAATTAATTGCCGTAAGAGCTAGGAGCCACACACAGGCTGGCCAAGAGCCATTGTCAGATCTTGGGTAAGACTCAACTATTGGCATTCCTTGGGTGATTGTTCTTAGTATCCAACAGATTTGTCCAGTGGAGTACACATCGAACATATCGACGTCAATGGACGAGCAAGAGTCTTGTCATTTTGGAGGATTAGGGTGTCATTTTTGCACTATATGTTTCTAGTGCGACGCTCAAGTTGAGTTTTGATAGTCTTGCACTTACATCAGCTGATCTATACCATGGAGTCTAGAGGCAGCAAACAGTTGAGATAGCATGGCTGTTGATATGAGCTAGGCATCTCACTTGTGTGGATTTCTTGCTCTCTCTACAGCACTACGACTATCTATGGCATCACAGTTTTGGGGTACGACCCAACGAGTGCTTACTAAATCACCCCATATGCATTGAGGATCACAGTTTGATCTTTTATACTTTCAAGGAAAGAATTCCGCAATCTACCACACGGTAGCGGAAAAATTCAACTTTTTAAATTGATTCTCATCATTCTGTACACGGTTAACTAGGTTGGTTACCGTTACCTGCTGATTACGCAGTTCTACAAAAGGTCTTACCAAGGCGTTTGACTACGTAGCTTCTACCCAACGGGTTTGTTTGCAAAGGCGACACCCAGGGTTTCTAGTGCAATGTTGCTTGTTTTTTCACACGTGGACGACGTGTTGCTCGGTATATGAATACGGGTAACAGAACATTCAGTTCAATCTCCAGGTACACATCTATTGATTTGGTGTCATTCCAGTTTTTAGTACGCATTTCTTGGTTTTTTCAAGTCATTTAAATACGCTTGAATATTTCAGGGCCATGCCAAGGGCATGTCAACACAAGTATTTCGGGCCATAATGTCCAATGTACATTATGTTGTTATGAGTCCACTTGTAGGATTCGATTTGGCACATGTTGTCACATGGGATACAACATGGTCTACGTACTCAAGGAGTTCGGTTTAGCCAGTGTGGAGCAATGAATGAGGGTCCCTCTCACTCTTGTCGCAGAGTGTTTAGAGTTACCTCCACACACAAGTACATCTTGTACTTGACGGATGTTCTTTTTTATACATCCTCACATGAGACATATTCCACATGTGGAGAATATGAGTCTCTGAACTAACACTGGTGCCATTATTTCAATTATGTGTCACAACAAAGTCCAACTAGGTGCTGGTCAAATCTATTTTCTAGACCATTTTCAGCACGACGTATCAGGAGCAATATTACCAAGAAGTGATCAATGTTTCACCTTCTATCGTGATCCAAACATTTCAGCAAGGCTTGCAAGAGATTGCAACGGAAAGTATTTACTTTCTTTTCAGAACTATTTACATTCCTTTTTTTTGTGTGCTAGGCGCATCACATTTGCCATAAGTATTGGCAAGGATCACCATGGATATACAAGTTCGGATCTGTTTTTTGCTAAATGCATGCACACTAGGTGTTATGGGTCCTAGTGTTTAGCAAAGGCTGATTTGGAATGGCATGTATATTCCTCAAGTTGTTTCTTATGAAGCATTTCGCACTCTAAGTGCAATATCTCTATGAGATTACTTTTTAGGTCTACCAATCACCAATAGAGGTCATGGCTCGGTTTGGATGCTTGTAGATTTTTCAAGTTAACCACGAGGGTTATTCATTCCATTGTTGATTCTTCAGCAATGTGGTACGATATTGTTTTCCCGTTTACCAGCCATCTGGAAAGTCTAGCTATAAATCGTGGGGAACACACATCTCAATATTGTCACTTATCCAAGGGGATATGTAGATTACAAAGGTAACGTTGTGCTAAAGGATATGCAAGTGCATATGTTAGCACCACATGATCCAATTTGCTTACCATCAGTTTAAGCATGTTTGCGACTAGGGGTAGTCTCTTCATGTTTAAATCAAGTTCTCAACCTTGAACACTAGTTATAGTGGGGTTATTTATTGATGAAATTTGAGAACAAGTCAAGGACTTACACTTGGCTGATGATTTAGGTCAGCAAGTTACTTTCACAGAAAGTGAAAAGAGGTACTCTTTCAGGTGCATCTTTGTCGTGATAACTCGTTTAGCATGCTCATGTGCATTCTAAATGGAGTCTACACACTAGATGATTGCAAATGGACAACAATGGAAAAATCAAGATACTACTCTTGGTTTCATTGAACCTCCTACGGAACCGTGTTCCGGGCAACCAAACAGCTAGATCCATGAGGGATGTCACTTGGAAAAACATTAGTGTTCTTAACAAGAAGTTCTCCACTTTTGTTTTCGAGGACAAAAACTCTTCTTAAGGGGGGAGTAATGTCAGGACACCGGCAAGGCCGGACTAGACAAGGACAGGGCCGGGCTAGCGGTGTGGAACGGGGTGTCCAACTAGGGAAAATGGCCAGGAGCTAGCCTATATAATGGATGGTTGGGTGGTGGACTTGCAGACCCTAGTTTCCCCTTGTCTTATAGAAGAGGCATTGGAAAATAGCTTCAAGAAGAGGCCATTGAAGGCGAACTTTACATGGTAAGGAGAAATTTTTGGGAGCATGAAAAAAAGTATCCACCCAAAGATAAGGCTCACCTCATCTCCAACAAGTGTAGAGAGAGAGAGAGAGAGAGAGAGAGAGAGAGAGAGAGAGAGAGAGAGAGAGAAATGAAATGAAATGTTATATTGACGTCTTGAAAAAGGCCAGGATGACCTATGAGACCAAACTGATACAAAAGTGGTGAATCTGTTACAATGTCTGGGTACCTTAGTACTAAAGTACTAAGTGTGAAAAGTGTGACAGTGTGAAAATAAATGTGAAAACTAAATACAAAGTATTAAATAAACTTCTTAGGAGCATTCGGGGTGTCTGGCTAGAATGCTTCTAATCCTTTGTTGTAGTCTCCTCCGGTGAAGTGTGCTTCTGCATCTCGATCGTGGTCGTCTCGATTTCCTAAGCTCAATCGCCCTGTCAATGAGGGTGCCTTTGGTATGAATGTGGGTACTCCTTTGTGCTCGCTGCTGGCCTCTTGCTTCTCCTTCCATTCCTGCTTCTCTCGATCCGAAGAAATCTGTGATCTGCCTCTGAGGTTGTAGTGCTCTTTGTCTTCTCGTGAGATTATCCCTGTGCCGATGTAGTTCTAGTAGGTACAGGCCTAAGCATCTTTGATCCTGGTATTTCATGACTCTATCTAGAGGTCCAAAGCCTTCTTTAAATAGGCAATGGAAACGCCCACGTATCTCATAGTATACGGTGCAATGGCATATGTAGTGTAATTCTGTCTCCGGCTCCATTCCGCATAACTTGCAAATTCTGCTCTCAGGTGGGATTCCCCTAAATCTGCCAAATTCAATTTCCAGATGGTGTGAGGATGTACGAATCTGACCAATAGCACATCTCAAACCATGAGACGGGTGGGTATCCATGTAGCTCGGGCGAATCACAAAACCATCTTCAGATAGCTGTAGGAAGTTTTCTTTGTAGTCGGCCATCTTCGTGCCCAATTCTTGTGTAGGGTCTACCCATGTCCTCTTAGTGTCCAGCTGTATAAGATCCTGGCGGATGATTTTATTAATCTCCGTTCGTGTGATTGCCAATGATGGAGCCTCAAGAGAGTATTGGAAGGGGGGTAATCTTTCCATGGTGAACCCGTGTCTCTGAAACCACGAGGACAGTTGCGCATACCAGCATGATGTATCTCCTTTCATTGCTAATTGTCGAGAGGATTCGAGGGCCAATCTAGTATATCGGCAATTATTTGTATCCCACAAACCATGTATAAAGGACACTGATCTGGTAAGAGCTTCAATTTCTATCGGAGGGGCAGCTAGTTCCGCTTGGGTAATCGCGTGTGGTATGGAGGCCTTGGCTCTAATCATTCGGGAAATCATAGATACCAAAGGTCTCTCCATTGACTTCCAATTATCCTGATCCACAGATGGTCCCCAAATCTAGACCCCATAAAGCATAGCCGAAGCCACCACAGTATCAAAGAGCCAAAGTTTTGTTCGTGGTTCCTGAAACTGCACTTGTGAACACATCCTCTCCAACCCTCCCAAGGCCACAGAGGCTCTGGACAATCTAGCATCCGCTGCTTTCTTAATAGTAAACTTCGGTCCTGTAAATACCACACCAAGGTATGTGTATGCATCTGTGTACTCTACTGTATCCTGGCCATATGCAAATGTAGGTGCCGATCTCCTAACCCACTGCGATGTGGTATTAAACACCCTAACTTTGGTTTTACCCAAATTTACCGGCAATCCGCTGTCCTCCGCAAATTTATGTAATGCATCTAACGGCCTCTGCATTCCATCTGGTGATTCTGCTATCAATACAATATCATCTGCATACAACAACAAAGGGATCCATGACCCTCCAAGTGGAGAACCTCTGTCACCCTCTCTATCAATGTAATCTGATACCTCATATATATACATACCAAATAAAGTAGGGGACAGTGGGCATCCCTGCTTTACTCCAGCGGTGGAATGAACAATGTCAGAATCCCCTTCTGGAGTACGTACATAACCAGTTACTAACCCGTATAAGGCCATGATCCCCCAGATAATCTCTTTGGGGACCCCTAACTCTTGCATTCTGCGTATCAATCTGGCCCTTGGTACTGTATCAAAAGCTTTCCGAAAATCCACAAAGCAACAATACATCCTTTTCCCGCTTGCTTTGATAGAGAGAGCATGCATGGTAATAGGTTGCTTGATGGTGAAACCATCTATGACTTCTAAGTAGTTACCTCTTATATCTTACCTTCACATTGGTAGCCTACAACCGTCAAAGCAACCGTAGACTTCTACTTCAATTCCTTGATTAAGCTACTATTTTAGCATGGAACTTTGGCTGTCAGTCTATCCCAAACTGCTATTAAGTTGGCATGCCATTCCACACTCTGTATATCTCAATAGTCTTCAGAATTTACCTAGGTCAAGAAGGGGATCTCTCTCTCTCTCTCTCTCTCTCTCTCTCTCTCTCTCTCTCTCTCTCTCTCTCTCTCTCTCTCCATGTTTTTGACCTAGTAGATAGCAATTCACTCGTTTGATCATAACTTCTTTATCCGAACTTCGATTTGGACGATCTATAGCCTCAATTGAAGAGCACAAAGCCCTCTACAAATTGATGTAAAGACAACAAATTTCAAAGTTATGGAAGGAGTTTTTGTAGCAGCATTTCCAAAGTGAACAGGTGTAGGAAAGTTGAGTCTCATCTCTTATTCCACATACAATGTCTTCCTGCACATGCAAGGGTTCTTCTTGTACAAAAAGGTCCACAACCATTGTATTAAATGATCCAAAATCTCCTAAGTGTGGAGATAGCAATGTAATAACTCAACCAACCACTTCAGAAACCATGATCATGGAGTACTTGATATCGTTACAAGAGATCGTAAACAAACAAGGTGAAGACTTATGTACTTCTTGTTGAAACTTGGGAGCATGATACACAATGTATTAACGGCTTGGAGGATTACAATGTGCATTCATTGATGTGGTCAAATAATCTCAAGCAAAGAAGAGGGCAAGGAGGGGTAGCATGTATGGTTAAGAAAGGACTGAAAGATTTTGTATCAATTGTGAAAGATGACAAGTACAGACATTGGTATAGCCAAAGTGTGTTGACCATAGAAGAAGGCATGGACATATATGTGTAGGCTAGCAGAGGCATGGCAAAAGGATGGAGCAGCTGTAAAGATCATGGGTTGACAGCTAGCAGCGGAGATTGGGTTGACAGGTAGTAGCAGAGATGTATGGTTGATGTGGTTTACAGGCCAAGGAAGGTTTGAAGAGGAGCTAATTTGGGGAGTAGGTGAAGGAGATTCAAGGTGCAGTATTTGGGTCTAAGAATTTTGAGTTTGAAGTGTTGAAGGAGTAGGTCCAGATGGCTCATCAAAGAGAGCTATGAAGCCCAAGATATTGAAGTTTGAAAGTTCAATGCGTTGCAGATTCTTGCCAGATAGGGCAACTAGGGACAGGTGGCCGAAGTGGATGTCAAGGTATAGACGTGCAGTGCTCAATTTATGGAGCTCACCCGTCCTTTCAGATTGCAGATCAGAGATACGTATTGCAAGATATGGCCATTTGAAGTTTTGCCGGGGACTAGGTTGATGCCCACCTGACCGCATTGGAAATTGGGCCATTTGGCGTCTTTTAAGCTTGGACAAGGCTCTGGCAGGTGGAGTACATCATGTGAAGGTAGCACAAATTGATGGCTCATCAATTGGATGCTTGGTCAGCAAGATACGACGAGTTGAAACTGGCGACAGATGCTAGAGAAAGGGATGCAGACATCTTTTCTCGGTTTTTTACAACCTCGGATGGCGAGCTCGAAGAAGGCCAAAAGAAATGAAGCTTGCCTATGTTGGAGTCGGCACAACAAAGTCTCATCCAGGCTTTGAGGCTTGTAGATCCAACTTCGAAGCAGTATATGGGAGCCGGGGGAAGAAGGCCCAAGAAGGAAGTTTGATATGTATTGTTTGTGGAGGATTTTTTGTGAGCTTGAGAGCTCAAGAGCCCAAGGGCTGCCACGTGGCAGTAAATAGCCCCATAGACCATGTTCAAGTCAGTAAAACAAGGTATAAGGCTAGGATGGCAAACCAGTTTAAGGCACGTGCAAGGGAGAGAGAGCACCTATGAGCGCCAGCTATGGTGTGCCCACTGGGGCACTGCTGGTGGTGCCTCGCCTCGCACAGCGGCGCTACTGCCCAGGTTGCGGATTAAGATTGTGAAGGGCGGCGCGGTAGTGGCCGGTAATGGCAAGTGTTGCCGTGGCATAGCGTGCCCGGTTCGGGCCAGATTCACATGCGCTAACATTTTTGAAGGCAAAAGGCCCCTCCCAATAGCGATGTCGCTTGTGCTAGTGTAGGGAAGGGGTTCCGCGGCAGTGCAAGTGGAGCAAGAGAAAGAGAGAGAGAGAGAAGTTCAAAGACGGCCAAGGGGCGTATCCCGCCACAAGGACAATCAAGTGAGAGAGAGAAAGAAGGTATTCAAGGGCATTCCCAAGGGACAGGTGCAAAGGAGAACGGGCGGCCAAATTGGACAGAGAGGGGTACCATGTAAGAGTTACAAAAAAAATCAAATGTGCCAAGTGGTAGCAATGCAAGAGAATTCTAAATGAAGCTAAAGATGATTGCACGAGCTAGATAGCTCCTTTTTTTCTTTTTTATCCTTAGCCGAGCCCTATAAAAGGGAATAGAAGTGAATTTTTAAGGGCTTTTTTGCCAGAGAGAGTTGTTGAAGGCCTGCAAGTCTGTGTATTGAAGGCGTCCCATTGGAGCTGCAGACTTGGTTGTACTATCTCCTTATGCAATACTACTAAGCCTTCTCTCCTCTTTCTCGTGTTGCTTCTCCCCATCCCCCTCCTTTTCTCTCGCTCTTTGTGTACTTGTCAATGCTTGCGGAAGGTATGCTTGGAGCTTGAAGCGTGTTACCAAGAGGGCATAATCGGGGTGTTTTTCGAGCCGGAAAGGGTGAGTTGAGCAGTGTGGGTGCATTTGTGCTCAAAGGTGTTTCTGCAGGGTATAAGATAGTTGTTTTGTGTGCCAAGGTGGGTCTGTTATTGAAAATTAGCCAATTTGAAGGTGGTAATTGAGAGGTTAGGGGTGCTGTGGTTACCCTAAGTTGTAGGGAGGCTTTGTGTTGTGTGTCGGGTGTGGACCTCATTTCCCCTCTCCAACGTTATATATGGTTGAAAATTATGGTACCAAAAAGAGCGTCCATTTTTGTAGCCAATTGCTACATTCCTCGTCATGATTTCCCCTTTTATGCTTGCATGGATAGAGATCAGCCATTTTTGGGTTTAGAAGAGGACATTTCTTATTTCAAAGGAGAAGGTGATGTTCTTGTATTTGAGGATATGAATGCTCACACAAAAACATTGCAACATGATACTCAACAAGTTGATATGCGATACATTTCAAGGGAGCTGAAGGAAGTTCACTTGTATGAACATACTTCAATGGATGAGAAAGAGCCGGATCACTATGGAAAGTTACTTTTACACATGTGTAATAGAGCCAAAGAATATATTGGTGGTACCAAAAATGGGTGTCTTGGACACTCCTTTGGTAGCACTTTACAAGCCCCATCTATATGAGTCACATGTAAAATAAACTAGCATGTTATATATCAATGGATAGATTTTTTTATGTAGAATCTAAAAGTATAAAGTCCGACAAGTTTTGATTTTTTTGCAAAAAAATTACCGGTCCCAACTTTTTTTAAAGGATACCACCAAAAGGTACAAAAAGTGGTACCACCAATACATGCTTTTACCCAATAGCACGGGTATGCTCATTGCCAATGCTGTACCGTCGTGAAGTGGAATCAATGGATGTACATGTAGAAAATATAATGGGGATAGTGTGATTGACTATATGATGCTCTTTCAAGCCATCATGTATCACATAAAGAGTTTTAGGTTTGGACAATGGACCCCGCAATAAGACCATCGGACCTTATGTATTGACCTTGCATGTGGAGAAGCAACTAAGCATGATAATCTCAGCCAAGGGGAAGAGAAGATATCACTATGCATGAATTTCAAACGGACACCAATGCACATTGAAATGGTTGAGAAAAAGTTATGGATGACAAAGCTTCAATATGATGCACCATTGACAACTAAAAGGGAAGCTTTCAAGAAAGTTATTTGTTCTTGTGCCGAGCAATGCTTTGCCATAAAGCATCTCCATGTTTTCAACAAAGATAGGTCACACAAAAGGTGGTTTGATAAAGAATGTCAACATGCTCGAAAGTCCTTTTTAAAGCTTGATGCAATTATAGACAAAGACAACTATCAAAGTCATTTGCATACATAAAAGACATTGATTCAAAAGAAGAGAAGAAGATGGGAAGTAAAGCAACAACTTTTTCAAGTTCAAAAAAAGGTACATGCATGTGGAAGATTTTGGAGAAACTTGAGAAACAAGTGGGTTGAGAATTTTGGTAACTTGAGTATTGTGGATATGTACACACATTGTAGGCAATTATATGAGCAACCAAATGCTGCAACAGTGCTATTTTATGGTTCACTCCTATGTATGTCCTCTTTTTTAACTATTGATGATGTATGCGATGGGCTTAAAAAGTTGGCCACTCGCAAAGCGAGAGATCTTCAAGATATCAAGTCAGAGATGATCAAATGGACGGAAGATTTTACCCATGAGTGGATTTATGATATGTTCAGCCTTGCACTTCAACATGGTATGCCTTATGATTGGAGTACTAATTGGGTCAAGCCTTTGCATAAAGGAGGGGATATATGCTCCTACTCCTCTGCCTGCTGCTGCTACTCCTCCTGCTCCAACTGCTTGATGCTCCTCCTCCTCCTGCTGTTGTTGTTCATATGGGTTGCCATTACCCTCGCCCTGTCAGTCACTGGATCAACTGGGAGAAGATCCAATTGTTCACCGTCATATATCTATCCCCTTTTGGAGCAGAACCTTTGCAAGTTAATAGAGCCATTTTCACGAGTGAAGATCAGTCACATTTCAGAGCTTATACGTCTGCCGATGGATACCGTTGAGTCGAAGCTTTCTCAAATGATTGTGGACAAAAAGTTCGCAGGGACTCATGATCAAGGAGCAGGTTGTCTGATTGTTTTTTATGATTCGAAAGCAAATGTGATTTTTACAGTAGTTGACAGCTTGTATCTGAGATCTGCCAAGATAATGGCTTGGACTGCATATTAGGAATGTTTCTCTACTGTCAAGGTATGAGTTATGACACCTCTGAAGATGGTAGGGGAAATACTGGATTTGATGTTCACCTGAGACTATATTTTACAGTGGAACAATAGTATCTTTGTTGTTGTGCATTTTGGCAAGGGGTCAATGGGACCTTGTGAGTGGCTGTGGTGAGTTCTTTCTAATGATTGTCTATATATAGCCGAATCATACAGCCCTTTTGTGGCAATGCTGTCCTGGTCCAAACAACACTTCAATTTTCAGTGTCACGTACATGTATATATGAGAGGTCTGTGACCTTGCCTGCTAGCTCCTGATGGCTTTTCTAAAGTGTTTTGGAAAGGGACGATTGCAAAATTCTACTTCTCATCTATGACCCTTCTAAAGCCAAAAAATATGTGTGTTTTGTGTGTACTTGTGAACCTAGCGTGCTTTCTTATCTCAATCTTCCTATACCAGGATAGCAAACAAATGTTAATGGTCATTTCCATGTGGCTCCTCGTAAAATACATCAATAAAAGAGCTGGTGTTGTGTTCTTCTTTTCCATCTGACATTGGGTTCGCTGTTGTTTTATGTTTTATCTCATATGGTATAGCCAAGGTTTTAGGGTGCAGAATTAAAACATGTTGGATTAAAACATGTAGAATATTCCCGGTCCACTTTAAGGCAAGCTTGGAATCTATTTGAGATTTTGCAGCTTTAGCTTTTGAAAACTAGTCTTGCTTGGTGGGCATTGCTATAGACTGTAACAAGACATCCACAGATTAACATCAATCATGTTGGACTGGTAGCAGTCCAACGTGTCATGTTGACAGATGCATTCTAGAGCTGGTTGACCGTACCTACCCATTTTAACCACAAGAGATGAGCTTTCAAACAATGCTTCTCTAGGACGACACCTCCCTTAAATAGAGTACCCAAAAGCACCACTCACGGAAGACCGTGATCCATCAGAAATTTGAAGTTTCTCAACATGTCCATCATGGAAGTTGAAGTTGTTCTTGCACTGCATACACATTCTTGCCCAGTTTGAGAGCAACCTACGGTCATAGCATTCCAAGAGACAATGTTGCAAGATGGGACAATTCTGAGGACACTTTGGCTTGGAGGAAATGCATCACAGTTGTCGGGACAGTATACACACCCACAAGAGGACCATGATATCATGTTCCACCTTTGCCTTGAAACCTCATCCAAAATGTTAGCCCCTGCCGATTGTTAACTCTCTCAAGATGCATGCAATGTTCATGACATTTTTATGTCATTTTTCAGCTAGCAACATGCACACAGCATCTGCAATTCCATATATAATTTTGAAAAGGAATCTATTCAAGTAATAACACTAACAAATGCACCTGCACTTCAGATGCTCTGCTACTATGAAAAACAATTCGTCGGTGCCAGTGTTCTGCCTGAAGACAGAAAAGCACAGGATGGATAGACCTTAAATGGGTAATAAGGCCAATTTTTAACCACAATGGTAAATATTTACAGCTTTGCATCGGCCGTGTCAACAAGTAACTGACACAGGTGCTCTATCCATAAAGCCACTGATGTGGCATCTATTCAGACTCCTCAGCTTCAAAGTCAGAGAAATCGTCTCCTCCTCCACTTACCTCCTCTCGTCATCGTCGCTGATTACATACTGCACAACCGCACGGTTTGCCCTGTTAGGTCGGGCTGCAGCAGGGCCGGCAGACACCTCCACTTCTTTCTCTACATCATCTTCCTGATGCTGCTCCTCGGCTGCCAGTTTGGCCGCAATTGAACCACTCTTCCTGTGGATCGGAAGGGCGGATATGCCTGCCTCACTTTCTGAGCAGGAGATTTCTGCACTGGAGAACTCTCTTGCGCAATCATCTCCTCCATAAGCTTCTGCCCTTTTGCTTTAGTGCTGTTTCCTCTCTTCTTACCCACAGCTGCACCACCCTCAACTTCTTCCAGCTTTGACACTGCCACTGCCACTGCCACTGCCCTTGATGCTACAGATGCAGCTTTTGTCTTCCTCCCAGCTGCTGCACCTCCTTTTTTAGCAGCCGGAATGACCGCTTTCTTCCCTTTCTTTGGTTTTTCCTCCATATCCCAATCTGAGTTATCATCCGCATCAGAGCCACTATCATTGTCACTATCCACAATCACCTTTCTCAGCCTGCCTCCAGCTTCTTTCTAGGCTTCGGTATCTCATCTTCACTCATGACTTGTCCTTCATCTTCCACTGATGCTCACTCTCGCTGCTCTTCATCAGTCTTCTCAAGGGGAGGCACTGTGATCAACAAGGAGCTTCGAAATTAGACAGTTGCATGTCAAATTGCTTGGCCTAATTTGGACTGCATGCTTACCATTTCCATTGATGCTCGCTCTCACTGCTCTTCATCCGTCTTCTCAAGGGGAGACACTGTGATCAACAAGGAGCTTCGAAATTAGACAGTTGCATGTCAAATTGCTTGGCTTAATTTGGACTGCATGCTTACCATTTACAGACTTAGAGTACACAGCTAAGCGTTCTCTAAGACTAACTCCAAGGTCTTCATAGTCGCTGTCAACATTCTGTAGCAGAAATTCATAGAACCTGTTAAAGTGATAAATGCAACACTGACCACTACCTTGAACTTTACGTACCACTGGAGTAGGAGGTTTGGCTGGTGCTGCCTTCTTCGATGGTAGCTTGACCTGGGATGCTGCCTTGGAGGTTGCTTTTTCTGCACTCAACAATTGCATAAGCTTTAGAAAGGCCAAAGGGTAAGGTACTAAGGTTCTCAGCATTCTCAATAGGAAAAGGTTCCACACCTGCAGGGATAGCTTTCTTGGCCGGAGCACGTTTCATTGGCCGCCCTCCCTCTTTGGAAGCATGCTTCATTTCGTACTCCTCTTCTTTGGCCTCTTCCAACTATTGTGCCTGCAGCCAAAACCAACGATAAGAGAAAATCTACGCATGACCCTGCCAACCGCAACACATACGGAGGTGTGAGGTGCATACGTTGAGTTGGACAAGAAATTCGTCAAGGTCTTTAAGCCACAGGGACTTAGGAGTTGCTCTCTTGAGCTCTTCGACATCTCTCTCCAGCTTGTCCCTGTCGTTGCACAGGCTTTGAAATTTCTCTAAGGTTAGAGTACCTACCGGCATTGACAGTAAATACTCGTAGTCGCCAGCTTTGACCCCCTTGCCCACATCCTCTGCCTCATTGCCCTCCTCTCCTTCAGGGTTTTCAGTCCCAGCACCACAGGGCTCACCAGTCTTGGATTTCTTGGGGAAGGGTGTGAAGCCTTTAAGCTTTAATTCCAGCAGAAGCTCAGCCCGCTTTCTGTTGTTGACAATTATATCCCCTGTTATAACGCCAAGGACAAAACGGACTTTGTTGTCGAGCTTGAGAAGCTCTAGCTCCAAATTCTGGAGTTGCACCTCCTGCACAAATAAAGATGGGAATATGAATTCGCATTCAAGGCATTCTTTTGGCCTAGCTTTCATCATTTTTATTATCTCAAACTCACCTTCCGTTTTACATAAAGCTTCAAGCGGATGAAGAAAAATGCCTTCAGAACTGTGCTTAGTTAAGTTTGACACATACAGTTTATCTAATTGACTTGAAAATCAAGAAGGAAATCTGAGAAGTGGAACCGAAATCTAGAGACAGTAATGCCAAAAATGGAGGATACTCTCCTCAGGTGACTCAAAATTCCTTATGTGGCCTCTGGCATTAAAGAGGTGCATGTTGCTTGTACTGATGGTTGTTGTTAGCTTGGAGTTCTTGGGCATTCCCTCAGCAAGAGCCACAGCCATGTTGTTCTCTGAAAGTTGCACTTCAAAATTCACAAGGGTGTCCGTGTTGTGTTCTCGATAATCCTATAGTGGCAAGAAAGCATGTGTCATCCATCTTCTTAATACAAAAGCAGAAGAATCAGAGAAAAGGAGGATGTCAACGGACCTTGATAAATGGCTCTTTTATTTTTATCAGTGGGGTTCATCATGCTTTCAAGGAACTCTTTGTAATCCTGGGTCCATTTCCTCACTGGAAGCTCCGTGATTCTCAATGTCGTCTCATCAACTAGTTCATATACACCTGATATTGTATAGGATCAACATCATCTCATCAACAAGGCATTGTTAGCACAACATAATCCACTTTCTGAGTACCACGGATCCATAGATTCCATTGGTTCATCATTAAGCAGACGATAAATATTTGCCACAATATCCGGGGGATTATAATTGGGAACAAATGTACTCCAACCAGTTCCAATCCCTTCACTTCCATTAACAAGCACCATGGGTAATATAGGACAGTACCTGAATCGTTGAAACCCAGTCATTGTCAGCTCGAGAAAGCTATTCTAATTAGATCTTCGTTAATGTTAGGAGAGACTAGCTGCATCTCAAGACACCAACAAGGTCAGTTCAATCTGTTGCCCATCTTCCTTTAGGTACCCCAGGAGAATGTCATCATCTTTGGGAAAGATATAGCGTGTTATAGGGGATAAGCATGTGAAGATGTATCGACCACTTGCGTGATCTTTTACACCCTACAAGAAGATTGACATAATCAAGCTGTTTCTGAGTCAGTTTACCCTTTCTACTATATGGCACCGAAGGTCCACATTACCTGGCTTCTTATGCCGAACTGCCCTAATGGAGAAAGCAAGTTGATGTTGTTGCTTCCCACATAATTCTGTGCCATTCCTATGATATGATGGTGCTCACCAGACTTTGCTCACCATGGTGGTACGCAGAGTGCTCCGAGACGTAACCTGAAAACTGTGCAACCTGGACAAAAAGCACTTTTGTGAAGTTTTTTTCGTTCCATGCTATGACAGTGGAGCCTATAAGCCTATAAGAAGGGAACACACCTTTGCTTGAGAGACAAAATTTCGCTTGAAGGAGCAGAACAATATCTTTCTTTGGCCTGATTTTAACCCATCCACCATCGAAGGGATGGACCTCACTAAATCAGCCATTGAGAACAATATCAGTTCTCTGTTGACAAAATCGCTGTACTTGATAATTTTGGCTGATTGGTCCAGGAATGTCCCAGGCTGCCAAAATATAATACTCTCAAACAAAAAGAAACATCGACTACAAGACAGGGCAGCTTTGGCTCCCAAGTGTGAGCTTTCGCAGGAATTTATGAAGAAAGGTACTCTGCATTTGTTGGCTGGTCTGCTATGTTCCCATTTCAAACTAGAGAGGCGAGGCTGACTTGTGTTATTTTTTCAGTTGCAAAGTGTGGAGTGGTTGAGAGTATTCTGTCCTGGGCTGACTTCAAGCAAAGCAAAGAATTGAAGAAAAATGATGGGATGAAGAGACAACGGTTAACTGGAATAACCAAACTGGATGATGCCAATGATGCAGGTGGCAGGTATTCTGAAGACTGTACTCTCATCCTGACTGAAGGAGATTCTGCAAAAGCTCTTGCTGTAAGTAGCCTTGACATGCCCAAACCAACGATTGTCTTTGATGAAATCCCACACAAATCTCTTTCTTGTTGTTATGACATGCAGATGAGCGGTATTAGTGTTGTCGGTAGGAACTTTTTCCACTCCGAGGAAAACTCTTGAATGGACATGAAGCTAACCACAAGCAAATAATGGAAAATCGGGAAATTAATCACATCAAGCAGATATTAGGCCTACAACATGGGCAAGAGTATACAAATGCCAAAACACTTCGATATGGCCACCTAATGATAATGACCAATCAGGGGTGTGACTGTGGTCATATGTGCGTGCAGCTGTGTGTGGGTGCATGAGTGATTCCCTGACTATAATGCACGTCTTAAGGGCCTCTTAACTCTGCAGGATCATGATGGATCTCACATCAAAGGCTTGCTAATCAACTTTATCCATTCCTTCTGGCCGTCTCTGTTGAAGATTCCTTCATTTCTCCTGGAATTCATTACCCCAATCGTCAAGGTTTGATTGTGCCAATCCACTAGTTTTTGATTCCAGACTACATTATTAAATGCTGAGAAAATGTGCTTTGCATAATGCCAGGCCACACATAAGGAGCCACATAAGAGCCACACATAAGGTTGGAAGGTTTTCGTCATTCTACACTACGCCTGAATATGAAGCTTGGAAACAATCGCTGGATGGGTACACAAGTGGTTGGAGTATCAAGTACTATAAGGTTTGCTGTTTTGATTGAGGTCTGTGGTAAATCATGCTTGAGACTTTTCCAATACTTAGTAGGATTTCAGGGTCTGGGTACAAGTACTGCAAAGGAGGGTAAAAAGTACTTCAGAAACCTTGATAAGAATAAGAAAGACTTTGCATGGGAGACCATGGAAGATGGTGAAGCTATTGCTCGATGGCATTCACTAAGAAGAAGATTGATGCCCGAAAGACATGGCATCGCAACTTTGAGGTGACTTGTCAAGTGTGCTGTTTTCTCTTTTGGCAGAATGAAATTAGAAAATAACCTTGACAAGTTGATGACCCGAATGCAGGGTTGTCAATGAGAGCATTGACAAATACCCACATGTGATTCTCGATTTGAAATGCCTTCACTCCTGCATTCTTGTTTTTCTTATTTACAATACCCATGACATGGTTATGACATGGTTTGCTACTTGCTCTGTTACGTAATGAACATGAGTGCCTCCCCTGATTGTTGCAATTGAATTCACAAAGCTCACCTAAAAGCATGCAAAGTGACAGAAACATTACCACAATTTTCTGACCTAGAATGAAACAGGGTATTGCCAAGAAACCATGTTTACCTGCTGAAATTGGCCATCACTAAGGCTAACACAAACTTCCCATCGATCATTCACACGTTCATAGATCCTGAAGATGCATAAACACACTATTAAGAATGGCCTTTGCTCTACAAAGAGAAACAATAGCTGGTAAAGTTGAACAACTCTTTAAATCTAAAATGGAATTTCTTTTATAAGACAAAACCTGCAATGGAATGTTGATGCAAGCAAAATGTCAGAAGCTAGCAAGTGATGTACCAGAAGTGTACCCAAACATAAGACCTTACTAATGTAGTATACCTGCAAATGGAAACAATGCAGGCAGACAATGCAGGAGGCACAAATCAACCATGAAATAATCAATTGCATAGTATAAAAGGCTAAGGAGACATTTGTACTTTACCAGGAAGAGGTTCTTCTCTGTTGTTGTTGACAGTGTCAAGGTAGAAACCAACATAGTCCTGAAACGACTTGATCGGTAACCTCTGACCATTAAAATTTTACTTTGACCGTCTTTCCTAAGCAGCCTGCAAGGTCAAGAGCTCTCTTACTCATAAGACCAACCACATCATCCTCAAGCGACGTCATCCCGAATTTGGCAAGGTCTGGTACATACACTCCTTCTTCACGAATCTCAACAGGAACTCCATCACCATTATTATAGACACTGATTGTGTTTTGCACCACATCTATGTTAACTTTTAGTGAATCCATGGTACGGTCCCGTTGCTTATTGTCGGCAGCATTGACAAGAATTTCATCAAAGATCTTGTATAATCCTGGCAAATAACAGATGACATCTGCTGCCATGGATGATTATTCACTAACGCCTCACTACGCCAATTTCTATTGGTAATCGTCTCAGTACTTGCAAAAAGTGTTGTTTTATTTAGTTTCATAACTATTGCCTCTTGTTCTAATAAAAGAAAAATTGTGTTTATTTGAGCATTGTAATAGCTTCATCTTTTTAATCTTTTTGTAATAGGCAAAGGCTGCAAAGGACACTGTGCCTGCTGCAAATCCTCTTCAGTCCACCTCTAATGCCAACATTGGAGCAGGGAGGCAAGAGAAAACTATTGAAGAAACGTATCAGAAAAAGACTCAGCTGGAACATATTTTACTTCGGCCAGATACTTTGTCGCAAGTTTCTCAACTCTGCCAAAATCGGCAGAGTTGGAAAATCCTTCTTCTACCCCAGCCGCATTGAAGAACCACGCAAAAAAGTGCCATCAGCAGTTACATGAATGTACAAAATGGGCCACTCTCACTTGTGCAGTTTGAAGAGTTGCCTTTTGGTGGTGAGGGAGAGGAGGGTGGAGTAGGAGACTGAGGTCTCGGATCGTGTTGGGGTCTATGAGGTCTTTGAAAATTAGGCGCTCTAGATCTAAACCCAACTCCCCCCTTTCTACAAGGAAGTCCGCCCAAGCATCTTGGCGTCCGCCAAGTATGTCCTCCTCAAGCATGTGGGCCATCTCCCTCCTCCTCTTCACCCTCACCAATAATTGTTCCTATGCTCCCATTAACCTTGGCTCTTTGCTTTGCACTATTGCCACCGACCATCCATTCGTGATCGTGCCATGGAGGTCACATTCACAAGATAGGAGCCAGGGCTGATGCTGGCAAAGGCGCCATGTGTGCATCCTCTCTCCATGCTGCCATTTTTGCTGTCAAAAAGCATTCTTCTCCAATTGCTACTTCCTGGTTCTGTTTTACAAGCTGCTACCTCCTCTTCTAGCTGCAAAAAGTAGTGGGAATCCAGGGGGCCTCAGCTTCCATATGCCGGTAGCATCATGTGAATTCTCGTCGCCATCACTGCGCTGTGGCGAACATGAGACCTCCAAAAGATGCTTCACATAGCTGAAATCTGTAAGTGCTACATTCTGTGGGTGGCCGCAACGCATCAACAGAGGGGAAAGATGCTGCAAAGAGCTTCCTTTGCTTGCTTCTTCTTTTGTCTCTTCTCGAGCTCTGGAAAACACACAATCTTATTCATGTCTCAGATAAATTGTTGAAGCCTTTGAAGTAAATGAATGATACCAATTACTAGCAACTCAAACACTATAAGCAGGAGGGCTTCAATGCACAAAATGTGTCCTACAAGTGAAGAGACATGACATAATAATGTGTTAGTATGAAGAAACATGACATGATTGATTTGGATTTACTTTTGTCCTTTGGACTCAACTATGCATCATTTCCATGAAAAGCTCACGATCTAAGCAAGACGGTCATGCCAAAAAGGGACTTACCTTTTGCCGAAATAAGTTTGGCGTCTAGGTTATATGAGCTTGAAGTCGAATCCTCCAAGGAAAAGGCTGTGCTCAAGTCTCGCTGTTGATTGCTCCCAATGAAGGAGAGCCGATGCCAGAGGCATAGCTAAACCTCTAGGGCTCAGTGTAGGCAAAAGTTAAAGTTCCAAAAAAGAGCTTAACTCTAGCTGAAGCCTGAAATGGGTTTGTTGTCTCCATTCCATGAGCTTGAATTCAAGGAACTTATAGGGGGCCTCCATGAGAGGGGTTAAGTAAGAATAACCCCCTCTCGAGCGTGAGATTTTTTCAATCACATCGATCTTGTCTTCTCTTCTCTAACCATTATTCCCTCTAAGTGGGTAAAAATATTGAAACACGTGTAGAATGCCGTGCAAACACACAACCATAGAGTTGCAGGCTTTTAATTAAGTGGGGCTCAGCCCTCACCTCAATCATTTTGCAAAAGATTTGAAGAAGAAGAAACCCAAAGTCCAAACAAATGTCGTGAAGGTGTTTTACCTTCGAGTTTGAGAACGAACTTAGTGTTAGTTGGTGGAGACGCAACGTCGTCCTCGTAGAAGGGGCCTTCCAGCACAAAAATGGGGCTCGGTTGCTCTCAGCTTCCTGTGGATTTATCTCCTTGAGACTTTGTGTCCTCGTTCTATAAGCATGAGCAAACACAAACAGAACAGGATCAAAACCTTGCCTTTTGAGACAGAGTCTCAACTGGAATCGACTCAGAGCATTGTGGATGTATCAGCAGTAACTAAGTAGAGATATTTTGCACACACACAAACACAGACTACAGAGTGGATGCCATTCCTACCTCTTGTTGTTGCAGCACCTGTGGTAGCCTCAAAGCTCTTGTAGGACTTCTCGCGTCCCCACCATCCCTGTCAAAGATCTTTGCCTTTCTGGAGTCCTCACCTCTGCATCTACACCAACCAAGATTAACAGGGGAAGCTGCCTCCCGTGCATGCACTGCATGCTCTGCTGGCAATGGATGGCGCCCACTTTGGCGCTGTTGTGCGTGTTGCAGCCACGGTGGATGAAGAATTAGCAATAAAGTTTTTGTGACCACGTGGGTGACTATCCTTTCAATGATTCATTAGAGATCTCAATATATATATTTCCAGCTTCTCTTTGTCTTTGCCATGAGTATTTCTTGCCTCCTCTAACCAATCAAAAATTGTGTATTTATAAAAATTTAATCTCTCTTTTTTCGTTAGCAAACAAGTGATAAAATCACAAGGCCTGCGCTTTCAAGTAGATATAATAGAAAGAAAAAATGTATTTAATAATAAAAAACCATGTCGTCATAATTTCTTCAAATTATCTAAGATACAAACACTATATTTAAACTTCTATGTAAATAAGAAACATTATTATTAAACTAGACAAGATAATCACCAAGTTCATACTTATATCCATGTTTATGACATAGCATGTCTCTTTTCATGATTTTTGAAGTACTTAGTTAATCCATTAACTACCTTCTAAGCTTGAGATATTTATATTTAAATATACAATCTTAATTTAAATATATCTATGTTGCACCGTGTCTACTCTCTCTCTCTCTCTCACACACACACACACCCCAGGGCCCACACACAAACATGATCTCTCTCTCTCTCTCTCTCTCTCTCTCTCTCTCTCTCTCTCCATCCAATTCGTCAATAAGCAACTTCCCCATTGATAGGAGTCAACAGAAGCCATTCTTTGTGCTGAATTCGTGTGCCAATAGCTTCTCTCTCTCTCTCTCTCTCTCTCTCTCTCTCTCTCTCTCTCTCACACACACACACACACACACACACACACATGAAGGCTATCAATCACACCATCTCTTCCATAGCCCACTCTCTCATCCTTCCTCTTCCTAATTTGGCCTGGAAATGGACATTGTCCTCTACCACCCGCTCATGGTGGTTATGCGCCCCGACCTACTAAGCCCACCGGCAAGTCCAATGCGGCGCAAATAGCAGCAGATATCGAGCACTCCGATTTCTTGGCGATTGACGACCTCTTGGATTTTTCAAATGAGGACATAGGTGGCTCCATTGAGCCCTGCCTTAGAAATGCCACCTCCTGTGAGCTTAAGATTGAGCCACTTCTCTTATCTGCCGTTGATAGAAAGCTGTCGCAACCGTGCCGTTTTGACTCCGACCCGCTCTGTGTGCCTGTATACTTCCTTCTCTAACAAAGTTTTTCTGACAATCACCATTTAATTTGCACTAATTACAAAAGCTGAAAAGAAGGTTTTCTTAATAAAAACTAAATGGAAATTCAGGCAATGATTTTTAAGCTTATGGTTTGATTGTCCTTGGAAATTCAGTTTGCAATATTTGGGCAATACTAACTTGGCTGTCTCTTATTGGTTTTTGCCGAGTGTGATGATGTAGCAGAGCTTGAATTCTCCAATTTTGTAGAGTCCTCCTCCTCCTCCGGTGATGCTCTGCTTGCCTTGGCTGGGGCACTCATGGCAACTTAGGTGGTGATGACAAGGGCGAACACCGTCGGCGGAGCAGCGACAAGTCTTTTCGAACCACAAGCCCTGTTTGTGTGCTAGAAAGCAACACTTTTTCAAGAGGAAAGCATTGCGCATCCTTCAACTTCAGCCCTGACATGTCCCCTGTTCCTGGTCGTGGGCATAGCAAACGCTGCCGCACTGCTGTTTGATTCTGGAATACATCTGAGTCCAATATGTACAACACATACCACAACTTCGATGATGACAGCGATGTCGAAGATGAAGACTTTTTTTGCAAACATAGCAATCAGAGAATGAAGAATTCTGCCATGAAAGTGAAAAACTCCTCCTTCAGTAAGGCAAAGAGTCCTTCTACCAAACACTTCAACCCCAAGCCCCCAAGCCTAAGAAAACCAAGGTGGAGGATGCTACCCCAGTAAGGAAGCGTCTTCATTGTGCTACGCAGAAGACGCCACAATGGAGGGCGGGACCGATGGGGCCAAAGACGCTATGCAATGCGTGAATGCATATGGAGTGCAGTACAAGTCGGGAAGGCTTTGCGACGAATATAGGCCAGCTGCAAGTCCTGCATTTGTAGAGAGTGTGCACTCAAATTCACACAAGAAAGTGTTGGAAAAGAGAAGGCAAAGAGGTGATAGCATTGGGCATGAGAGCCGAAAGCATAACGAGCATACGCGCAGGCTTCGGTGGGGAGGTAGTGGTGTGTGTGACCGTGCCGCGTTGAAGGTGGACGTCAATACAAATGCGTTGTCTCCACTGGAGGAGACAAAGGTAGGTAGGAGTGAATAGAGAGGAGAAGTGGATAGACATGGTTAGCATCAGAGTTTAGAGAGTTTGATTAGTAGAGTAGAGAATAGTGGCACAGCTAACATCAACATGAAGATATGTCCTACATTGCTTTGAAGGGAGCTTGTGATCATATTCCATCCCTTTGGCAAGCCTCAACACTTCAGCCTGCAGATGTTCCCACAGCCCTCGTCACACTCACACCACCTCCTCAAGGCTCCGCCTGAAGTACATCCCCTTCACCTGCATGGTGCTCCCAACCCCCTCGTCACGGTTACACACAAAACAACACCGCATCATGGTTGCACCCACCTTTGCTTTGACCGCACGCAATGGAAAGAAGCCCTCATCGCACGCCTTGTTTTTTCCGATGCAAGATGCAGACAAACCCTCACAGAACCCCATCCCCCTTCAACTGCAGGATGCTCCCGCTGGCCTCGTCGTCCCTGCTCCTTGCATTCTTGCCTTCACTCAATCACTACCTGCCTAGCATCATACATCCACGAACTGCCCAATTCACCTACGAGAGAGAGAGAGAGAGAGAGAGAGAGAGAGAGAGAGAGAGAGAGAGAGAGAGAGAGAGACTGTCGGAAGCCCATCACTCGCTTTTGCTTTCATTAGGAGGAATCTTCAAATTCAGATTCCTCTCCACACTTAGCTCCCAATACCATTGTCGTGCACACTCATCTCCATCTCCGTTTGCATGCTCCTCCGAGTAGCACTCTTGTGCACCAGTCGTCGTCTCCTTCCTATCATGCTATGCCTTGCTTGCGCCTTGCTTCACACCCACCTTGGGGCCTATCAGCAGCATCGTACTTCACAAGAACCCTTTCCATGTCCATTGCCCTCGATGCCTACCTTGGCCTCATCAATATACTCACTCACCTTGTCCATCTCAAGCAACATACAACCACATATACTCCCCCTATGTCTCCACCTTCCCCTCTCTATCCTCATTCTTCTCACACACACTACCACTATTCCTGTCTCCGCCTGCCGTTTTCTGTCAGGCACTGCAACGTGCGCACACACTTCAGGCTCTTTGATTCCCAACGATTTATTCAATGATAAATCACTTGAGCAACGGTTGAGGTTGACCCCAATGGGGTATTCGCTGTGAGCCAAGCCAGTGCGAGTGGTTGCTTCTGCAGCTCAGTAACCAACACTTCTTGCTCGCCAACGCTCGCTCTGTATCTCTTACGCCGCTTGTCGGCTCTTCTCAGCTCCTCCTCTCTAATTTTCTCGTCACCCCTGAGGGATTTTGCATACACATGAAGAACAGAGGACGCTCTGAGTTCATGTGTTTCCACCTTGCCTGCGCACAGTCGAGGGTGGGACTGCCAAGCTATCCGAGTGATGTTATCCATTTGAGCTCCTTAGACTTTTCAAATTCAAATTCAGACTTTCGGTTTTCCTGCTTATGTGTGGCTACATCTGTTGCTTCTTGCTGAACATTTCCATATTTTCCTGTGATGCAGATGGGGTCAACAACTCTGTAATTGATGGTTCAGCTTCTCTTTCTTTGACTGCAGGTATTGCCATTGCTTCTTGCATGCCAGGACCCACAGAACCCCTAGATAGAACCTCCATTAAAGAATCCAACCTTGCAGCAGAGCGTCGCTCAGCAGCGTGTACGGCAGCCGGTACTTCTTGGCAAAGTTCTCCCACACACACACACACACACACCAGGTGAGCGCATAGACAACCCTCCCTCTCTCTCTCTCTCTCTCTCTCTCTCTCTCTCTCTCTCTCTCTCTCTCTCTCTCTCTCTCTCTCTCTCTCTCTCTCTCTCTCTCTCTCTCTCTCTCTCTCTCTCATGGGGACCCGCCCAGTTTCCGCCCTGGCTCTAGCGCACACTTCAGGTTCTTCAGCGCACACACCCCGCATTGAACAGGTCTGCCGCACACAGAATGCTACTCGGTCCCCTTTCATTACATTACATGGAATCTACTGCGATTCCAAACGATTTATCCAGTCACTTGAGCAACGGTTGAGATCGACCCCAATGGGGTATTCGCTGTGAGCCAAGCTAGTGCGAGTGGCTGCTCCTCTGACTGGCGAACCCACGCAATTAAAAAACAGTGTCCCTTCTTAGCCCCTCATCTCTCACGCAGGTCCTGCCACCCTCCTCCCGTGTCGTATCTGCCGCCTACGCCTGTGAATAATAGTAGGCCCGCATGATAGCAAAACAAATAGACACAAAAAACAATATCCCTTTGCAAGCCCATACTCCCTCTCTCAGGCTATGTGCATGAGGCATAACTGCAGCAATAAGAAAAAAATAAGCCAGAGAGAGGCGATTCTTCTTCTCGGCCGGGAGGGGGGAGAGAGAGAGAGAGAGAGAGAGAGAGAGAGAGAGAGAGAGAGAGAGAGAGAGAGAGAGAGACACAGAGAGAGAGAGAGAGAGAGAGAGAGAGACGACATTCACCAAGAGCCGCGCTTCATCTGCTGCCCCTCTCGGCTATGTCTCGTGCTCGTTTCCTCCCTTGTGACATCTTGGCACCTCGTAGGTCTCCCCCGTCTACTCCCGCCTCAGCAGCTGCAACTCCTCCTCAAGTGCGACCCCCTACCCTTGCCTCAGAAACAGCCCTGTCTCGCGCCTCTTCTTCCATGTTCCAAGGAATCCCTGCGGTAATTTTCCTTGATGACGAATCCCACGGGCGATGATGCAGAGCCTGGTGATGAATTCCGTGGTGCAGAAAAGAACGTGGTTCAGAATGACACTCAGCTTCGCAGTCTGACAATATTGGTGCCCACGGTGCCTAATGAGAATGAGAGAGAGAGAGAGAGAGAGAGAGAGAGAGAGAGAGAGAGAGAGAGAGAGAGAGAGAGAGAGCAATCGTAGCAATGACTTCTGTCTTGGGCTCCAAAAATAGACTATGAGAGAGCCAGCAAAAATTCTGCAAAGAGTCAATCTACAACCTCTATTCATGATGACTAGAACGCTTCCAAGAAACTCACCATCTCGAAAGGAGCTTTTCTTTTTTTTCAAAAACAAGTTTCAATATCTTAATTTATTCATGATCACATTTTCAATCAAAGCTTTTAGAGCATCTTTTTTCTATGGGTGATTATGGAGTATCATCTCTCACTTGTCTCAAGACATGTCCATCATTAAATTTACTCTCTCTTCATTTAAATGAGTGTTATTGCAGCCAACCAGCATTTTTTGCCTATGGAAAAATGCTTCAAAATACAACTCAACTTTTTTTCAATTTTAGTCAGCAAAAAGATAAGGCATCTCTATAGCCTTGCCCTTTGGGCAGGCCAAAAAGGAACACATCACTATGGCCTTAGCTCTTTGGACAGGTCAAAAAACAATCGCCACAGAAAACAGTAAAGCATGAAATGTTATAATAATGTTATCACGACGTCACTGTAGCACGATGTCCCACTACGACGGTCGGGCTTGCTTTTGGGTCGGTGCTTTGGTCAAGTCACTCGCTATTTAATTTGTGCTCAAAACGTTCGTTATTTAATTTGTGTTCAAGGCGTTCGCTATTTAATTTGTGCTCGATCTGTTTTACCCAATCTCTTTTCTCACTCACACTAATCATATCAATTAAATTCTCCTGGCCTAAGGATATTCTCTTTAACTTTTTATTTTTGGAATGTGTAGAACATATTCACATACTCCTATTGGTTCTATTTCGATTTTATTCAATCATTAACCAGATTCCTCCCGCTTCCAACCTCTTCACTTCGCACTTTCGCATTTTGATCACCCCAATCATGAGATTCGAACTCTAGGAGCCTGGACAGAGTTGAAATGCGGGCGCTAACCATTAGGTCAGTTTGTCGTCACTCATGAACCGCCCACAATTTTAATACAAAAAAAAAAATCATGTCTCTTCTCCTATGCATGCGGGCATGTCGTGGTTCACATCTACTGCTCAGCATCGTGCGCTCCCCCACTGTCGTGTGTTTGCCTCCCGTGCTCCTCGCACTCGCCACCTGCCCAGAGTCAGACCAGCCCAACATTTGCATCTTGCGGATCTTCAATGATTCGCCCTCATAATCTTTTTTCTAAATGTGTACAACCTACTCATATCAATTAAATGTCATTGATGTCGTTGCTTTCATCATATGCTTGAAGTTTGAGAAGACTTCTAGCCTTCTAGCCTCTAGGTCAAGTGAAGACTCAAGAGCCCTTTCCCATTAGAGCAGTTTCGCACAGGCGGAGGTGCTATCCCAGCCTGCTTTCGTCAACAAACTATGCCCAGGTTTAATCGGCAGAGTTGGAAAATCGTTCTTCTACCCCAACCGCATTGAAGAACCACACAAAAAAGTGTCGGCATCAGTTCCACATGTAGACAAAAAAGCTGACAACGTGGGTTGGTGTTCCACCCCGCTGTGCGGACGCTCCCTTACTCTTTCATGCTTCACAAAGCAAGTTTGTGTAGCCTAACGTGTGTTAGTTCCATTTAGACTTGTTGGTTCATATAGGTTTTGGGTGTGGTTGGTGTCTACATTTGCATGAACTTCTTAGTGCCCCTTTAGTTTGTACCTATGTTCAAGAGGGGCCGATTGCATCGCATTGCAATCGTTTACAGTGACAATGGTTGCCATGCTACAAAGTTTATAATTGTGTCTCTCAAGGTTTAAGACTTTCTTGCCAATTAAATTTTTACACTAATTATATCAATTCAATTCTCCCAGTCAAAGGATATTCTCTTTAACTTTTTATTTTTGAAATGTATAGAACCTATTCATATCAATTAAATGTCATTGAGTGGCTCACAATGCTCAAAACTTGTGAAAATGACCATCACAATAAATGGTTTGCATCGTGGTTGGGAGAGGAACGTGTTTAGGGAGAGCTCATGCTTGAAAATGTGTGGAAATCAAGATCTTGGGATCAAAACTTGAGCATTCAAGTAGGGTGTGTCTCGAGACCCAGCAGTCAACACCTATCACATCTCAAAAAGAGACAAAACCAAGACTAAATTGTCAATCTTGGGAAGCAAGCGACTTGACTAAGGCATAGAGGCATGCCAAGAGGTTGTCAATTGCTCGTCTAAACACAATACATTCCACTTTGACATTCAATGTGAATTGTATCTACTAAAAACCTAGAATCTTCCCTCTAATTCCTTCACACACCCACATGTAAATATCATATCAACTTCAAACAACTTAATATCAATAGGCAACATACTTACACTATACGGAACATAGGCTAGGTCATCAAACTCACAATTTGAGCATTGGAGAAAAACACAATTCTTTCTTGCAAGCTACTTGTAGGTCACCAACTTAGACATGAGACAAGCCTAGTAGGTTCTCCTTAGTGTCAGGAACCTCATATAGTCGACGGAATCACAATACAACACTCAGGTGGTGAGATATGTCACCTAGAAGGTCGTGGAAGTTGATGCTCAGTCCTCGCAAAGCACTTGCAAGGAGTGATATCCACGCGTAGAGCTCAAAGAGACGAGCACAATGGTGCCCTCAAAATTTCAATGCGACAACTGTGTGGTGCAATGCAAAGAGATAAGCTTACAATAAAAAGAAGAAGCACACAACGTGCAAACCTTATCTGCTCATTTCATTCATAATAATGATGATCGTCAAAACTTTATAAAGTTTCCTTTTATACCCTGGCTCTGCATTCTATGTACAAAGGCTGAATTTGTCGCACTATTAACAAGGGTTACCTCATAACGTTGATTTATTCAGAGCTACAAAATGCTAATGGGATACAAGTTTTGGGAAAAAAATATTTACAATCAATTGGCATTAAAAATTCTCTTGGTACACAGTTAGCTTTTATTGTTGTTGGAATCTTCCAACACTCCCCACCTCCCATTTCATGTCGTGCTCGATATGAGTCAAAATCAAGGCAGTTGTCAAATGTAGCACGTTGCTTGCTCTTGTAATCCTTCTTGATATGCTCTGGATAGCTCTCTATCTTTAGGGGAAAAGGGTCTGATGGTATTAGTTCCATAGCGTGGTAACTCACAAACCTTTCCTAAATGTCATTGACCTTTAGTCCAAAAAGAGTGGCATTCATTGTGAAAAAACCTATATGAATGCTACTTTAAGTGTTTTCATGAAGTAGGATGGCATGAACATTAGGTGTGTAAAGAATCCATGTAGAATTTTCTTGTCCAACTACTTACTGAGGTCGTAGACCAAACCCTTGTTTCCCTCCAAGAATGATAGCCATGTAGTTTCGGAGATCCATGGTTTATGGTACATTGTGATGCAAGCAGCCATCATCTTGCATATTTTCCTAAGCATCTAACAAGACAATTCTGGCAAGCCTTCATATTGTTTTACATTTGCGGTGAGAGTGCTGAGCATATACTTCTCGTCTAATCCTTGCTTATCTCCAAGACCTGGCAGAGTTGGGTAATTAAGCTAGTTGTGGTGTCTTTTTTGTAGTGCTCCATGCTAAATCCAAGTCTTGACTCTTGGAACTGGGCAGAAAGTGATATACTTCTTGAT
Source organism: Adiantum capillus-veneris (assembly GCF_014529385.1). Taxonomy (NCBI): domain Eukaryota; kingdom Viridiplantae; phylum Streptophyta; class Polypodiopsida; order Polypodiales; family Pteridaceae; genus Adiantum; species Adiantum capillus-veneris. The sequence goes on from NC_140938.1 coordinate 155,696,310, forward strand.
GGAGTGGGTGCCCTCATCATGTGAATTCTCCACCCATGATGCTTTTCAATCCATGCCATTCTCCGTTTTGATTATCGCACTCAACTTCAAACATTTCCTACTCAATGGAAGCTTTCCTACAAAGACACTCATATTGGATCAGAGTAAGTGGAGTGAGCGAGTATACTAATCTTCTTTGATTGTCATTGGATGTAGTAGATGTCATAAAATCTAATATCTAACTCACCCAAATGATTTTCTCATATTAAATTGATCACTTAATGTGGGAGAATAAACGGGAACAAAGTGTTAAGATATAGGTATGTGCTTTTAGATCTATCTCAACACGGGGCCAATGGTAAAGGGACCCAAAAGGGAGATGGTCTATCAAAGAGCAAGGCTAACCAATGGAGCATAAGACCTTAGGGTTAGCTTCATTGAAGACCTCCAATAAATGTGTGTAAAAGTCCTTTGACCTTAAGTAAGCTAGGGCTGAGCTTGAGGTGGGAACCCGGCCCAAGCTCGAGGTGCTTGTCATGCTTGAGGTGTTTTTCATGCTTGAGGTGCTTGATTAAGATGCTTGAGGTGCTTGATTGGCTCCATGCTTGAGGTGCTTGACTCGCTGCATGATTAAAGTACTTGAGGTGCCTTGAGAAGCTTGCCTGAGATGCTTGTGGGAACACCCCCTAGTTCAAGTGCTTTGTCATGCTTGATGAGTAAGGTGCTTGATCACCTAAAGTCAAAATCATTCCTACAAGAGGGGGGGCGAGCCATTTTCCTAGGAGCTAGAGAGAGAACACCCACTCACACACACAAGGGAAGCCCCAACTTGAAGAGGCAGCAAGGACACATGTCAGGCCCCTATCCATGTTACCTTCATGTGTTGCTTGAAGCCTATTGGCTAAGCTTCAAAGGGGTCCAATGATAAATTACTTGAATTATCTAATTAATTTTTCATTTATCAAGTCCTCTCTCTCAAAGGGGAAAGGGGGACACTTGTCCCAAGGCTACCCATGTTGCTTGTAATGGCTCTTGCTTGTGATTGGCTAGGCCTGGAAGGGTCCAATGAGCTTCAGGCATGAGCTACAAGGGGGGGTCGACCCAAGCAAGCTAGGGGGGTGCCTAGGGGGTATACTCACCCACACACACTCACAATCACTCTCATTGTGTGCTATGCAAAGTGCAAGAGCTCCCTCTCCAAGCAAGTAGAGGTTGAGAGCCTACACCAACACTCTTGGCTATGGAGTGCAAATCCAACCAAGAGCCATGCTTCAATGCTTAAGCTTGCCATCTCCTTCTTCTTCATTACTATGCTATTATGTATGCTAGCAACAAGAGTATGATAAGTGAGGAACTAATTCTTTCTCCTACGAAATGTTTCTTCTTCCTCTTCCCTACCCTCATTCCCTGCTAGCTCTCTCCACCTTCGAAGGTGTTTGAGGTCTTGGGACTGAGGCTTGGGATAGTTAAAGCTTTCTTCAAGTTTATGTTATGTTTGTGGTGCATGAAGCCTTCCATCTTCATGGCATCACCTAGGTCACAAGGAACACAAAGACTGTATTGTAACAAGTCTCTCTTTATGGGAGAAATCATAATACAAATGCCTATTGGAGGGGGGACCGGCTCCACATAAATCCGGTCCTCAATTGTTGTCATGTTCTCTAAACTCTCTCTCTTGCAAAAGTATTGTCTATGCCAAGTTAACTAATTGCTATGATTATGTTGCTATCTTCAATTATGTCTACCGCTATGCTCACAAAATCATTTCTTGAAAGTACTCTCATTAAATTCCGCTATTCTCAAATTGAATAGGCAAATTCCATTACATTGGTATCAGAGCATTTGGTTTCTCTTTTCTTGCTTAAGAAGAGAGGTCCTTAAGTAGCCTATAAATGGTTGATGTTGTTAAATATAATAGAGTAAGTGGAATTGGGATCTAATACCGGTTTTGTTAAGCCCACTATGTGGGGGATGGTGCACACCTCGGGAGCTTTGGACTTAATAATGGAGTCTTTTTAGACTTGCCTACGGCTTTACCATTATTGAGCCATAAGAAGTCCGAAAGGAGCTAGCCCTTGGCAACTCTGCTATGTTAGACCTACTCCTCTACTCTCTATAATTAACCACTTTGAGCCGTGGGTGTAAATACTTAAGAGCCGATTTTCAAAGGCTAAGAGGAGTGGCAACTAAGGTTTTGAATTGCCAAAGCATACACTAAGTACATACATAAAATTTTGTTAACATGGCTGACAATAATCAAGAGAGTAGAATGAACATTGATAGCTTTGATTTTGCACATGAAGGTGCTAATGATGATGCTCCCATGTTTGTGAATTATCTTGTGACTAGGTTGCAACAAGCTATGGGCAACCCTACCTTGCAAGCCGAAGTTACTCAACAACTTCGTGCCTATGGAATTTCCCTTCCTCTCCAAGAGGAGAGAGAGCTTAGGAGGCCTCTTGAAGAGACCCCCAAAAGAAGACTCTCTCCCATTCGAGAGGAGGAATCCAAAGAGAAAGAAAGCAATGAAAGTCTAAGTTCTTCTGAAGATGTGGCTCCACGAAGAAGGCGGTCTAGACGATCGCCTACTCCTCCCAAGAGGAAAAGAGCAACCCATAGTCCTTCTCCTCATCACTCTCAAAGGCAAGAGAGGAAACAAAGGAAGAAAAGGGCTAGGAAGAGGTCACCCTCTTCTCCTTCTTCTTCACCTTCCTTCTCTTCCGATGAAAGTTATGGCTATTCTCCTAGAGAATACAAGAGGGGAGGGCATCGCAAATCATTTCCTGCATGGCGAAGGTCACAAAAGCTAAAGAAGTTCAAGGAGGGAGGAAAGAGTATCTCTTTTCTCACCTACGATGGCACCTTTGGTGCTACCGACAAAGTGTTGGCCTTCATCCAGCAATTTGATGCGGCCTTTGGGGACGAGGGCTTCACAGAGTCCTCCAAGCTACGCCATGTAGCTATGCACTTCCAAAAATCAGCTCGTCAATGGTGGGCTAGCCTTCGTGGCAATGGAGAAGCCCCAAAGACATGGAAAACTCTACGAGTTTCCATCATGAAGCAATTTCTTCCAAGTGATACTAAAGATAAAGTTCTTACCGAATGGCGCGGCTTGAAGCTCCTCTCTCATGAGTCTATCAACAAGTATGTAGATAAGTTTTGGGATTTACATCTCAAAGCTACTGTCTTTCAAAAGATAGACTTTGCCGAGCAAAGACAACAATTCTGTGCGGGATTACCTGAAGAGATGGCCGAATATATCAACTCTCAACGGCCCGGTACTATTACCGAAGTAATCCACCACACCATGGTTGCTTCACGCATCAATTTCCATCAAGGGGCTAGACGTAATGTCAAGCCCATGGAAAACAAAGATAAAAATGATGCAAAGGGGAAATCCAATGCTCAAAATAATTCCCAAGGCACTTCCAACAACAACAACAACAATCGGTCCAAGGAGAAGGGAGTTTACAAAGGTAAAAACAAACTCTCTCCTGAAGAGCTTGAAGCTTTTCGCAAGGACCATAAGTGTTTCAAGTGTGGGGAGCAAGGACATGGCTATCGTTCTTGCCCCAAGAAGAATACTCGCAATGAGACCCCTAGGGCTTCCACCATCGAAGCTCCAAAAGAGGATGCTCATTGCAAAGGATCATCACTCTCCTATGCTTGGGGAAAGGTAAGAGAGCATGATGCCTTCATCTTGTTTGACCCTGGCTCTACTCTCAACTTCATATCAATAGAGTTGGCCACCAAGTTGGGCATTCAAGCTTTTGAGATGGGAGATATAGTAACAGCTGATGCAGCTTTCAAGGGACAACAAGCCTCCGTTACTCCCTTGATTGGGAAGTTGAGGCTTCATGTCCAAAGATATGTCGACAAAGAAGACTTCTTCATCTCTCCCCTCCAACATCAGGATGTTATCCTAGGGGCACCATGGTTTGATCGCATGGCTGCCAACATGAAGTTCCCTGAAAGGAGAATTTACTTCACCTACAGGGGAAAGAACATGTATATAGATGCTAGTGAGCGTGGTCGCACTATTCCACTTGTAAATCCTCTTTCTTTTGATAAATCAATGAAGAGCTCAGTTTCTGCGTACATGATTTATGTCAAAGAGTCTCTAAAAGCTAATAATGTTTCATCAAATGAAAAAGGAATCAAGAAGAGTTAGACTTGTCTACTTTTCTAAAAGGATTCCAAGATGTGTTCATCGATGATATCCCTATGGACCTACCTCCAAAACGAGGGGATGATGACCATCGTATTGAGCTCCTTCCAGGAAGCTCACCGCCTAACAAACCTCCTTATCGAGTCTCACAAGCTCAACAAGAGGAGATCATGAGGCAAGTACAAGAGCTGGTACACAAAGGGATGGTGAGGCCTAGTTCCTCTCCCTTTTGTTCTCCAGTCCTTTTAGTGCAAAAGAAAGATGGTACATACCGTATGTGTGTGGACTATCGAGCACTAAACCATATCACTATCAAAAACAGATTTCCCGTACCTCGGGTAGAAGATCTGTTTGATAAGCTACAAGGCTCTACCTACTTCAGTAGGATTGACCTTAAGAGTGGCTATCATCAAATAAGGATAGTGGATGAGGATATCTTAAAGACCGCGTTTCGCACAACATTTGGTCTTTATGAATATCTAGTCATGCCTTTTGGCTTGACTAATGCACCAGCTACGTTCAATCGTTTGATGGAGAAATTTTTTAGACCATATCGAAAATTCACTGGAGTTTTCTTCGATGATATCATCATCTACTCCAAGTCTTTGGAGGAACATAAGCAACATCTCCAAGTGATTTTTCAAGCCTTGAGGGAGAACAAACTTTTTATGAACCAAAAGAAAAGTGAATTCTTCCTTCAAGAGATTCAATACCTAGGCCATATTATCTCTCACGATGGTATTCGTATGGATCCATCAAAGTTAGAGGTAATAAAATCATGGCCTAACCCAAGGAATCTACATGAGCTAAGAAGCTTTATTGGTATGTGTGCATACTATAGACGATTCATAGAAAAATTCTCTCAAGTAGCAGGACCACTACACGACTTAACCAAGAAGAACGTTAAGTTTGTATGGACTGCTAAGGAGCAAAATGCTTTTGAAAAACTCAAAGAGAAGCTTACTTCCCAACCAGTCCTCGTGTTTCCGGATCTCTCAAAGCCATTTGAGGTCCAATGTGATGCTTGTGGTGATTGCCTTGGAGCGGTTTTGCTTCAAGAAGGGCATGCCATAGCATATGAGAGCCGAAGGCTCAATGGTGATGAACGAGTCTTGGGCATTTATGAGAAAGAGCTTTTAGCTGTTCTACATGCCCTAGACACATGGAAGCACTACCTATTGGGGACTCCATTTATCCTACGAACCGACCACCAAAGTCTCAAGTATTTCATGACGCAAACCAAGCTTTCCGACAAACAAATGAGGTGGGCAAATTTTCTTTCGCAATTTAATTTCCATATTGCTCACATAGCTGGTAAGCACAATCAAGTTGCCGATGCACTTTCACGACGACCAAAAGTTAATGCGGTGTCTATAGCTACTCACAATGATCTATCCTCTATGATAGATGAGTATGCTACTGACCCTGACTTTAGAGACATAATGTCAGCCCTTGCTTTGGGGAAGAAAGAGGAACCATTCACCTTGCAGGATGGTTATCTTCTCCACGGCAATAGGCTATGTGTTACCCATTCCCTTCGTGAAAAGGTTATGTATGAATCCCATGCTCCCCCATATGCAGGGCATAGAGGTATTCAACCTACTCTCCAAGGAGTAGAGACGTATTTCTATTGGCCTACCATGAAAGTGGACATACAAGAGTATGTTTCAAAATGTGTAGTATGCCAAAAGACCAAGTATGATAGAGGGAAGCAACCTGGATTACTCCAGCCATTGCCTATTCCAAATTCACCATGGGAGAGTATATCCATGGATTTCATCTTTGGATTACCCAAGTCTATCCATGGGAATACAGGAATATGGACAATAGTCGACAGGTTTAGCAAGCAAGCACATTTTATTCCTGTCAAAAAGACTATTAAGGCACATCAAATGGCAACTCTCTTCATATCTCAGATTTTCAAACACCATGGATTACCCACATCCATCGTGTCAGATAGAGATCCTAGAATGACCAGTAATTTCTGGAAAGGTCTCTTTGAAAATCTAGGAACAAGATTGAATTTCTCTTCGGCCTATCACCCACAAACGGATGGCCAAAGTGAGATAGCCAATCTTACGATACTCGATCTACTCAAGACTTATGTTACCGAAGTAGATCAATGCTCACAATGGGAAAAGTATTTACCGCTAGTAGAGTATGCCTACAATAATACTGTACATACTTCTACGGGCAAAGCACCTTTCGAGATCATAGAAGGAAGACCTAAAAGTCCCTTGCTACTGAAAGTACATGGGAAGATCTTCGCCGCCGATGAGTATAGCCGTGACCTACAAGAATCTTTTCAAAAGATTAGGGAGGCTATAGCCATCTCTCAACAAAGGCTAAAAGCTGCTGCTGATAAGCACAGAAGAGCCTTAATGTTCAAAGAAAATGATTGGGTCTTACTCAAGTTTCCTAAGGCTCGATTAAGGCAAACGACGGGCAAAAATCCTACGGGCCATCAAAAGTATTATGCTAAACTAGCAAAAAGATACTATGGTCCTTTCCAAATCTTGAAGCCTATCAATGAGACGGCTTATCAACTCAAGTTGCCCAACCATTGGCTTATACACAATGCCTTTCATGTAAGCTTACTTAAGCCCTACAAAGGAGAGCCACCAATTGAACCAATTATTGAAGACCCTCCCGAAGTTGAAGACCAAGAAGAGGTGCTACAACCCGAAGCTATCCTTCGGCATGAAGACAAGGTACTACGACATGGTAAGATTATCCGACGGTATCTTATTAAGTTCAAAAATTATCCTTTTGAAGATGCTAAATGGATGCAAGGAGTACAACTTAAGGATAGTATGAACCTTGTCAATGCTTACAATGCTACATTAGAGTAAGCAAATGTACAAATTTCTTTTAAATAACTCATGTTTTTGTCTTATATGACTAGTCCTCTTTTTAATTGTGCACAAATTTAACTAGTATGCATGCTTAGAATCATGTTTGTGATGACGACATCTCTCAAACACCAAGTAGAATTTGTCACTCTACTATGGGAGAATGAAATGGACTAAAAGAGCAGACATGCTTGCGGCAGCTATGTCTCCCAAGCACCAAATGGATTAGTCATCCATCTTGGAAAGATGTCGTAGGGTAAAAAGGGATCCTTTACCCGCTAAGTACGATTGACTAATGACTAAGACTTTATCTATTCTACCTCATAGTCGAGGACGACTATGATTTCAAGAGAGAGGTAATGTCATAAAATCTAATATCTAACTCACCCAAATGATTTTCTCATATTAAATTGATCACTTAATGTGGGAGAATAAACGGGAACAAGTGTTAAGATATAGGTATGTGCTTTTAGATCTATCTCAACACGGGGCCAATGGTAAAGGGACCCAAAAGGGAGATGGTCTATCAAAGAGCAAGGCTAACCAATGGAGCATAAGACCTTAGGGTTAGCTTCATTGAAGACCTCCAATAAATGTGTGTAAAAGTCCTTTGACCTTAAGTAAGCTAGGGCTGAGCTTGAGGTGGGAACCCGGCCCAAGCTCGAGGTGCTTGTCATGCTTGAGGTGCTTGTCATGCTTGAGGTGTTTTTCATGCTTGAGGTGCTTGATTAAGATGCTTGAGGTGCTTGATTGGCTCCATGCTTGAGGTGCTTGACTCGCTGCATGATTAAAGTACTTGAGGTGCCTTGAGAAGCTTGCCTGAGATGCTTGTGGGAACACCCCCTAGTTCAAGTGCTTTGTCATGCTTGATGAGTAAGGTGCTTGATCACCTAAAGTCAAAATCATTCCTACAAGAGGGGGGGCGAGCCCTTTTCCTAGGAGCTAGAGAGAGAACACCCACTCACACACACAAGGGAAGCCCCAACTTGAAGAGGCAGCAAGGACACATGTCAGGCCCCTACCCATGTTACCTTCATGTGTTGCTTGAAGCCTATTGGCTAAGCTTCAAAGGGGTCCAATGATAAATTACTTGAATTATCTAATTGATTTTTCATTTATCAAGTCCTCTCTCTCAAAGGGGAAAGGGGGAAACTTGTCCCAAGGCTACCCATGTTGCTTGTAATGGCTCTTGCTTGTGATTGGCTAGGCCTGGAAGGGTCCAATGAGCTTCAGGCATGAGCTACAAGGGGGGGTCGACCCAAGCAAGCTAGGGGGGTGCCTAGGGGGTATACTCACCCACACACACTCACAATCACTCTCATTGTGTGCTATGCAAAGTGCAAGAGCTCCCTCTCCAAGCAAGTAGAGGTTGAGAGCCTACACCAACACTCTTGGCTATGGAGTGCAAATCCAACCAAGAGCCATGCTTCAATGCTTAAGCTTGCCATCTCCTTCTTCTTCATTACTATGCTATTATGTATGCTAGCAACAAGAGTATGATAAGTGAGGAACTAATTCTTTCTCCTACGAAATGTTTCTTCTTCCTCTTCCCTACCCTCATTCCCTGCTAGCTCTCTCCACCTTCGAAGGTGTTTGAGGTCTTGGGACTGAGGCTTGGGATAGTTAAAGCTTTCTTCAAGTTTATGTTATGTTTGTGGTGCATGAAGCCTTCCATCTTCATGGCATCACCTAGGTCACAAGGAACACAAAGACTGTATTGTAACAAGTCTCTCTTTATGGGAGAAATCATAATACAAATGCCTATTGGAGGGGGGACCGGCTCCACATAAATCCGGTCCTCAATTGTTGTCATGTTCTCTAAACTCTCTCTCTTGCAAAAGTATTGTCTATGCCAAGTTAACTAATTGCTATGATTATGTTGCTATCTTCAATTATGTCTACCGCTATGCTCACAAAATCATTTCTTGAAAGTACTCTCATTAAATTCCGCTATTCTCAAATTGAATAGGCAAATTCCATTACAGTAGATGTAGATTAACTGAATAGAGAACTCTAATCTCCCATTCCATTGCTTTTTTCCAGTGTTCCTCCTCTGTATCGGCAATCTGTTCCTTCATTTTAGTGATGACCATTTTTGTCAATTGATGTGTTCTTCCACAAGAGTTTTAGGCACTTTTGACTTGCTTGTACGCCCTGGTTTTGTCTTTGGAGCAGTACTTGTTGCAGGAGCTTCTTGGGTAGTATCCATTGCAGCTTGTTGTTTTTCTGTGTCTTGACCACTTTGAGGAGTAGTGTGGGTTACTTCATATGATTACTTTGTTTGTTATGCTTGTTGTTTTCCTTGTTGTGCATCAAAATATCTTTGTGTATCTCCTTGGTCACCATGCTCATCATCACCATGATCATCTGTCTGGGTAAATTTTGGCTGCCTATAACAGAGTGTTGCTTGAAGGGCAAGTACCAAAGCTCACAGGTCTTTGATTTGATTCTTGAGTGTTGCATTCTCCTTTTGGAGATCTCCTTCATGTGCTAGTGCAGCTAGCACATGCTACTGTGGTGTCTTTCTGCGTACTTTTTTGAACTCTAACAGCTCTTTCCAATTCTAGAATCCTAGCACTAGCATCATAAGTTGTGGCACCAATGTCTACTAGTTGGGTTAGAGTCGAGGTTTGGCCTTTATTTTCTCAATTATGCATTGTTGGGCCATCAGATCCTCTTTGGCACTTACTCGATTGAGAGTAAACCCCTCACTTTGAGCTATGTTTCTTGTTATTGATTGAGGATTACTATAGGACATAACACAATTCTCCTTCTCATATGAATCCATAACCCTTGATGAATAAAGATCACTTAAATAGTAGGATATGTAGTTTTTCTCTTCATAATACATTTGTATGTGTACTAGAGTGTTCTCCTCTTGAAGCTAGTATGGATACACATATCTCACTACTGCCTAATCTTCACCTAGCAATGGTGGTTGATGGCCTAGCACTGGTCTTGGCCTCTCTACTCCTGGTTGTGGGTTTGATGCATACCTCGGTGGTGGTGGTGCAACTCTGTTTTGTTGATACTAAGGATTTATTGGCACCTTTGGTTGGTACTAAGGGTTAGACTGATAACGCCTTTTTCTAACTTGTCCTTAATTGTAGTATCATTCCTCAATGGTATGGTTTGTCCACTTGTTCTCAATGGCACATCACTTCTCCTTAGGATATGATTGTGGCAACATGGAGCACTATTGCGCCAGAAGGTCTCCTCCACATATCAAGCATCACCTCAATGATGGTACTCTCTGGTTCTGGATTCTCAAAATTTTTGCCATTGTTTTCACAAGCTCCTCTAGAAGCGGCACAAATATTCATAGGTGTCTACTGATGTGGTGTATATTTGATCCATTATTTGCAGAATGAGAACCTGTTGAAATAGCATCCTCATCTTGTGATACTTTTCGTAGATGCAAAAATTGTCTACTAAGTAGACAATTTCTTATGTGACCTTGTCCAATGTCATACACTTTTTCAAGTGCAAATCTTTCTCAAGGTGCTCGTTTTTATGCCCCCAAATGAAAAACACTTCTCGGTGATCTTCCTGAGGTTTCTCTTATTGTGGGCACCTCTCAATGTATTGCTTGAATTGCAAGATAGCCTCTCGTAATTTTTCACCATCTTTCTATTTGAAAGAGTGAATCTATGACACCGTATTATGCTTGATTCCTCTCATGGGAAAATCCTATACAAATCGTGTAACAATGTTTCTATGTTTCCATAGTCTTCGAAGTCTTCCTTTTTCAAGGACTAGAACCAAGAAAGGATTGTACCTTCTAGGGTTAACCCAAAGCCTTCAAACTAGATGTGGAAATTTGTACCATACTCAGATCTCAATATCTACTTGAATGATGCTAAATGTGCAGAGATCTTTGAATCCATTGTACTTCAACGCCATGCATTTTGCAGCTTGAGATGGATGCATGGGTTAACCGAAAGCCTTCAAACTAGATGTGGAAATTTGTAAGGTACTCATCTCTCAATACTTGCTTGAATGATTCTAAATGTGCATGGAGATCCCCGGATCCATTATACTTAATTTGATGCCATGAATTTCACAATTTGACGAATGGATGGGTCTCAGCTCAACGACATATCTCATCGCTCTTGGAGCTCCCACAAAAACTTTCTCATATGGAGGTGCTGGCATTTTGGGGTTGGTACTTCTCTCATAGTTGCATTTGGCATTACTTGCTCAATATGGTGTGGCATGGATGAGCCTATAATGGCCATATATTAGGCTCAGGTTTTGAAGGGTGGCTCCTTCTCATCCAAGGATATGGAACTTTTGATGCTCCTGATCCTGTCCTGCGAGTACTCTCTACATTGGGTGGAATTTTGTTGCTTCTGTCCATAAAACTTAATTCTTTCTCAATCGTCTTTTTACGGGCCATTTGATTCAAATAGATGACAAAAAAAGGTTGTTCCCAAGAGGAAATATTTTCCATGTCTATCATATATGCATACCTATATTCATGCCCCTTGTTGTTTACTAGAATAGGCCGTTGCTTTGTTTCAAACTGGTAGACATACATGCACATATGCTTTGGTACATTTTATCGGGATCAAGACTTCCCTGATGTAATAAATTTTCCCTTTTTTGGTCATTAACATGTATACCTTCATTCTAGGATGATCTACAAGCACTCTCTCAAGCTCTTTAATATCTACGAATCTTGTGTTGGAATTAGGGTTGCAGGAAACGCACACAGTTTGGAGAAGACGAAGGAAGCTCAAGGCACACAATAGAGAGTGTGTTACTTAGTGTGTAATGGAAATATATATGGCCCTAGAGTGATGGGCATATATCCAATGCACGGAAGGGAAACACACATCTTGGAGAAGATGAAGGAAGCTCAAGGCACACAATAGAGAGTTTGTTACTTAGTGTGTAATGGAAAGATAGATAGCCCTAGAGTGATGGGCGTATATACAATGCATGAGGGAAAAAACCTCCTAAAGAGGGAAAAAATTCCCCGACGGTCCTAGTGTGTTCACACACATCACTACCACATGTATATGGTAACAGATTCCCCCTGGAGTGATGCAGTGAACGAGGTATGGCACATGAGTAAAGTGAAGTGCCATGCCGTGAGGACATGATCAGTCCACAAAGGGGAGTAAGCCCAAAGCTTTGCGGAAAGCTTCGAGCTTCTCACGAGACAATGCTTTTGTGAAAAAATATACAAGGTTGTCCTGTGTTGGCACATAAGCCAAGTTGATCTCTCCTGCTGAGAGCCTCTCCTTGACATAGTGGTAATGCACCTCAATGTACTTTGTGTGAGCATGAAAAACTGGGTTCCTCGTAATTGCCAATGCGCTCCAACTGTCAATGTAGATACTGTTGGCAGTGTCCTGTCCAACACCCAAATCATCCATAAGGCATCTGAGCCATACACACTCAACCGTAGCTGAGAAGATTGCCCTGTACTCAGCCTCACAACTCAAAGTGGCCACAATAGGTTGCTTCTTGCTCAACCATGATATACATGAACTACCAAGCATGAAACAAAAACCACTTGTGGACACTCGCCTGTCAGAACAACCAGCCCAATCTGAGTCCGAAAAAGCATGTAAGTCTGGCGGCAATGACCCCCCCTTGGGATGGAACAAGCCAAGATGTAAAGTGCCACTAGGGTAGCAAAAAATCCTCTTGACAGCCTGCCAATGCTTAGACCCTGGGCTATGCATAAATCTGCTGACCTGTGAGACTACAAATTGAATATCTAGCCTCGTGTTGCATACGTAAATGAGGCATCCAACAACAGTTTGGTAAAGAGTGACATCAGCACGATCACCAGCATCTTGGCGACTCAATTTCAAACCTGTTTCCATGGGAGTGGCAATAGGTTTGCAATCCTCAAGTCCAAACTTACATAGCAGTGTCTCTATGTAACTTTTTTGACACAAGGCAATACCACCATCACACTGCTTAAACTGTATACCCAAGTAATGATGCAACATCTCCAAATATTTCATCTTGAAAGTAGCATCCAAATCGGCCTTAAATTCAGTCTCTCATTTGGTCTAGTGATCAACAAATCATCTACATAAAGAACCACAATGGAAAGTACATCACGCTCACGCTTTACATACAATATGCTTTTTATTGGACTGTTACGAAAGCCTCGTTTGACCAAATGAGTGTCATCTTTCTTATACTAAGCACGAGGAGATTGCTTCAACCCATACAAAGCCTTGTTACATTTGCACACTTTGTCCTCTTCTCCTTTCTTGACAAAACCGTGAGGTTGCGTTACATAAACTTCCTCAAATATGTCACCATTCAAGAAAGCAGTAACAATGTCTGATTGATGTACATCCCAACCAAAATGAGCTGCCAATGCACATAGAAAATGCACAATAGTCATACGACAAGTGGGAGCAAAAGCCTCTTCATAATCTATGCCTTTTTGCTATGCATAACCCTTTGCAGCAAGTCGAGCCTTATGGCGATCGATCTCACCATCTGGTTTGCATTTCAACTTGTAAACCCACTTCGTACCAATGGCCTTTTTGACAGGAGACAAATCACATAAAGTCCGTGTGTCATTTTTGATAAGTGCATCATATTCTAATTGCATGGCAGCCATCCAATTTTCTGAATTCTGTGCTTCATCAAAAGACAGAGGCTCCTCAACATCATGTAAGCTAGACACAACCAAAGCATAACAATCTGATGCATAAGATGCATGGAGAGAGCCTGAGCGAGTACGACTAGACAAAGGTGCATCCAATTTACTGTCACGCAATGTATGCACTGGCCATTTTGGCATACCTCTAGCCTGCTCATTTTCATCCCTTTCCTCATCAAGTACATCATGTACATCTGCATCAGTGAGACAGGTTGATCTATAACATTTTCGGAAACCCCCATAGGATGTACATTTGCCTCATTGGAATTTACATTTGTATTTCCACCACTAAAAGGATGCAACAAAGTGTCATAAATGTCTTGTGAGCTTACATTACTATCTCTAGTACATGACAACAAGGGTTGAACAGAATATTCCACAAACACTACATCCCGTGAAACCAAAATACGCTTTGTTTGCAGACGATACAACCTGTAACCTTTGCTTTCAACACTATCACCAACAAAAATACATTCGACTGCCTTATCATCCAATTTTCTGTCCTGTGTTTGTGGCACCAAAGCATATGCCAAACAGCCAAAAACACACATGTGCTCAATAGAAGGCTTTCTATCATGCCATGCTTCATATGGAGTAATAGACTGCAAAGCATTCATAGGACACCTATTTAGTACATAAGTGGCACACATGATGGCCTCAAGCCAAAAAGAATGCGGCAAAGCTTGACTTTTGACCATACATTGTGCCATTTCCGTAAGTGACCTGTTTTTCCTCTTAGCAACACCATTTTAATGAGGCGTATAAGGCAATGTACATTGGTGTTTTATCCCATGACTAGCCAGAAATGCATTAAATTCATGAGACATATACTCCCCCCCTCGATCGGAATGGAGGGTGCCCATAGTACATTTCGAGACATTTTCAGCCATAGCCAGAAATTGTTTGAAGCACATAAAAACTTTGGACTTCGCTTTAAGCAGAAATACCCATGTATGTCTAGAGTGATCATCAATGACGGAGTCTACATGGGCCCACAAACATCACTATACACAAGCTGCAACCTACATGTGGCCCTAACTGAACCATCCTTTGGAAACTTAGAATGCTGCATTTTACCCAAAATATAGCCTTCACAAACATGTTTGCAAGTGCATCAAGAGGCGGAAAAGAAGCAACCATATTAGATTTCTGCAAACGCAGCAAACTGGCAAAATTTAGATGACCAAAATGTGCATGCCAAAGTTTTTCATGTGAAATAGCCCTTGAATCTGCAACTGCATTTGCAAAATTTTGTCCACACTTGTCATACAAAGTGAGCTTATACAACCCACAACACAAAAAGCCCAGATGCAACAATTTCATCACCAAAACTGAGATCATGAACTGTACATCTGTCATCCACAAATTTGACTACAAGTCCAATACTAGCAAGTGCAGATACAGACAAAAGATTCTTCTTGATCCCAGGTACATAAAGTGCATCAACAAGTAATAAAAGTCTGTTCAACTACACACTGTCTAGTCCTGTTTTTTCTAGAAAGTGACTCTTGCAACAGTAATGTGCATAATGCATCAAACTTGACAACTTCTGGATTTCCTTGGGTCATAAGTCTCCAAGTACTAGCAAAAGTCTGGTAAGAATATGGTAAGGCATCAACAACAGTCTGCACAAGGGAACTGTCTGAAATGACTCCACCTGCAGAAATAAGCTTCTCATTGATATCCTTGACACTAGCAAGGAAAGTGTCCATATCATCTTCCTCATGCATAATCTTCGACTCCAGCTCTTTACGCAGCAAAGCAATTTCAGTCTCATTGCGACTTGCATAAAGACCAGCCAAAATATCCCAGACTGTTTTGCAGATTTTGCTAAACGAAAGTGAGGAACAATGGTGCGCTTCAGAGACAACGCAATCAATCCACGAGCATGCGTATCCTTTACATCCCAACAAGATTGTTCTGCCATAGGCAAAACAACTCTAATAGCAGCAATCCTTGCAGCAAGACCTGCAACATCCTCAGAACCAGGATGTACATGAATGCCCTGCACAATATTCCAGACACCCTTCAACACAAGTACGTGTTGCATCATATAAGCCCACATAGGGTAATTGTCCCCATGTCCTCAACAACAAACATCTTGAACACATATGTGTTGTTGTCAACCATGGTAAATGCTGCACTTGATATGAAAACTGTCCAAAAAGAGGAGAAACGGAGTGGGAACAACACGTGCTATATAGCACAAACCATAGAAGACTGTAAGGAACATGTTATGTAGAAAACGGCACTAACAAAAATTCTGCACAAAATGACAAAATTGCCTATGCAGACCTACCTGTAGTGGAAATGGAGGCCGAAATGAGCCCGAATCAGAATTTTGAGCAGTCTGAGCTCTACGAGTCATCCTGAAATATTTGTCAACTTGCAAACGCTCGCCAAAACTCGTTGAAATCGGAGAAAGTGAGCACGCGTGTGTTGGAGCGGCTGGCGACTAAGCCCGGGAGGAGCAAGCTGCTCTGATACCAATTGTTGGAATCAGGGTTGCAGGGAAACGCACACAGCTTGGAAGACGAAGGAAGCTCAAGTCACACAATAGAGAGTGTGTTACTTAATGTGTAATGGAAAGATAGATAGCCCTAGAGTGATGGGCGTATATACAATGCACGGGGGAAAAAACCTCCTAAAGAGTGGAAAAAATGCCCTGGCAGTCCTAGTGTGTTCACACACATCACTACCACATGTATATGGTGACATCTTATTTTCGGATCATTCTCCAAAGGAGGACTCTCAATTCCTTGGTCGATTTTGTCTTTAGTCCTGGTCATACCCATTGCATCTGCATGATCATGATTATCAATCCTAAGATAGGAAACCCCTCTCTCGTCAGTGTATTGGTCTCCATTGTCAACAACTCAACTTGCTCTCAAAACTCAGGGTTTCCCAAGTATTCACAAAAATAGCACTTATAATATATGTCTACATATATTATTTCTCCCTTAGCATTAGTGTAATGGTAGTACAACTTCACGGTCGGTGGAATCTCTGGCTTCCATGAAGTACCAACTCCATTACCCTCACTATGATAGCTCACCTCTGGTGTTCTCTTAGCCATAAGGATAGTGAAAGCTTGTTCAAAATCAGTGTTACAGACTACCTCTTCTTGAACTTCTAATAAGTGTTCTAACTTAACCTGGTTGAAACTCTCTTCATCAGTAGACCCATGAATTACTTTATCTCTCGGCAGTCTGACACCACCTAACATGTAACAAGCTCCCAATCTCAAGAACATTAACAATATGGGAGTTTGAAACCTGACCTATTACCTGGAATTCTTTGGATCCCTTGGAACTTGTACCGTGCTTCAACTCCCCTCATGCGCCAATCTCCTTGCCTTTACAAGACTCAACACAAACTAGAGAACTAATGGAGTTATGTCAAGATAGCAAATGGTCTTTACACAAATTTAGCAAACCACAAGACTTATTGCACAATTTTCTTGATCTCAGTGCCTACTAATGTTATATAGGTCTCTTTTCAGTGGATGGAACCAAAATTAGTCAAAAATTTGTGTTCTTTGCACTATGTGGGAGAAAATCATGATTTTCTCCTCTCTAGAGGCTTTTGAGATACTTTTCACTCCTACACTCTGATAGGCACACAACACACTCCAAAAAACTCAAGCCTACAACAATTCTAAGGGACTCTTTTGATGGTATAAGGTGGCCACTTAACACACTTTTGGTCCACTTTACGACTATGAATTGGTTGAATCTCATGCACACCAACTTAAGTCAAGATTTGACTTTATGGGTTTGTTCCTTGCATTGAGTTCTTCCTATGGTGCAAGTAGAATAACAAGAGGAAATTCATTTTCTGTCATCGTGACTGAAAAAATGCACAATTTCAATTTTCACACAGTGGGTGTCACTCTTGTCTTAAGATAAAATCTTGATACAAAACTTACCCCAAAATTCCCTTTCTAGCAGAAACTCAAGAGAATATCGCAATTTTTTCTCTCATTCCTGCTATTGTCCACTTTTTTCAAACTTTGGTCAATCCCCAAGTGTCCTATCCTCCTTCAAGCGTACATTTACCAATTTTTACCCTACTTGGACAACTCATTTAACCTCAATCTCACTTTTAGCACTTTTTCAAGTCCAAAAGCAAACTTTTGGCTCTACACTCACTCTTGATGCTTAAACTCATATGGGTGGCCTTTTTGGACTAAGGTGAATGCACGACCTCAATCTTGCAAGGTTCTGAGCTTCAGATTTGAAAAAAGAGAAAAAATCGCAATTTTCCCTAGGATTCTCATAGGAATGCACTTTTTTTGCCTTTTTCTAGATGTATAGTCTTTATACCTCTCTTCTAATCAAAACTACTAGCTTGTAACTTGTTTTAGCCTTGTAGGTTGGAGTCAATAAGTAGTTAGTCCTCTTGACACTGCTACGATTGCTCTTTATCACATTCTATTGATCAACTTGCAAGATCAACTTGCAATAAAAATTCATACATGTGCTTAATCAAGCAAGTTAAACACATAGGTGGATTCTTAAGCACAAAAATGTCTCTAGTTCAGATCTATAAAAGAAAATTGCAATTTTCTTTCACAGATGTTGATGACTAACTTCTTGAAAACTCTGACTATGGCTATGCATTTGCACACTCTTGTACATGCATTCCATCCCTTAAGTCCCAAATTTTCAAAGATGCACTATTCACTTTTAAAATTTCATTGATTTAAATTCCAGACACAATAAATATATTTTTAGCAACATGCAGATCCAAAATGTTGAGCATCACTACAAAAGGTTCTTCATAATAGCGATGCTAGCAGTGCAACGCTCAAATGTGAAAATCCACGACATCGCTATGATTGTCACTATACTATTTGTTGCATAGCGACGCTCATAGCAATGATCATAGCGACGTTGACATGGTAAAAAAATAAAATGAGAGCACCAAAAACTCAGATCTCAGATCTGAGTTTTGGTGCTCTAGCAAAATAGGTATACCCGCATCTCTCTCTCTCTCTCTCTCTCTCTCTCTCTCTCCCCCTACCCCCCCCCCCCCCCCCCCCCCCCACACACACACACACGAGGAGAGGAAGGGGAGCCAGGTATGCTCCTTCCCACTCCTCCCTCTCATGTTCCCTTTCCCTCTTTCTCTTTCTCCCTCCCTCTCTCTCTCTCTCACACACACACGCATTGTGTCTTTGAGACAGAGACAGAGAGAGAGAGAGAGAGAGAGAGAGAGAGAGAGAGAGAGAGAGAGAGAGAGAGAGAGAGCGAGAGTACACACATGCATAAACAAAAAATACATACACACACATTGAATGTATAAAGAATGTACACACACATACATAAACAAAGAATGCATACACATACACATTGAGAGAGGAAGAGAGAGAGAGAGATATAAAAAACAAAGAATGAGAGAGAGATATGAAGCAGAGAGAGAGAGAGAGAGAGAGAGAGAGAGAGAGAGAGAGAGAGAGAGAGAATACAAAGAGAGAAAGAGAGAGAGGGGGGGAGAAAGCAAAGAGAGAGCGAGAGAGAGAGATGAGGGGAGAAAACAAAGAGAGAGAGAGAGAGAGAGAGAGAGAGAAAAAATATAGAAAAGTAAAGAAAATATGAAATGAAATGTTATATTAAGATTTAGGTTTAGGTTCTAGATTTAAGATTACATTTAAGTTAGATTTAAGATTAGGTTAGATTAAGATTTAAGTTAGATTACATCTAAGTTAGATTACATCTAAGTTAGATTACATCTAAGTTAGATTACATCTAAGTTAGATTTAAGATTAGGTTAGATTTAAGGTTAGGTTAGACTTAAGATTATGTTAGATTTAGGTTTATGTTAGATTTAAGATTAGGTTAGATTTAAGATTAGATTAGATTTAGGTTTCTGTTAGATTTAGATTTCGGATAGATTTGAGATTAAGTTAGATCTATGCTAGATTTAAGATTAGATTTTGAATTTAGTTTTTATATTAAAGTTTATCTTCAGGAATACGATTTAAATTTAGAGTTAGGTTTATGGTGATCCCTCTCTTCCTCTCCACGGAGGCGGAATTAAGTTGGAAAGCTTTCAACGGCATGATACTTAGACTGGAGGCAGACATGTAATGTGCACAATAATCCATCGAACAAGGAGCTATTGTAAAGAGATGTTAAGCTGCTGTGATTTGTTACAGCTAAAGAAGAGGCAAAGGGGTTTTGTCCACTACATGCATTGTCGTATAGACGTGGTTGTGTAGATTTCTCGTACCCACAACTATAGGCATTGACCAATAAAGACAAGATTATAACCCAATGGTTCTGATCTCCACGCACCTCTAGACCGAGGTGTGCAGGGATTGGACATGGCTAGAGAATGTGAGGTAGTTTACAATGTGATTTGAGAGAGAGAGAGAGAGAGAGAGAGAGAGAGAGAGAGAGAGAGAGAGAGAGAGAGAGAAGATGGAGGATGCCAATAGAAGATTGAATTTATGTTCAGGTTATAAGGTTTTTACATTCACTATGAGTAGTGACAACGATGTGGGACCGTCCAACTGAAACACCTATCTCTCGACAAAATGTGCAGACCTGCCTGTAGTGGAAATGGAGGCTGAAATGAGCCCGAATCAGAAATCTGAGCAGTTTGAGCTATGAACGCTCCCCAAACCTCACTGTAATCGGAGAAAGTGAGCAGGCGTGTGCTGGAGCAGCTAGTGACTGAGTCCGGGAGGACGTAACCTGCTCTGATACCAATTGTTGGAATTAGGGTTGCAGAGAAACTCACACAGCTTGGAGAAGATGAAGGAAGCTCAAGGCACACAATAGAGAGTGTATTACTTAGTGTGCAATGGAAAGATAGATAGCCCTAGAGTGATGGGCGTATATGCAATGCACGGGGGAAAAAACCTCCAAAAGAGGGAAAAAATGCCCGGGAGGTCCTAGTGTGTTCACACACATCACTACCACATGTATATAGTGGTAACACTAGTATCCATGAGTGGACTAAAGACAATGCATTTTTTGAAGAGGGGTTTGCCCAAGGAAAGTAGTGCACATGCAAGATCATCAACATTTGAAGGTGGATGGGACTTGTGGAAGTATCTTTTCATGTATACAATGGACAATGATAGCAATGCAAGTGTTGTGCTTAGCCGACAACAAGTTTGGGTGGTATTTGACAAGGTGATGGAGATACTACGGCTTGCAAGCACAACCAATGAGCAACAACAATAATTCCAAATTTTGGTACTGGAGTCGCAAAGACATTCGTCATCACAACATGGGGTGAAACAAACATTACACACTATATGGTGAGTGCTTGCCATTATATCTTGTTTGTTCTATGCTTTAATTTTGATAATTGATGTGTTGCGGCTTTATGGGAAACATATCCTCTATGCACATGGTGCATACTTTATGAACATTTATGGTTCATTGGACATTTGGAGCACGCAAGGTATAGAGAAGTCACACTATCATGCCAAGGGTTTCTAATTCAAGAATACAAGACATGAAGGGGGTTCAATGTGATCATGCTATCTTCGAAAAATTTTCAATTGGTTTTACCGTACCACTTTTGTATGCAAAGTGTCAATTGAATGTGTTAGGTCATCACGCTTGGAAAAATAATCCGGTTGACTAGCCCATGCTTGTTCCTCAAAGCGCTTGATATACTCACAAGGTCCAGTACGACATGCAGTGTGGCGAGCATCAAGGACTAGGGTGGGAAAAGTCTAGGCGAAGAGGCAGTAGAGTACTTGGAATCTTACGATAATGGAAAAGCCATTGGCAAAACGCACTTGTGATCCCCACAATTTGAGTATTACAATATATATTTTTGTGTTACAAGGCTCTTGTTTTTTGGATCAAGTGTTTTCAATGTTTGATTGTTTCACACTACAAGAGGTACTTCACATTAGCGATGATCGCAGTGCGACGCTTAAAAGTGAAAATTCACGGCGTCGCTAATTTATTCGTAACATAGCGACGCCGACAGGGGTAAAAATGTCATGCCAAGGGTAGGACTAGACGGGCACGGCCCGGGCAATGTTCCAGACACACATGTAGTAAAGGGGTTTATATATGGAAGAGGGCCAGGGGCCTAATGTCATGCCAAGGGTAGGACTAGACGGGCACGGCCCGGGCAATGTGCCAGACACACATGCAGTAAAGGGGTCTATATATGGAAGAGGGCGAGGGGCCTATATATAGGATGGTTGGGAGGTTATTCGCATGTCTGTCTACCCGCTGGTCTTACACTGGTATCAGAGCTCAGGGGCAGAGAGGAGCTATGGAGAGGAGGAAGCCTTGCGGAGGAGGAGGAAGCTTTACTTCGATGCATTCTCTCTCTCTCTCTCTCTCTCTCTCTCTCTCTCTCTCTCTCTCTCTCTCTCGATCTCTCGATCTCTCTCACAGCCTTGGCGAAATTCAGGTCTCATGAAAATCCATGCAAAGGAGGGTAAGGTCGTGCATCAAGTTGCATGACAGAAACGGTCACCATGAGAGACATGACAACAAGCAGGGCTATGGGATGCAGTCCCTCCAGAGCCGAGGAGGCCACGTGTGAAGCCGACCTTGCATGGAATTGGGGAATCCGTCGACCTTCTTGGAATCGAGTGCTGTTTGGCCTGATGGGAGCGTGCCGGGCTGAGGAGCAAAGCTCGCTTCATGAGCGCATTGTGTCCAGCAACGCAGGCACCTAGCATGGCGTTATCTTTGCTTGCGCAGGTCGGCAACCCGCCATAGCCTTATGTAGGCTTTTTTATTTTCATACCAAAGTTAATTGGGCGCCCAAGGGTGCCCAAGGGGCAACCCTAGGGGCCCATCCCATGGAGAAAACCTCCAAGCAATGCTTCCATAAGTGCCCACAGCGCCCAGTGCTTTGGAGTCCATAGCCGTTGAACGAGAGCTCTCTCTCCCATGGAGAAAACTTCCCACAACACGGCAGAAAGAGCGACTGAATCCCGTGACCACAGAAGCCAATGGCATACACAACTCGAACTCGGCAAGGGTGTAGTCTAGGGCGAGTTGCAACCTAGATAGGTGCTGAAAGGCTTCTCCGTAATCTCGGCTGCAGTTTCGGTTGCGGTCTAAGGTCCATGGACACAGTGACTCACGGGTCGAATCGCATGATTAACCAGGTATGCAATAGTTTTTGTTTTGGGTTTGCTGACGTTTTCAAACATGCTATGTAGCTATTGCATGCAGGCACAAGCACGGCTTGTGACAGCTCGGTACATATTCTACTTTTGTTGCCTGCTTTGTTTGCAATGACCAACTGTTGGGTTGCGGGATCAACATCAAGCACGGCTTGAGTATACTGTTCGTCGGAGATTGAAGGTTGATACAAAAGAAACTAAGGCAGGGCCTGTGCCATATCCTAATACAATATTTGGCAAGGCCGACCAGTAGCAACGCTCTTGTTCAAGGTGCACAGAGCTCGGCATGATCGGTGCACACTTTGTGTACCACCACTGGAGCATTGAAGTTGCTCACAAGATTCCAAATTGGTTGCGAATTGGGCAAGGCCCTTGACAACATCAAGTAGAGTAATTATTGAAGAAAGTGCTTGATAATTCTCGTATACAATGGAATGAAGGATCACGGTTATCATTCATAGCGCTAATCAGCTTGCTAGGAGCAGGCAATATGGGTACATGAAGCATCGTAGAACAAGCATTGACATTCACTGCTAGGAGCGAGATGCAACGTTGACCACCATATGAATTTTCACACTGCCAACTTGTCAAGCAAAGGTTGCCTTGATCAAGCAGTATTGGACAGTCGCTGACAATGGATAGTTCCGTTGTAGCTGATATCTCTCTCACTGCCGAGCAATCTTATGATTCTCAATCAGTAGCAACATTTGGCAAGGCCAATTCTCTACGCAATTTTGACAAGGTCAATCTTTTTCTGCTCGGACATATGTGTGTCACCAAGAGCATCTGTTAGCTATGAGCTTTCAGGTTACATTCTTGTCTCATCCATTTGATGACCTTAAGTGAAGCAAGGCTTCTATTTATGCATCTTGCATTGAGACTCCCCACATTTAGCATTTGCTAAGAGCATACAAACTAGGGAAGGATTTACCAATTTCCTTGCATTGTTATTTCATTACATGCACAAAAGGTGTATATGATACACATGCCAACTCTCTCTCGTACAGCAGCATAGGCTACGAGCCTGATGGGAATGAGTTTCTCCATCACGCGTTCAGGAAAACCGGTTCTAGCAGGATAACCAGGTTAGCCAAATTTTAAATTTGTTTATTTTGCATGTTTTCATGGTTACTTTGGAACATGTTGTTTGTTGCGGAAAACACAATGCTTTGATAAATCGACATGAAGCAAGGCTTCTCCTGCGTGCCATGCTACTGCCCATTGCTTTGGCATCAAGGGTATTGGCACGCAAGTTTGGAGAATTGGTACGACCTGCAGTTTGTGCAAGGCACTTTTGGTTTCAGCTCTCACGCTTGAGGCCGTCATAGTAGCCACGGCCTTACAAGCTTGCATGCAAGGCATGTTAGCCAGGTGGACTCACCTCCACCCCATCATGGATTACGGTTCCACTATCACACTCGTCACTCTGTTAGAATACGTGATGGATTGTTTCACAGGATTGTTTAACATGATTGTTGGTTGCTATTAATACACAACAACACTAAAAGGAACCTCAATCTAGGACTTATTTTATGGGCAATGTGCCATAGCTCAGTCGTACTTATACACTCACGACCCCTACAAGGTAGGTGGGTTGGAGTGAGTTTTGTGTTTCTGTTACCTCTCTCGATGAGAGCGTCATACCAGAACACTGTGGAATGCTTATAGGATAAGCTGCACGTCAGGCATACGATGCGTAAGAGCACACAGCTTGGGCACCCACTCTAAACACTTAAGGTTAGTTCCTCAGCCCAGCATGCTCTTCTTCTCTCGTTCTCTCTCTCTTTAAGGGAAAAATGAAATGAAAAATCTTATGAGAAGCTTTTGATACGTGTTTTTCTCGTGAGTCAGCTTGAGCCAAGGTGCTCTAACTCTCAACTAACACGTAGCTAAGATGCTACTCAGATTAGTCTTCATCGGTTCGTCCATTGAACACTTATTCGCACAAGGGCTATGAGCCACACATGCTAAGAGCCATTGTCAGGCCAAGGGTAAGACCCAACTATTGGCATTCTTTGGGTGATTTTTTTCAAGAGTGAACAGATCTACCCAGGGAAGTATACATCGACGTTAAGGGACAAGAAAGGGTCTTGTCATTCAGGCTGTTTACAATGTCATTTTTGCACTACATGTTTTCAGTGCGACATTCAAGTTGAGTTTTGATAAATCTTCAACTCACAGCAGCTGATCTCTACACAAAAGTATAGATGCAGCAATCAGTTGAGACAACATGGCTGTCCACAAGAGCTAGGCAATTCACTTGTGTGGATTTCTTGCTCTCTCTATAGCACTACGGAGTGTCTATGGACATATTGTTTGGGGCACGGTGTCATGCTGTGACAAGTACATAGTGGGAACGCATGCTACAAGAGTTATCTTGTAATTTTTTAGATACATAATTATCTTTCCTATAATGTACATATGCATATTTAAGTATAATAATAAGACTTCTATCTCATCCTATTATTTTTCTCAAGGGTAACCTATTTTTACTTTACCATCAGAAAATACTATGGGAAAAGCATCAATAGCTCCGCCTCTTTAACTTGGGGCAAAAGGCATTCATTCTTTATTTCTACTATCTCATTATCATCTCACACCATAGCTAGATCCTATATCTAGGGTAAACTCCAATATATATATATTCTATGTATTTTTCATATTTTTCTTATATTTCTTTTTAAATAGCTACTAGGAGGGAATCATATCCTAGTGGGACACTAGGTGGCATGATTTCAAAGATACACTTATTTTAATGCATTATTGCAAGTATGACTACAAAACTTTGTCAAGGAGCAATGTCATGCTTTCATATGGCATGAGGTGTCCTTTGGAATCAAATGAAAGTCTAAGCTAAGGGGACCACATGAAGACTTTTGCTGCCATAAATGGACCCTATTTTGATGAAATTTTTACACAAGGTTCCAATCCGAATTGGAAAACAATTTTAAAATGAAAATCGTAGCTAATGAGCTGAAGTTTTTGTCCATATTTTTACTTTTTTATTTGGAGCCACGGTTTAGGAGATATGATCAAAATACTGGACCCCAGTCTACCCACATCATGCAGGGACAGCTCATTTCCAACTTTTCCAATTCCTGTTCACACTGGCTCCTCTCTTCTTGTGTAAACCCTTGTGGGTTCCCTTCACCTATAAAAGAGGACCTCTTCTTCCTTGGAAGGAACTCAAGCATTCAAGCCATTGATGAGAGGAATTCTCGAGGGAGTGAGTAGTAATGCCTAATTGTACTTAGCCCCATTAACATAAGCCCAAGCCTACACTTTCTCCTAGAGGGAGACTAGCCATTCTTGCAACAAGCTAACCTTGGAAGATCAACTCTAGTCAAAGAAGGTATTGCACTTGGTGTATCAATCAAAGTGGAATTATCCACTCTTCTTCTCTCTCCCATCAATAATGGTGCCGAAGGGTTTCAAGTAAGATGTATTCTACATTGATGTTTTCTTGATTTCTTGTTGTTTTCTTTTTCATCTCTAATCCGACATATATATATATATATATATATATACACATTTGTGTATCTGATCTCATCTCCTTAACCAAACCTATCTCTCTTATTCTTTGTAATTCATCCTCTCTACAAATTTTAGGTTCTCCTTGCTATACAGGTACATCTCTCCCCGCAGTATCCTTATTGCCTACGGGCAAGAATAGGGCTTGGGAGGGAAACTTCTCATCTCTTCACTTCTCTCATATCTACATTTCTCACATATTATCCTAGATGAATAATCCACATGATGATAATTTCTATCGCTTTCACTTTGTACGATCTATTAGAATTAACGTATGGATTAGCTGTAAAATACACTTTCAAAAACGTATAGTGTTTTTCTTTGGCCCAGAAAGGCTCAATGAAATACTTCTATCACCGGATCCCAGTATAGTACCTCTCATAGACTATAACTTTTCTTTTGACATAAGCATAGTTGTCTTGCTATGAACCAAGAGGATTTGTATACACAATTAATCCCAATCACTAGACAAAATATATGTATTATGGTAAGCACAAAGCTACAATTCCAAAGAAGAATTCGTAGCCTATTTGGTCAGCCAAGATTGAATGCCATTAACTCATCTATTAACCCTTTCATATTACCCATGATACGATATGACCATAGCCTTGATGTTTTCATCTTCGTATTGTTTTGACATTCTCTTTTGCGTTCTTTCTTTGTGTGTGTGAATGCAAGAGAGAAAGAGTGAGTCTTCTTTGATTGCACTTCTTTCCAAACCCTAGTCTTCATGGCATCTATGGTTTAACTCCTTCATATAGTTTTTGTTGAGTTCTCTCACAAACTCTCATAGCCATAAGCCCGGTCTTTCCTGGCAAGACCGCAAATTTCTCGACAACGGCCCGGAGGGTGACTGCTAAATCACCCCATAGGCATTGAGGATCACAGTTTGATCTCTTCCATTTAAACTTTCAAGGAAAGAATTCCGCAATCTACCACCCGGTAGGGGACGAATTCAACTTTTCGAGTTGATTCCAATCATTATGTACATGGTTAACTATGTTGGTTACCGTTGCCTGCTAGTTGAGCAATTTCTACAGAGGGTCTTACCAAGGGGTTTGACTATGTAGATGTTAACCAAAGGGGCTGGATTGCGCAGGCAACACCCACGGTTTCCAGTGCAATGATGTTTGCTTTTTCAGGTAGGAGACAAGCTCCTCTCCATTTGACTACGGGTACGTGAACAGAGTATTTTGGACCGTAGTGTTCACTATACCTTATGCTGTTATGAACCTAGTTGTAGGGTTCGATTTGGCACATGTTGTCACATGGGATACAACATGGTCTAGGAACTCAAGGAGTTCAGTTTAGCCAGTGTGGAGCATGATAATGAGGGTCCCTCTCACTCTTGTCGTGGAGTGTATGCAGTTACCTCCACACACAAGTACTAGCTCGTACTTGATGGATGTCGCTTTTCTTGATATCCTTGTTTGAGACATATTCCACTTGTGGAGAATATGAGTCTCTTGGACTGACACTGGCGCCAACTTTTTACCAATGTGTCGTGACGAAGTCCCTAGGTGCTGGTCACATCCATTGGTTCGACCATTTTAAGCACACAGTATCAGGAGCAATTTTAGTGGCTAGAAATTGTCGGGTACTAAGTACAAACTTGTTATGATTCCAAGTGCTGTGAAACCACCTTAACGGAGGGTCATTTCTACATATAGCTAAGTATGCTATGTACATGAGAATGTCTCATGGTTGGTACCTTTGTGTGATCGGGTTGTCACATTCTATTATGGTCCAAATTTGTTGCAAAACTTTCACGTACGTATCGTGGAAAGTCTCGTCATGGAATTGCCGTTCGGATATGTTTGTGTTAAATGCATGCACACTAGGTGTTATGGGCCCTAGTGTTTACCACAAGTTTATTCGGAGCGGCATGCAAATTCATAGACATTATTGTTTCTGCAATTTTTTGCAATGCCAGTGCAACCTCTCTTGCAGACTTAGTATGAGTTTACACCCTACCCTACAAGGTGATGGCTAAGTATGGGTGTCCGTGACTAGCTGTTTGAAACTCCAATCTACTTTCAACCTAGTTGGTTGTCTCCATTCCATATCGAGTATATGCCAGATACTCGATGATTGAGTCATAGTTTGTCGTCAGTTGTGGGCGACTGTCTGTAAGTGGTTGGGGGAAAGCACCTCACTCTTACTGTGGCTATTCATCCCGCGTAGGATGGGCAGCTTACAAGATTTCTATTTAGTACTAAAGGATATGCAAAGTGCATACGTTAGTAAAGCACGCTAACGGACATGCTAAGTGCATAAGTTAGCAAGAAGTGAAACAAGTAGATTGGTTACCTTTCTGGTTTGGAGTTTGCTTCATATGATGAAAGGCATGTTACAGCTAGTTCTAGTCTCTGCCTGTTATTCTCAAGTTATCAACCTTAATCATCAGTTTGGATGAGGTTGACTATTGGCAAGAAACCACCGCAAGTCAAGGACTTGGTTGCTGATGATGAGTAGGTTAGCATAGTACTTTTATGAAAAGATGAGCCGAGGTTATATTGCACATTCCAGTACCTTCAGAAAGTCTAAACCCTGGGTATGCATTTAAACACCTCTTAGTTGTGATAACTTGTTTAGCATTCTCAAGTGAGTTCTAAATGGAGCCTTCATGCTCGTTTGATTATGAGTCGGTTAACCAAAATGGTTGCACAGGGACAACAATGTAGAAAATCAAGATGTTACTCTTGATTTCATTGAACCTCCCAATGAACCGGGTTCCGATTCAATGAACCGTTGGATCCATGAGGGTTGCCACGGTGGAAAACATTAGTGTTCTTATGAAGATACCACCACTTGTGTTTTCGAGGGCGAAAACGCTTCTCCAAGGGGGGAGTAATGTCATGCCAAGGGTAGGACTAGACGGGCACGGCCCGGTAAATGTACCAAACACACATGCAGTAAAGGGGTCTATATATGGAAGAGGGCCAGGGGCCTATATATAGGATGGTTGGGAGGTTATTCGCATGCCTATCTACCCGCTGGTCTTACAAAAAAATAAACCTTTACGTGTTTGGTAAAAATGAACCTTGGAAAGGCTAGGAACCTAAATGCATTGACATGCCACATACCCTTTAAAGAACCTAATTATGCATGCACTGACAACACAACCTCCTTACTCTAGACTAGCTCGAATGGAGTGAAATTTGTAGCTACTTGGTGTTGGCAACAACCTAAACATAACTTTTGCCCTATGACCTAATATGATAATTTTGTAAAAATATTTTTATGCCTTGAAACTTATTTCTGTGTTGCTACACATCTCCATCATCTCTTGAGGCAACACAATGCTCTTTAGCTCATTGAAATTCTTCTGGCACAAAACATTAGCAATGCCAGCATTGGATGGATCATCCAATAGCTCCACCAACTCCTTTGGCTTGATGATATGATGCAATAGAGTATGTCTTATTGTTTGAGCATCAAAATTGATTCCCTTCATCATCCAAGCCAAGATCTTTCATATTGAAATAAAGTTATAGCAACCTGCAAAAAATGTAGGAAATCAAAATCTTGCATCCTTATCCTTACAGAGTGTGACAGACATGTTTCTTTTGAGCTCCACCACTTAAGGATAGCATAGACATCACTTGTCTCTTGCTCTTACTAATGTGGTAGCCAGGGAGCGTTGGAGAGGGGGAATGGGGAACACACCCGACACCAACACAAAGGCCTCTCTATAGCTCAGGGTATCCACAAAACCCCTATCCTCTCAGAAAACACCTTCAAAGAAACACTCTACACTAGCAGACCACCGCCTGCTCAATTTTCACTGCTTACACACACCACAAATCCATCACATAAAACACACCTGCTACCACTGCCTGTCTCCACCCTTAGACGCACCCACAACCACTCAATCTCACTCTCTTACTCAAGACACAGTCGGTCCGAGGGGGCACACACATCCACACAGCCAGCACCAAGAGGAAACATGAAAGCAGGAGAAAGAGAAGGGGGGAGGGGAAACAACAGCACAGGAGGTAACTGTGGCTTGATTGCACTTCAAAAAACATATACACTGGCTTGCACTGCCATCACCATGGCCATTTTCAAGCAAAAGTTACAAAGGGGATAGCTTGCTAGAGAACTCCACTTTGCAGGCTTCAAATGGCACTCAAAAGGCCAAGAAAAAGCCCTTAATTTGATCCATTTTTTACTTTTATAGGGGGGGTCTTTAATTTGGGAATTTACAATTTAATTGGTCCACTTGGCACCTTGAATTGGCATTTTTGGGAAAGGGGGGACCGCCTTGCTCTACCTGCTCTCTTCTTCTCTCTTTTGCACTTGGGGTGGGGGGCTTTAGCGGTGTCGCTATTGCCCCTTAGATTTTTAAAAAAAATTTATCTTTAATTTTTTACACCTTTTTGGCCTCAACCTTGCACTACTTGATTTTGACTTTTTTCCCTCTCTCTATGCGACTCCTTTGCTCCTTTTGCTCTTTGGTCCATTTGGCCTTCACTTTGCTTGGATAGCCCTTGGCTTGGTCCCAATTGGCCTTGCTCGGCTTTTCCTTCACCTTATGCTCTTAGCTTGGCCCATTTGGCTGCCATTGAGTTCATCCTCGCTCTCTCTATGCCCCCCTCCCATGCCATGGGAACTTCTCCCTTTGCACCTAACCCCTTGGCCAACGCGGCCGTAGCTTCACCTTTGTGGGACCGACCTCTGTCATGCAAGGGGGGGGCAATAGCGAGGTTGCTATTGCCCTCCTCTTGTTGCTTCAAAAGATTGGAGAGCCCAACTAGGCCGTGGGAATTTCCCCTTACCGGGCTTGCCATGTCATCAAATAGTGCCGCCTCCTTCGCCAGCGCGCCACCGGCGCATGGAGCCTCTGCCAGTCTCCTCATCCAAAACCACCTAGTGCGCCATCGTGCAACCCCACGCAGCACCCCTGGTGGGCCACCATATCCGCGATCAAGGGGAGCTCCCATTCCACAGACGGTAATACAAGGGCTTGCGCCTGAAGCTATATCCTAAGGTTTTTTCATGCTGCTCTATGCATGTGGGCCTTTGTTAGCGCCACGTGGCTGCTATTGGCCCATGGCCTTCAAGATCTTTGAAAAATTGAAAAAAAATCCCCATTTTAACTTTAAAAAAAGCTTTTTTTGGCCTTCCTTTACCCGGTCCCCATATCTTGCCCGCGGTCTGGAACTTCGTGTCGTCGAGCCATGCCGAATCTTTGTTGTGCCGATCCCAGCCCATAAAAACCTTGCCGCCTTTGGATCCTTTAAAGTGTGCTATTCGAGGCCACAAAAATGATGAAAGACATCTGCCAATTCTTCTCTCGGCATTACCTTCCGACTTCGTCCTGCCGCATCTAGCCGGTCGAGTATCCAATTGATGCACCGCCAATTCGTGCTAGCTCCACATGATGCACACTACCATCGAGAACATTGGCGAGGCCCAAAAGACGTGAGATGGCACACCCTCCACTGCAACCAAGTGGGCTCAAACCTGGCCCCGAAAAATGTTCTAACGGCCATAATTTGCTATCCAAAGCTTCGATTCGGAATCCAAAAATATAGGCATGCTCCACAACTCGAGCACCACACATGTATATACTGACACCCGCCTGGGTCACTTGTCCCCAGCTGCCCTATCCGTCGGGATCTGCTACACACTCCCGCTTTAAACTTCAGTATCTTGCTCACCGGGGCTCCGTTTGACGTGCCGTCTGGACCGGCTTCTAGAGCACACTGAACACTACATTCTAGGACACTGACTGGAATTTTGGACACCTTCACTTGCCATCCCATCCGGACCATCTCGCAACACTTTGGCCTAAAAAACTGCTTTAAGCACACAGTCCCGCTATCCTTTGGCTGCCAAGGGCCTTGGCACCTGCCCTAGCCTTCTGCACTACACTCAACTGCTACGTCTGCCTAGCATAGACCATCTCCTAGCTTTGACCAACTTTGGTTGCACCATCATTGTCCAGCCCCCTCATCAAACATTTATGTTCAACCAAAAGCATATGTACAAAACTTTGAAACTGGCACACCAAACTGATGATGAAAAGAACTCGCAAAACCATAATTGTATTTACAGACTATGCACAAAAGCTTTATCTCCTTTTTCTCGTGCACTGCATGCTCTAGGTGGGTTGCCCACCCCCCTTGACTACAATTTACTGCACTTCAGGCACTAGATCCCTCTCAAAATAGAGTTTAAGCCGCACACCATTTACCCTGTTTCTAAGAAGCTTGCCTGTTGCTCTTACCAGCTAATAGTTCCCATTCGAAAAGGCCTTCCACACATTATACGGACCCGTCCACTTCTTCTTGAACTTCTTCTGGAATGTGAAATCCAAGTACCTTTTGTAATTCATGACCAGGTCTCCTTCCTCTATATTCTTGTCCGACAGATTCTGATTGAACTTGGTAACTCGCTTCTCCCACTGCTTCATGTAGTAGTCTGCTGTTGCCTCTCTGTCCATCTACAAAGCCTCCAAACTGGCTATCTGATCCTGTAGAACCCCTTGCTGAGTGGCATTGACACACCACATACCCTTCAACGCACCTAGCTGTACATGTACTGGTAATACGGCCTCCTTACCATAGACTAGCTCAAATGGAGTGAAGTTTGTAGCCACCTTATAGGATATCCTATATGCCCACAAACACTTCTCTAGATTTGCTTCCCACTTAACTTCTTGCTTGTACACATACTTCGTTAACATCTTGATGATTTGACCATTAGCACTCTCCACTAAACCATTGCATTGAGGGTGACGAAATGAGGAAAACCGATGCTGAATCTTTAACTTTTTCACTAATGTGCTGATGAGCTTGCTTCTCAACCCTTGACCCCTATCAGAAACTAGCACCCATGGAACACCAAAACGGCAACAGATGTCATCAAACACAAATTGAGCCACCACATTAGCATTTACTTCCTTCATTGATTTGGCCTCGACCCACCTTGTAAGGTAGTTAATGGCTACCACCACGTACTTCTTACCACTTGTAGACTGTGGGAGAGGCCTATAGCATCCAGACCCCACTTCTCGAAAGCACTTTATGCGATGATGGTGCCTTGTGACTCCGCTACCAGTCGTCTTTCACCTATAGTCTGACACTCATGGCACGTCTTGCACCAGTAATGCACGTCCTTCACAATGGAAGGCCACCAAAAGCCTGCTCTAAGCACTCAAAACAGAACGTGGTCTTTGCCTTGGTGTCCGCTCTCTTCATGGCATTGCTCCAACACCATTCCTATTTCTTCTTTGTACAACACCCTTCTAAGCACTCTGCACACTCATAGTTCATGAGACCCTCACCTACCAGTGTGAATTTGCGGGCCTCTTGCACCACTCTTCTCTTTTGCAGCTTGGATAAACCTTCTGAACATTGCCCTATACCCAAAAAGCCTTCAATCTCCTTGAGAGTCTCCCTGCCTGCATAAGTGGTTGGGGCCACATACAAACCTGCAACATGCACCTATACTTTGCTTCTAGCTAGCTGATCCACCTCTTGATTCTGCTCTCTTCTCACATGCTTGAATTAGACTTCTTCAAAATACTTCAACATCTTTTCTATGGAAAAAAACCAATGCTTCAAAGAATCGTGCTTTACCTGCCATTGGCCTAACACTTGCTTGATGACTAGCAATGCATCTCCCTTCACTATCAACCTTGAAATGCCAAATTCTATGCACTACTTAAGACCCAAATGCATAGTGAGATACTCCGCCTCATTATTGGTGTGAACATCCTCCAGATCATACGCCTTCGAGAATATAGCTTTTCCGTGTGGGTCGTGTATCACCACACCTCCTCTTGCCTTCTGTACTTCCCTACAATACGCTCCATCGAACCACATCGTAAAAGCATCCTCCAAGTCAGGTTCCTCCTTAGATTCATCTTGCACCACTCTTGGATAGTCCGGCAAATCGATGGCCTTGCTGACAAGAATGTCTGCCAGGTGAGACCGACTCGTGTGATCTACCTTGAACTCGAACTCGAACTCGAACTCTTGTAGCTCCAACACCCACTTCATAATCCTCCTTCCTGGCTTCAAATGTAGCACTACCTTTGGCAATAGTTTATTAGCCGTCAACACAAAAAAATTACGCACAATCAAATGGACTTTGAAATTCCCGCAAGCGAAGACCAAAGCCATCACCCATTGCTCTACTTCGCTGTAGGTAGCCTCTCTTGGGCTAATCACCCTGCTCTCAAAGTATATCGGCTTGTAGCTTCTCCCTACCTTTTGTAGTAGAACCACTCCAATAGCAACCGTGCCCACTGTCATAGATACATAGAAGTCATCCTGTTGATTGGGAGGACATACTGCTGGAAATTGACACAAAATCTCTTTGACTCTATCAAAATCCTCCTGAGCTTCCCCATTCCACTCATAACCATGCACTTGTTGAGCCCTCTTTTGAAGAGGATGCACATATTGCAACAACATCCAAAAGAAACGTGATAAATACTTCAACTTATGAATAAATGAAGCTAAACCTTGAGCATCTAATGGCGGCTCCATCAACACCAATGTCTTCACCTTCTCGTGATCAGCCTCTATATCGTTTTGCGCCACCACATGACCTAACAGCTGCGCTCGAGGCTGTGCTACCTTACACTTCTTGGGGTTTAACTGACCTCCTTCTTCATCAAGCCTCTGAAAGCATAACTGGAGCTTCGATAGGTGCTCCAACCTTGAACTATAGCAGCCAATATCATCCATGAAGACCCTAATAAAACGGCCTAGGTATGGACCAAATACCCTATTCATCCAGCCTTGAAAGGTGGCATATGCATTACTAAGCTGAATGGCCTCCTACGATAAGCGAAGCAACCCCATGGAGATATGAACTGGTCTTCAAGCGCAATCCCTATCTGGAAGTACCCTAAAAATCCATCCATAATTGAGTATCTTTCATGCCCAGCCACCTGGTTTAGGATTTTGTCTTGAAATGGCAAGGGATAGTGATTCCTCTTGATCGCGGCATTTAGTGGCTTGTAGTCGACACACACTCTCCAATTTCCATTCTTCTTAGGGGTTATGACCACTGGCGAGACCCACTCTGACTCTTTCACAGGAAATATGATGCCTGCATCCAGTAGCTTATTGATCTCTTGCCAAAGGTCCTTTTTTTGGATTTCCCCTAGTCTTCTTAGCTTTTGTGCTTTAGGCTTATGTCCCTCATTAAGAACAATCTTGTGCTCCACCCCTTTTGCACCTTGCAAATACTTGTACTCCATTGCAAACAGATTTGGATAGGACTCACACCGTTGAACATAACCTTCTTTCCCTTTTGGTTAAGTCTTCACTTATCATGCTTGAAACCTCCTCTATGCTTAAACCATGAGCTTGAGGTTGCCTACCTTCTTCTTTAGGCGGGGAGTCATCTATGGTGACTCCGAATAAGTTTGCATCTATCTTCAACATGTCATTCTCGCTCTCCTCTTCCTCTATGCTAGTATAGCCTTCATCATAGCCCGTCTCTGTCTCATACTCATAGCTCATCTTGTCACCCTCACCTTTAACTGCCATATGACAAGAACTGCTCTCTTTGGTCTTCAAATCAAGCAAAACATGTCTGCCTTTCTCTTTGTCAGGCAAAGTGAACACTTTGCTCTCCCAATCTTGCTTTGCTCCTATCGCCAAAAGCCATGGCCTACCCAAAATAATTGGATAAGCATTATCCCCTGCCTTCATCATGAAAAAGTCTAGCAGGCACTCTATGCCCATCCCCCTTGACCTTCACATCCTGAGCCACACCCAAACACCTGGCTTTGGTATGGTTGTCCATCCTCATACACACATTTGACTTGACTACTGCCTTGACTCCCGTCTCTTTCATGG
Organism: Adiantum capillus-veneris; assembly: GCF_014529385.1. NCBI lineage: Eukaryota > Viridiplantae > Streptophyta > Polypodiopsida > Polypodiales > Pteridaceae > Adiantum > Adiantum capillus-veneris. The sequence continues at coordinate 155,732,428 of NC_140938.1, forward strand.
CTGCTTCCGTCATGACACAAACCTGCGCTCCACTGTCTATGTAGACTTGTACTTGCATCGACTTCTCTATAATCGCATCCACAAGCGGAAGGAAGTCGGTGGGGCTACTGATAGCCATTTTTCGGCTCTCCATAATTGCCATAGTAAGTTACTCCACCCTACCAAATTCACCCAAACGCTATAGCTATCCCTACCATTTCACTGTAAATAGGCGTGTGTGAGTTAGGGGGCTTTTCCCATATCTTCTTAAAAACCCTCAGCTAGCTAGTCACTGGGCTAGTTGAACCAAAAAAAAAAAAAAAAAAGGTATATTATGGCCTCTTTGTGTGTAAATATTTCATTGTATATATGGCCTAAATATATGGATTTTTTATAATTATTTTGGTATTTTACTTAAATATTTCTACTTAGGTGTGTGTTTTATTAAACCTATGTACACCTTCTTTCATCCTCTTACACCATAATTATATTTTTTGCCAATATGTACATACTCTAACTTCATATTTTTCCTTTATACAAATCACTCCCACATTTTCACCCTCACCCTCGTGAAAACAAAAAATTGATTTCTACTCATTGGTTACGTTTATTATATTATTTACTTGCATACCTTTTCCTCTTTCACCCAAAATAATTCAAGGAGGGACCATATCATATGATTCCAATATCTTTCCATATCCATAACTCCTCCATATTGATAGCGGGAAAAAGAGCAGTGCAATCGGGTGGCCTCTGTACTCGTGCACACTCCACAAACCACGCGTCATGCAAACAAGCAAAGAACAAAACAAAGGGGGCACCACCCTAAATTAAGAGGTTTAGGGACCTCACACATAGTGCACATAGGCAAGTGAGACTTCTGGCATTATGATGGCATCAAAACATATGGCAAAAACACATAGAAACGAAGCTTAGGGACCTTATGGAGCATATATATACACAAGACATCAGCTTAACAATACAAGGGCATCTGATCATACATAACAAGGATATAGAGAAGCAAGCCAAGGATGGCATAATCCCTTGTCAAAAACAATCAACCCAGCAAGTAGGTATGATCCTACTAGCAACACATCAATACCTTAGAGAATGATGGCGAGGATGGTGGCCATGGAGCATGAGAGAAGACTCCTTATTTAGGTTTTAGGGCTAGTAATGTAGCATACTAGAGGGAGAGGGAGAGAGAGTAGAGCTCCATCCATAGCTCCTCGTTGTGAGCAATGTCGTCATAGCTTCGTTGCTTGGTGAAGTGGGTGAAGTGTTGGTTTTGAGTGAGAGAAGGCCTCCTTATATAGGTTTCCGAGAGGGTTTAGGATTAGGGATAAACATGCTTAAATCCGCTGATTGGGGTTACTTTTTGCTTAGGGTGGTCAACAGATTGAGGTCACCTGATATGTCACCATCAAGATATTCTCTAGAGTGATGTGAGAGGGGAGGGTAAATGCTGATTTTTCTGATTGTGACACATGGGGATAAGGCCTTGACCAGCATTTAAGAGCAGGTAAGGTGGCTGCTGAAACTGGAGGTTCTGCACATGTCAGGGGGGGACCTGCGGGGGGGAGGTGGCAGCTGGGTCCTCCTGAATATCAAATTCTAAAAAAATCCTCAAACATGGCCTCTTTTGACATGTGTTCTTTGAAAAAATCAGCATGTCTCTTTTCAACTCGAAAGTCTTTATCCCTGTTGACTCACCTTTACCATAAGATTTTCCCCTTTTCTCCTCCTGTAACTGCATTGTTGATGCCCAATCACTGCTTCTAGTAACAGTGAACTGTTACCTACCAAATACTTATGGTGCAGTAAAAAATATTTACCATGGGTAAAAAAAGTTACTGTAGGTAAAAAGTGATTTGTATTTACCATGTAGGTGAAAAATATTTACTGTGGTAAAAAATATTTACTGTGGTAAAAAAGTGAAAACGGAGTATGCTGTGCTGTGAGTCCACACGAACATCCTCGTGTAAATTTCACTAGAAATTCACACCTAGAATGGGCTATTCTGTAAGATATAGGTTGTAGGCATGCATAAGAGCTCGTTCCCACGTATCTTCTGTCCATGGCACTTTTTACTCTTTGGTGCTTGTGAAGTAGATTTTTCTTCTCTTTCGAGATCCCTTGGACTAGAGTATCCTCATCTCCCCAACAACTGACTGTGCCTTTATTGCATCTTCAGAAGGGGTCCTAAAAACCATGCATCACATATTTTTATTATTATTTTTACTCATTATTCTAACACCATGTGCTCATTGAGCTAAAGTCCATGAATAGTCCATACACTAGTCCCACCATGTATATATTTTTTTATTCACCAATAAACCTCCTCCATGCATGGGTCAAGGGAAACTTGGATGCTTTGTATTATAATATGACAAAGGAGGGGGCCACTAAAAGACTTTTGCAGGCATAAAAAACAGGCTTTTTGGTGAGAATTTTGGCACCTATTTCCACTCCGAATTTGGAGCGGTGGTCAAAAGAGAAAATGTAGCCCACGCTCTGAATAATCACCTTAAATTTTTTCATGATTTTTGGAGCTACCAACGGTGAGCTATGATTTTTTGAGTGGACCCCAGTCTGCCCACTTTTCTCACAAGTAGCTTTTAGTCTTCTCTCACCCTTCCACACACCTACTCACTCTTACACATCCCTCCCTCTCCTTCCCTCACTCAAACCTGCAATTTCCATGGCTTCTCCCACCCTCTTCACCATTACCCTTCTCTCTCATCCCTATAGTTCTTTTATGAACCTCTACATACATACACCTTCTCCATGTCTCTCTCTATTGCTTCTATGTTACAATTTCATTTACCTCTCCTAAAAATATCTAAAATTCAGCATCTTAACCATGATAACTTCTGAAAATTGAGGATTTTTTATCAACAAATCCTCTTTTCATCGTGGTGGTCAACCGTGGCGGCGGCGTAAAGAAGCGAAGAAGAAGAAGAAGACCAGCGGTCATTTTTTCCACAATCTACACAAGGGTGAGTTCAAGCTTCTTCAAAGCTTCACCATCTCAATGATTCTCTTTTAATTTACCCCTCTTCCTTCATCAAATCAACTCATCCTACCCATTGTAAATGTATCACTAACAATTCTAGTGATTATTACCACTAACAACTAACTTCTCTTGTAAAAATGCACCCACACTATCAACATATGGAGTAGGCAACCGCACAAGTAAACCAAATTCACTCACTCTCATGGAAGTTTCTCTCCTTTCACCACATCAATAATTCTCTTACTTGATCCCACATCCATGTGACTCAAGAGAAAAGAGAGACCCCATTCTCATTTGAAATTCATAAAAATTCATAATCCTTGATCTTTCCTAATAAAATTGATTAGGCTTAATCCTAATCAAGGCTTCTAAAACCTATAAATAGAACCCATTCCTCCTTGTAAAAGACATCACTATACCATTGCACACTAAATTGAGCGTACCACACGCCAGTTCTATCATGGTTGTAAAGAGAGAGTAAGCTTTCTATTCACCATCACCTTGGTGCATAGAAAAGCTTGAGCTAGTTTGAGTGAGTGCGAGTAGAAGATATTATTCCTACCATTGTTGTATCTACCCCAACATCAATGAATTGGTAGTTTTGGGTGCAATTCATGTCCAAAGGCTCACGCTTCTCCTCCAATTTGGCTTGGCAAACTCATTCATTTTCATAAGGTGACTTGTTTCATTGAAGGTTGTTGTTTTGTTGCTTGTGATTCATTGGCTATTGTTTGGCTACCATTGTAAGAGGGTGGATGGTGAGAGGGCTCCCATAACCCTAAGACAATGTGCTAGTGATGCTATAACCAAATCTTGTCACTTGATTCCGCAAGCTCTAAGTTGCTTTTTGTGCAAAATATAAAGTTGAAGCTAAGTTGTACACCATATCTCTCTCTCTCTCTCTCTCTCTCTCTCTCTCTCTCTCTCTCTCTCTCTCTCTCTCTCTTTTTGGTGTTTTAGTGTGTGAGAGTGTTCCATTGGTGTTAGGGTTAGTGTAAATTCCTTGCTTGTTTGTGGGTTGCTCTAACCACTCTCCTCTTTTGCGTTCTAGTTCGCTCTTAAACTAGGTGGTGCCCCTTGTGTAGTTGGGATTTGGCTGTGGGTTTGTTGTTTTGGTTTGTGTTGTGTTTTGCCCCAGCCCCATTGAGCAGCACGGGAGCCTTGAAGGGTGTCTAGAGGTTGCTCTTCTTGTTGCCCGCCCCGGACCGCCTCACTACCTACCCTCAAAGCCATGTTTTGCACTGCTTGCACATTTCCCTTAGCTCTTGGCAGCCTGGTGCTAACACTTGTAGACCACTGCCTCTTTAACTTTGGATTTAAAGCTAACAGCTGACCAAAAGTAATATTTGCCTTTTGATTTTGAACATCACTCACCAGATTGTACTCGGGATAGCCATGCCCTAGCTGGAAATCTGCTTGCTTGATCTTGCGACACCTCCTTCTTTTGCTAGGCTTGGGATGCTCTCTACCTTCATACACCTTCTCTTTGCCTTTGCGAGCTCTAGTCTCCGGTTGTGTCTCCGCCTCTCTCTCAGCTCTTGCTCTCTTATTGGCCAAAACTTTGACATCCTGCTTATCCACCCCTATGATGTTTACTCTTGGGACCTCACCTCCATTTTGCGGAGCTAACTGCACAGGATTCTCCACCGCTTGCTCTCTTGGACCATTGTATAGTCCTTGGCCTCAACCTCTACAGTCAGTAGATACCTCCTCTCTCTCTTTGTGGTTGAGGACAATCAAGTGCATAGTGCTCTTCTTCTCCACAGTTGTAACACCTACATGGAAGTGGCCTTGCCCTGCCCCTTGCTCCTCTCGGCTGTCCTCCATCCATGACACTGAGCCGCAAATCCTGCATTTGCTCGGACAAATCTTGCAGTGTGCGCACCCAATTTTGCAGCACAACAGCTACACCTCAATTTCCATGATTTTCTTCGTGTACAGCTTCCCTTGGACTCTACGGTTGAACATGGGCCATCATCTGATAGCGTGACACGCCCTGCTCTATCATCTTCTTTGTTTTTGTGCTCTTCGACCCTGCAATGGCTACTGCTCCATTGTAATTATATGGGATCTCAAAATCAACTTTTTCTCTCACCTTGGGATGCAGACATGCCATGAATTTGTCCAGCTTGAAATAGTCTCCATTAGCCAACTACATGGCTGCTGCTAGCTCTGCCCAACACTCTTCAAAATGACCCAAAAACAGATTGAATTCTTCACTTACATCTTGCTTAAGTGCCTTTAGCTTTGCATCCATCTTGACTGGGGAGGTCTCCTTGCAAAAGTCATGAAGAAACCTCGCCCGTAGAGCCGGCCATGCTTGCTTCGGTTCACCTTCCAATGCTTTGTACCATGCTTTAGCTCTACCACACATCACCAAAGGAAAAGTCTGCATTTTGATATCCTCGTTCGGCATACGCAATGATAGCATGTACAACTCAAAATCTGACATCCACTCGTCATGGTTCTCTTCTCCTGTGAAAATCGGTCCATAGCTTTTAGCTGCCATGACTTCCAACGCGAAAAACCGCTTCTTTTTTTATTAACTGGGAGAAATCAGCGTGCTCCTCCGTGGGGGCACCAGAAGATGGAGAGGGGGAATTGGGTAACACACCCGGCACCAACACAAAGGCCTCTCTATAGCTCAAGGTATCCACAACACCCCTATCCTCTCAGAAAATACCTTCAAAGAAACACTCTTCACTGCCGACTCAATTTTCACTGCTCACACACACCACAAATCCACCACACAAGACACACCTACTACCACTGCCTGTCTCCACCCTTACACGCACCCATAGCCACTCAATCTCACTCTCTCACTCAAGACACCGTCGGTCCGAGGGGCACACACATCCACACAGCCAACACCGAGAGGAAACATGAAAGGAGGAGAAAGAGAAGGGGGGGGGGGGGGGGGGGGGGGGGGGGGAAACAAAAGCACGGGAAGCAACTGTGGCTTGATTGCACTTCAAAAAAAATATACACCGGCTTGCACTGCCATCACCATGGCCATTTTTAAGAAAAAGTTACAAAGGGCTAGCTTGCTAGAGAACTCCACTTTGCAGGCTTCAAACGGCACTCAAAAGGCCAGGAAAAAGCCCTTAATTTGATCCATTTTTTACTTTTATAGGGGGCCCTTCAATTTGGGAATTTACAATTTAATTGGTCCACTTGGCACCTTGAATTGGCATTTTTTAGGAAAGGGGGCACCACCTTGCTCTACCTGCTCTCTTCTTCTCCCTTTTGCACTTGGGGGGGGGGGGGCATTAGCGATGTCGCTATTGCCCCTTAGCTTTTTATTTTTTATTTTTTATCTTTCATTTTTTACACCTTTGTGGCGTCAACCTTGCACTACTTGATTTTGACTTTTTTCCCTCTCTCTATGCGACTCCTTTGCTCCTTTTTCTCTTTGGTCCACTTGGCCTTCACTTTGCTCGGACAACCCTTGGCTTGGCCCATTTGGCCTTGCTCGTCTTTGCCTTCACCTTATGCTCTTAGCTTGGCCCATTTGGCCGCGTGAGTTCATCCTCGCTCTCTCTATGCCCACCTCCCATGCCACGGGAACTTCTCCCTTTGCACCTAACCCCTTGGCCAACCCGGCCCTAGCTTCACCTTTGTGGGACCGACCTCTATCATGCAAGGGGGGGGCAATAGCGAGGTCGCTATTGCCCTCCTCTTGTTGCTTCAAAAGATTGGAGAGCCCAATTGGACCACGGTAATTGCCCCTTACCGGGCTTGCCACGTCATCAAACAGTGCCACCCCCTTTGCTAGCATGCCACCGGCGCATGGCACCTCTGCCAGTTTCTTCACCCAAAACCACCTAGTGTGCCATCGCACAACCCCACACAGCGCCCTTGGTGGGCTTCCATATCCGCGATCAAGGGGAGCTCCCATTCCACACACGGTAATACAAGGGCTTGCACCCCAAGCTATATCCTACGGTTTTTTCATGCTGCTCTGCGCATGTGGGCCTTTGTTAGCGCCATCTGGCCGCTGCTGGCCCTGGCCTTCAAGACATTTGAAAAATTGAAAAAAAATCCCCATTTTAACTTTAAAAATAGCCTCTTTTGGCCTTCCTTTACCCAGTCCCCATATCTTGCCCACGGTCTGGAACTTCGTGTCACCGAGCCATGCCAAATCTTTGTTGTGCCGATCCCGGCCCATAAAAACCTTGCCGCCTTCGGATCCTTTATAGTGTGCTATTTGAGGCCACAAAAATGATGAAAGACATCTGCCAATTCTTCTCTCGGCATTACCTTCCGACTTCGTCCTGCCGCATCTAGCTGATCGAGTATCCAATTGATGCACCGCCAATTCGTGCTAGCTCCACATGATGCACACTACCATCGAGAACATTGGCGAGGCCCAAAAGACGCAAGATGGCAAACCCTCCACTGCAGCCAAGTGGGCTCAAACCTGGCCCCCGAAAAATCTTCTAACGGCCATAACTTGCTATCCAGAGCTCCGCTTCGGAATCCAAAAAGACAGGCATGCTCCACAACTGGAGCACTACACATGTATATACTGACACCTGTCTGGGTCACCTGTCCCCAGCTGCCCTATCCGTCGGGGATCTGCTATACACTCCAGCTTTAAACTTCAGTATCTTGGTCACCGGGGCTCCATTTGAAGAGCCATCTGGGTCGGCTTCTAGAGCACACTGAACACTACATGCTAGGACACTGACTTGGCATTTAGGCAACCTTCACTTGCCATCCCATCCAGACCATTCCACAACAGTTTTGGCCTAGAAAACCGCTTTATGCACACATTCCTGCTATCCTTTGGCTGCCAAGGGCCTTGGCACATGCCCTAGCCTTCTGCACTGCACTCGACTGTTGCTATTGCATGGCATAGACCATCTCCTAGCTTCGACCAACTTTGGTTGCACCAACGTGTGTGAGATGATCGATTTGTCGATCCATATTACGTGAAGTGTGTTGAAGTTGATTGTTATTGTCTAGCCGACGCTCGTGCTCTTTTTATTGCCACTCTACATTTTGATTGAGTTTTGCGATCTTGTCCTTCAGCTGCTTCGTCTTCTCGTTGGCTTCCTCTCTAATTGGTTGTAGATATTTTACGTACTTCTCTTGCAATGATGATTAGGCAGCAAAGAGATGTTTACTTGCTTCCCTTTCATTGCCTTGTGTATCTTGGTTTGAAGATGATTTTGCAAGATATTGATCACTTGAAGAAGTACTTGGAGGCATGTGAGAGTTTATTTGACAATGGTGGTAAAAAAGATGTCCATAAACAGGGTTTCCTCTTTATGTTGGCTTACCAATACAGATAGTTTTCCTTCTTGTAGGTTTTCCAGAAGTATGTCATGGATGATGCTATGCATGAGACATGTGTTAGCTGGAAACATATAAAGTATACACTTGTGGATTTTAGCAAAGGCCTTTCACATGGCAATGAAGAGGATGTTGATGAGTATGCATATTCGTGGGATAAGGAAGACACTGCGTCTGATAGCACATGCAACGCGGATGAGGTTATACAAATTGTGAATGTGAATTTTCAGTATGAAGAAGATCATTTGGGTAAGCCAATGGTAGAGTATGCATTGTGGAAGCTTGAGATAGGTCTTTTTGACCAAGGAGTCAAGTATGAGAATGAAGCATTATGTGATTGTGTGGAAGGTTAATATGTAGATAAGATGGATACTTTTCATATGGATCTGGATACTATTAATGATCTCACGGATACTTATCTTGATGATGAAAAGTTCCGAGTTTGATGACTCAAATTTTGATTTGACTTCCTTTTTCATGAATGATATTGAGTTGGAGGAAGACTATGTGTCTACATGTGGGTTGTTTGATGACAATGTAGTAAAAGTTTTAGAAGCATATGCTACAACTGAAGGTGAAAATGTGAACACTTTGGACTCTTCTCTTGGGTATAAAAGTGGTAATTTTTATGGTATTCATGGGTTAGAAGACTCCCATGTCCTTAATTTTGCAATGGATGAAGACTCTGTTTCAATGTATGAGCTATTTGATGAGATGCCTATGGATGCAAATCATGTCAAAGATAGCTGCATTGAAAATGATCTTATGGAATCTTGTAATGAGGTTGAGATTTTTGATTTTCATGCTTCTAAGGTTGACATGGATCCTATGGTTATGCATAAGACTATGATGTCTAAAAAAGATGTTGTTACCATATACATGTGGTAGTGATGTGTGTGAACACACTAGGACCGCCGGGGCATTTTTTCCGTCTTTAGGAGGTTTTTTCCCACGAGCATTGTATATACGCCCATCACTCTAGGGCTATCTATCTTTCCATTGCATACTAAGTAACACATTCTCCATTGTGTGCCTTGAGCTTCCTTCGTCTTCTCCAAGTTGTGTGTGTTTCTCTGCAACCCTAATTCCAACGATTGATATCGGAGCAAGTTGCATCTTCCCGGGCTTAGTCGCCAGCTGCTCCAGCACACGCCTGCTCACTTTCTTCGATTACAGTGAGGTTTGGTGAGCGTTTGCAAGTCTGCTCAAATTTTTGATTCGGGCTCATTTCGGCCTCCGTTTCCACTACAGGCAGGTCTGCACAGGCTATTTCGTCATTTTGTGCAGAATTTTTGTCAGTGCCATTTTTTGCATAATAGGTGCCTTATAGTCTGCCACGGTTTGTGCTATATAGTACATGTTATTCCCGCTTCATTTCTCCTCTTCTCGGGCAGTTTTCACATCAGGTGCAGCATTTACCATGGCTGACAACAACACAAATGTGTTCAAGATGTTTGCTGATGAGGACAGGTTGGATGGGGACAATTACCCTATGTGGGCTTACATGATGCAACATGTTCTTGTGTCAAAGGGTGTCTGGAATATTATGCAGGGCATTGATGTACGTCCTCGTTCTGAGGATGTATGCAATGTTGAGGATGTTGCAGGTCTTGCTGCAAGGATTGCTTCTATTAGAGTCGTTTTGCCTACGACAGAACAAGCTCGTTAAGATGTAAATGATGCGTAGGCTCATGCATTGATTGCATTGTCTGTGAAGCGCACCATTGTTCCTCACATTCGTTCAGTAAAATATGCAAAATAGGCTTGGGATATTCTAGTAGGTCTTTATGCAAGCCGCAATGAGGCTAAAATTGCTTTGCTGCGCAAAGAGTTGGAGTCGAAGATTATGCATGAGAAAGATGATATGGACACTTTTCTTACTGGTGTCAAGGATATCAATGAGAAACTTATTTCTACAGGTGAAGTCATTTCAGACAGTTTCCTTGTGCAGACTGTTCTTGATGCCTTACCAGATTCTTACCAGACTTTTGCTAGTACTTGGAGACTTATGACCCAAGGAAATCCTGAAGTTGTCAAGTTTGATGCATTATGCACATTGCTGTTACAAGAGTCACTTTCTAGAAAAAACAAGACTAGGCAGTGTGCAGTTGAACAGGCTTTTATTGCTTCTCAAAGAAAGGGTGGTAACAACAATGCAGCCACTTCTTATGGTTCTGCTGCGAGTGGCAAAAATTCTGTTCCTAATGCTTCTGCTGGTAGCAATTCGTATTGAAATTCTGGTGATAAGGGCAAAAAGAATATGTGTTGCCATTATTGTAAAGCCAATGATCACTTGATCAAGTCGTGTCCTAAGTTGAAGGACAAAGAGGCTATGAAGAAAGAGGGAGGTTCCACTGCAAATGCTGGTTCCACTACAAATGCAGCCATTGTTGAGTCTTTTGTGAAAGGAAACTATGATGCTGATGTTAATGTAGAATGGGCTTTTATCGCAGAGTGCACTTACAATCCTACTGTCCATGATGCATGCTTGTCAGTTGCTGCAGATTCACATGTGTGGTATTTTGATAGTGGTGCTACAAAGAACATTACCTCACTCGTGAATTGTTCACCTCTCTCGAGTCTGTCCCTCATGGGAATTCAGTCACTTGTGCCAACAATGCCTCTTTTATCGGGTTGAGGGAGCTGGAAAATTGTGCTTACTGCTGCAAATGGCAGTTCCTTCACACTTGTTGATGCACTTTAGGTACCTGGGATCAAGAAAAATCTCTTATTTGTAACCACACTTGCTAGACTTGGACTTATAGTCAAATTTGTGGATGATAGATGTACAGTTCATGATCTCAGTTTTGGTGATGAAATTGTTGCATTTGGCCTTTTGTGCCATGGGCTATATAAGCTCTCTTTGTATGACAAGTGTGGACAAAATTTTGCAAATGTTGTTGCAGATTCAAGGGCTATTTAAGATGCAAAACTTTGGCATACACGTTTTGGTCATCTGAATTTTGCCAGTTTGCTGCGTTTGCAGAAATCTAATATGGTTGCTTCTTTGCCGCCTCTTGAAGAACCTATCAAACATGTTTGTGAAGGCTGTATTTTGGGTAAGATGCAGCATTCTAAGTTTCCAAAGGATGGTTCAGTTCGGACCACATGCAGGTTCCAGCTTGTGCATAGTGATGTTTGAGGGCCCATGCAAACTCCGTCCTTGGGAAATTACCTTTACTTTGTGACTCTCTATGATGATTACTCCAGGCATGCATGGATATTTTCGCTTAAAGCGAAGTTCGAAGTTTTTATGTGCTTCAAATAATTTCTGGCTATGGGTGAAAATGTCTTGAAATGTACTATAGACACACTCTGTTCTGATCGAGGGGGGAGTATATGTCTCATGAATTCAATGTATTTCTGGCTAGTCGTGGGATAAAACACCAATGTATGCCTTATACACCTCAGCAAAATGGTGTTGCTGAGAGGAAAAACAAGTCAAGCTTTGCCACATTCTTTTTGGCTTGAGGCCATCATGTGTGCCACTTATGTAGTAAACAGGTTTCCTACGAAAGCTTTGCAGTCTATTAATCCATGTGAAGCATGGCATGATAGAAAGCCTTCTATTGAGCACATGCGTGTTTTTGGCTGTTTGGCATGTGCTTTGGTGCCACAAACACAGCGTGAAAAATTGGATGATAAGACTGTCAAATGTATTTTTGTTGCATAAAAGTTCTAATCACCATGGATATGCATCATGGCATTATGGAACTGTTGAGAGAGAGAGAGAGAGAGAGAGAGAGAGAGAGAGAGAGAGAGAGAGAGAGAGCACAGATAGAACCCCAAAGTGTGTAGAATACACACATGAGATGATGTATATATAGAGGGGACCTGGGTGCCATATATAGAGAAGCCATATATTGAGTAGCTTCACATATAAGCTCAACACCCCCGCTCAAATAAGGGTCCCTAACTGTGGATGAAAAAACCCTTGGGGGATCAAGAGAAAAACCAACAGCTCTATATACACCCACCGTTATATTATAAAAATCATTGAATGTATAAATGTTCAGGAGGAGCCACATCACTTCTTTTACAATGAATATTTTATGAGGAGCTACATCACTCCTTTTACAATGAATGTTTTATGAGGAGTTATATTACTCCTATTCTATTAAATACAATAATGAATACAAAGGTTCAATAAAGAGGTGTAAAAGCTATGGATTAGCTCGTAATCAGAAGTGTCTCCGTGAATTTGCTGTGTAGCTTGTCATCAATATGGCATTACCAAACATGTCTTCATGTTGTCATCAATAGGGCATCACCAAACATGTCTTCATAAATATTTTATTCTCACCAAGTTTGTCTTCATGAAATCAATTTTCTGATCAATCTTACATAGATCATAGACTCAAAAACATAGTCATGAAAATTATTAGCATTGTTAGTGAAATAATTACGTTCACAATGTCATAAGAGATGGTTTGCGACACCACTCTTTTGACGACATATATACGCACGATAAAATATGGTTTATAAAGTATGAACGTAAAAGTACAAGATGCGTGATTACATGATACAAATGACATGTGTATATACTACATAAAACGATATTTATCAACGTAGTAATGAATATCATCATTGTATCAATAAAAATGATTAAATCATCATGATATCACCGAGAATAATCATTGTATCAATGGAAAAACATCATGGTTTCACCGAGAATAACCATGGTATCAACGAAACAACATCATGATATCACAAAGAATAATCATTGTATTAACGAAACAACATCATGGTATTACCGAGAATAACCATGGTATCAAGGAAACAACATCATGGTATCACCGAGAATAACCATGGTATCAACGAAACAACATCATGCTATCACCAAGAATAACCATGGCATCAACGAAATATCATCATGGTTTCACCGAGAATAACCATGGTAACAACTAAATAACATCATGGTATCACCGAGAATAACCATGGTATCAACGAAAATCACCATGACCAAAGTAGTAATAAAATATCATCATGGTACCATCAAAATCACTATGGTATCAACGAGAGATTATCAATAAAACTATGTAGAATATATCTCTAGAATAATAGTTATACAAGAATCAATGAACAAATATATCATATAACAAAAGATCATGTACCATCAGTAGCTTGACAGAATTAGGACGATCATCAACGGCTCGACTGAATCGGAATGGTATGTAGTTGTCTTTTGCAGCAAAGTTACATCAGTAACAAGTATATGATTAATGAAGAGAAAATATAATTGATAAGTTTTCAATTATGAGAAAAATCAAAAGAAAAAAGTAAAATTTGCTTTTCCGACATGTACGCAGTCCGAGAACGATAACTCAAAATCGGTGCAGAATTGGCAAAAACTTTCTACTGCAAAGTTATAGACCACATTGATTTCGTTGGCTTTCAACAAGTAGTTTTTGCAAAATCGTTTTCAATTAGGAGAAAAATAAAAAACATAAAATGATAGTTGCTTTCCGGACATGTACGTAGTCCACAAACGATAACTCAAAATCCATGCAGAATTTGAAAAAACTTTCTTCTGAAAGTTGTAGACCACATCGATTCCGTTGCCATTCGCGGATAGTTTCTATAAAATTGTTTCTAATTAGGAGAAAAATCAAAAACATAAAACAAAAGTTGATTTTCGGACATGTACGTAGTTTGCAACGATAACTCAAAATCGGTGTAGAACTTGAGAAAACTTTCTTCTGCAAAGTTTTGGATCACATCGATTTTTTTGTGCGGATAGTTTCTGCAAAATTGTTTTCAATCTAAAAAGTCAAAAACAAAAACTTGCTGCTCTGATACCATGTTGAGAGAGAGAGAGAGAGAGAGAGAGAGAGAGAGAGAGAGAGAGAGAGAGAGAGAGAGAGAGAGAGAGAGAGAGCACATAATAGAACCCCAAAGTGTGTAGAATACACACATGAGATGATGTATATATAGAGGGGACCTGGGTGCCATATATAGAGAATCCATATATTCAGTAGCTTCACATATAAGCTCAACAGAAACAACTCCATAGAAGAATAAACATTTCATTAAAATGAACGATCAATATGACAACCTCTAGGTATCATAGAAACACATCATGTCATTATGAAGTAACTTCATAGAATAATAAGTTTATTAATCAACTGAACCATCAATATAAACAACTTCTAATCATTATAAAATTGCATCATGGTATCATGAAACAACTCCATGAGATAATAACAAATATACATCATGTAACAAGCATCTAAATCATGGTGACTCAATGTGAAATAGTTTCATGGCATAATGAAAAAACTCCACAAAGCAATGATTCTTTCAATCATATTAAATCATCATGGATTAACACCATGGTATCATGGCATAGCACCACGGTACAAGAATCATTGAGATTATAAGAAACCTTTACGTAATAATCTTATGGAATAAAAACTATCTAGATCATAATGAATCATTATGAAAGAATTTTATGGCATCGAAGAATAATTCCATAGAATATTCAACATAAAAAAATATCATGAAACAAGGTCATGACATTATAAAACAATTAATTTAATAATTACTAATCAACATAAACCAACAACATGGTATAATGATTTTCCTTCATGAAACAATAATTCTTTCAATTATAATAAATAATCATGGAAATATACCACCGTATTAAAATGACTCTATCTAACAAAAATATCACCCAGTTTAATTAAACTAAGTCATCCATGAAACAATGCTATAGAAAAAAAAACCATCTTAATAATAAACGATCAACATAAACCATTTACAATCATTATAAAAAATGTATCATGCGATCATGGAACAACTCCATGGAATAATAAACATCTTACTAATAAACGATTGATATGAATGACTTCTAATCATTCTGAAAACATCGCATGTCTCATTAAACAACTCCACTAAATAATAACTATCTCAATAAACAAACGATCATGAAAACACATCATGGCATCATGGAACAACTCTATAAATGAATAACCATCTCAATAATAAATAATCAGTATGAACAACTTCTAATCCATGAAAATGTAACATGTAATTATGGATTAACTCCATGGAAGAATAACCATCTCAATGAGAAACGATCTGTACGATTGATTTAGAATCACCATGAAAATGTATCATGACGTCATGAAACATCTCCATTGAATAATAATCATCTCAATAATGAATGATTAGTATGAATTACTTCTATAATCATGAAAATGTATCATGGAATCATGAAATAAATCTATGAAAGAATAATTCTCTTAGTGACGAATAATGAGTACAAAAAACATATCATGGAATCATGAAACAACTCTATAAAAGAATGATTTTCTTAGTACGAATAAATTTTAATCATCATGATCGGAAAGCATCCTGGCATTATGCAACAACTCCATGGAAGCATAATGAAAAACAATCAATACAAAAAATATATAATCATCATTAAAACTTATCATGACATCATGAAACAACTTTATAAAGCAATAATCATGTCACTAATAAACGACTCTAATTATCATAGAGACATATCATGCCATCATGCCACAACTTCATACAATAATAATTTTATTAATAAAATGAAAGATTAGTACGAACAACTTCTAATCATTATCAAATTGCATCATGGTATCATAAAACAACTCCATGAAATAAGAACAAATATACATCATGAAACAATATCAGGACATCATGCAACAAGAATCTAAATCATGGCGAGTCAATGTAAAATAGTATTATAACATAATGAAGAAACTCAAGAGAGCAATGATTCTTTCAATAATAAAAAATCATCATGGATTAACACCATGGTATCATGGCGTAGCACCATGGTACAATAATCATTGAAATTATAAGAAATAGTTACACGATAATTATATGAAATAAAAACTATCTACATAATAACAAATTATTATTAAAGAACTTCATGGCATCATAGAATACTAAATATAACAAAATATCATGACATTATAAAACGATCATCTTAATCATTGTTAATGAACATAAAACAACAACATGATATAATGAATTGGCTTTATGAAACAATAATTCTTCCAATTATAATAAATCATCAAGAAAAAACACCGCTATATTAAAATAACTCTATCAAGAAAAAAACACCTAGTTCAATTATACTAAGTCATCCATGAAACAATGTTATTGAACAAAAAACCATCTTAATAAGAAACGATCAACATAAACGATTTGTAATCATTATGAAAATGTATCATGCTATCATGGAACAACTCCATGGAATAATAAACATCTTACTAACAAACAATCAATATGAATGACTTGTAATCATTATGAAAACATAGCATGTCTCACGGAATAACTCCACTAAAAAATAACCATCTGAGTAACAAACGATCATGAAAACACGTCATGGAATTATGGAACAACTCTATAAATGAATAACCATCTCAATAACAAATGATTAGTATGAACAAATTTTAAGCACCATCAAAATATATCATGACATTATGGAATAGCTCCATGGAGGAATAACCATCGCAATGAGAAACGATCTGTACAAACGATTTGTAATCACCATGAAAATGCATCATGACTTCATGAAATAGATCCATAGAATAATAATCATCTCAATAATGAACGATCAATATGAATTACTTCTAATCATGAAAACATATCATGAAATTATGAAACAACTCTATAAAAGAATAATCGTCTTGGTGACGAATGATCTGTACGAACAACTTTTAATCATCATGAAAATGCATCATGGCAACATGCAACAACTCTATGGAGGAATAATGAAAAACGATCAATACAAATAATATTTAATCATCATGAAAACGTATCATGATATCATTGAAAAACTCTATAAAGCAATAATCATGTCACTAATGAACAACTAGTACAAACAAGCTCTAATCACCTGCATGTGAATGCATCATGGCATCACGAAACAACTCCATGAAAGAATTACCATGTCTATAAAATGAAATTTTTGTACGAATAACTTCTAATTATAATCATAGAAACACATCATGCCATCATGAAAAAACCTTTATATAATAATAACTATATGAATAAAATGAACGATCGATATGAACAACTTCTCATCATTATGAAATCCCATCATGGTATCATAGAAAAAATCCATGAAATAATAAATATATCAATAACGGAATGATGAATATGAATGACTTGTGATTTATCGTTGTCAAGAAGTACGCAGTGCCACTTGAAAAGTGTTAGGTCTCTAACTGCGAGGATTCGTAGCAAAATCAAGCAAGAGGTTGATGATTTTAAGCCATATACTCACTCAAATAGAAAAAACCTCCACTCATGAAAGCTCCACTTTCAAAAAGAACCAATACTAACTCAAAACTCTTATGTGTAAAAATTAGGTGTAGCCTCGCTCCCAATTGCACAGATGCAATGCTCATTATTCGACGTGTTAAAAACTCTAAAATGATGCTTCAATTCCTTGTCGTGACCATTTCATGGAAGCTTCAATACTTCATTGGAGAAGCCCAAGTAGTTAGTTGAGGAGGGGAAACCCTATTTGGAGACCTCACAACCTCGAACATGTAGTGGAAGCAGCACGGGACTACACTAGCACCCTGAATTGGAATGTATGTATCTCCTTGCATATATATGCTTGAATGAGCTCATTGAGCAAAAATCATAAGGTTTTCATGTTTTAGTAAAAAAAAAAATCTTAAAATGTATCTCTTTGATAAATCATCAATATTGTAACTCTTCAATTCTATATGTAAAGAATTGACATGAATCAATAATTTGTATCTATTTGACATGAGATACCAATGATATGAGATTATTAAAATTATCTCTTTGATATTTAGAATCAAAAGAAAAAATAAATCATCAAAATATACCTCTCTAATAAACCATCAAAATCATAATCATTGACAATCATAGAGAAAAAAATTCATATGAATTGTCAAAGCATAAGTGTCAATATTGATTGAAGATTATAAAATAAACCATCAAAATTGTAAGTATTTGAGATGTAATTACATAAATCACTGAAACATAATATTCACATAAAGTTAATGAAAAGAATTATCCAAACATAATTCTTCAACATGAATCTTTGAATACAACACAAATTATAAAGATTGTATAACTCTGAGTAATTTCAATAAAAGAAGATATTGATTTGATCTTTATGATAAATCATACACAATCGAAACAAAAAATAAAATAAAAACATTTCAAGTAATATGACTTTGATTTAACTCAATCTACATGCATCGATATATATGCGATACACATAAAGAGGAAATATAAAGATCAGTCAATTTTTCTCCTTCTTTCAATATTTTAATTGAATTCAACATGATGTAAATTCAATATGCCTAACTTTTGATTAATTTTTTTACACAGACCAAATTGAATATGATCCATAAAAACTAAATCCAAGAATCATCTAACAAGACGAATTGAATACGATAAAAATTCAATATGCTTATCTTCTAGCCTATGTTTTTTTACACAAATCGAATTGCATATGATCCATAACAAAGCAAATCCAAAAATCATGCAATAATAAACTCAACATGTTATCAATATATAAATCTAATTGAATACAATGTAATTAAATCTTAGTTTAAATTCTTTTATGCAAATTGGATTAAATATGATGCATGAAAGGTAAATCTAAGATTCATAACAAGAAGCTTAACACAAAACGATTTGAAAACATAAAAGCTCTTACCTTTTGATGATTTCAATTAAAATGTATTGCCAATTCATCGTAAGTTACTTTAGATGCAGAATTTGACAAATTTTTTTCATGACCAGTAGCTCCCAAAAGCACAAAAATCTTGATAACGGCTCTTTAAACATTGAAACCTAAGTTTCAAGTAGAAGGTTGTGACGATTTTAAGTTTTGTTGAATCGCAAGATTTTTGCTGCGTGCACGTTGCACAAAGACGTGGGAGGCCAAAAACACTCTATTTTTTTGAAGGAAAAGAAATCACGCTCTAATTCCATGTTCAGAAGACAGAGAAAGAGAAGAACGTAGAGATGATATTTAGAGAGTGCAACCCCAAAGTGTATAGAATATGCACACAAGATGGTATATATATAGAGGGGACCCAAGGCTATATTTAGAGTAGCTTCACATATAAGCTGAACACCTCATAGACCCCATTCTCTTTCTAATGACTTTCTTGTGAACCCCATTGTATATAAGGTATAAAAATCTCCACACAACAAGTCTATTTCTCTCATAAACATCAATGATTTACTCACCAAAGTCTATGGTTGTTGTAGGCACATGAATTTTTGTTTGAACATAAAACTAGGTATAAAAAGACAATTTTTTACATTCTTATGATCTATCATTGATATTTATATGCAAACACCTGTGACTACCATTATAAATGCTTCCAATTTATACACTTTGGTTCTTCATTGTCATGTTCAAACATATAAATACTCAAAAGCATCAAAATATATCTCCCTTACGCAATTTGAAATACATATATGCACTACAAAAACTACACAAATGAAAAAACTAGCTCCCACAATGTGGTCTTTTGTATGACATAAAAATCTATCAAGTTGGCACCAAATTGGAATTGTATGCTTGAATGTACCATGCTTGTTGATGAAAATTTAGCTCTTTTAAGACAACAATGTAGTATTATCTCAAAATGCGTATGATTTTGGCACAATTCAAAATCACTCTCCCCTTTGTGTTGTTTTTTATTTAGGATATTGGGTTCCCCAAAACTCAAGAAAGAAGAGTTAGAAAGTGAGAGCTCCATAAAAAAACTTGAAATTGCCTTTTGATTACAAAGATACTCTCAAAATATTAATCAAAAAGTGAATTTTACTAGGAAAGCAATACTGCAAAATTTTCAAATGGGCCATAGTTTCCATTACATATACTTTTCATTTTTAGAAGCATAACAACACGTTTAAAAATACCTATGCTATCATGTATCACTTTAAGGTCATGAATTTATGTTTTAGGGTGATCTAATGCCAGTTTAATGAAAATTTGCAATAAACAACACATATTTTTTTGGCTTGAGCTAGGTTTACAAATGTTATGCTAACCCCATTATGAAGGTAGAATCAGTAGCACAAAACATTCCAAGTTTTTCCAAGTCTTAAGTTATCTCTGTGGATGCACTAAACTTTGGAATCTCCTCGATATATGAAGCATTAATCCTAGGAAGTTGCTGAGTTAAGAGGACACAAATGTGTCCAAGGAAATTCTTAAGTTTTTCTAAAGTTTTGTGGATGCACAAAACTTTAGAATCTCCTTGGAATATGAAAAAAAATTCTAGGGAAGTTGTTGAGTTAAGAGGAAGTTGTTGTATAGGGACGTTGGAAAGGGGGAAATGGAAATACCACTATCACACAATATAAATGCCTCTCTATAGCCCAGTGACTTCACGGCACCCCTATACCCTAGCAATCACATACCCAGACTCCCAATCTGCAAATGACTATTGCCCAAGCCCGTGCCCAAACAACCCTAATTACATACATCCGGACGCAAAGCATGCAATCAATTATCTTGACCTTTGACCATATACTCACATATAAGTAACCTTGACATCGTGCGATCATTGATAGACTTTAGATTTCCCACTAGCTTTATCCTCAAGGCATGCATGTACCACAACCTTATAGGGAGCACCTGACACACTTGAGACACCCAAGCTTTACACCCTTTGAATCCAATTCACTCACCCAAAACCACTCCAATACACAACAACATGCACATAGACATGAGAGAGAAAGAAAATGTTATATATTTGCTCAAACAATGAGCAAAGGGAACCTGATTTTCTTAAACTTTAGATCATATACAACAATGGATCACATTGGAAAAATACCCTCGGCATAGCATCCAAAAAGTCTGTGGTGAAGTATGGGCGAGAGAGTGTGTATGGATGTCCTCCTCCTTCAACTTTTTGCGTGGTTTTGTCAGTGCTACCAAAGAGTCCCTCCTAAGTCCTAGTGCTGCTTTTTTCCCTTTGTTGCGACGTCCTACCTCTCTAGCAGCTCACAGCCCTGCTCTCATGCATTGCAATAGACCCCAATTCCTTCACAGACAATAGTTTTTGGCCTAGTTCTCTTCAAAAGGTAGCCTTTCTTCTTCTATGCTCTCGTTGCTGTTTATGGCTCTCTCTCCCTAGAGAGCATCGCTATCTGTTTCTGGTTCTCTTTCAGGGTGTCATCAACAAGAAAATGTAATCAACGATTCATTAGATTGATTAGCAATAGACACCACACAGAACACTAACCATATTATTCTTACCACAAAACAACCACAATTAAAAAGAATCAACGCTCAAAAATAGAATTTGTAGCAATTTTAATGTTACATGCTAATCGCATGCACATATTGTTTTGTCACCATGAATTGAATCGGCGCGTGATCATTGCCGGTTTGATACCATGTTGAGATGTAGAGAGAAAGAGAGAGAGACGAGACAAGAGACACACCATGTACGCTCCCAAAGACTGATTCATATTGAGGACAAGATACAAATATATAGGTGAGACCAAGTTGAGTGGAGTAAGCCATATATAGCTCCAACACTCTCTGTATAAACCAATGCATGAACTAACGCAAATAAATCTTCAATATAATCACTCATTTGAGGACTACATGTACCCAGTGAAGGATTGTAGCCCACCCATGCAACCAATTCAATATATAAAAGCTATTTTAACCCAATCAAGGATTATAGCTCTTATATTGTGGAGTGACAAATGTAAATCAACTCAAATGCAAGACTTCAAGGATCTTTATATACCTCGTACACTAGTAGAGGACATCTAACCCTTGACTATCGACTCGTCGTTTATATATGCTCATCTTCTAAAACCAAACACAGCCCTCATTTCAACCAATGGCTTCTTTGCAATGAGCATGATTCTCCAAGTTTTCAGCTGTTTTGGTTTCATACCTTTATGTCAGTAAACGATCGATTAAAATTTTTAGAAGTGGCTACCAAATTACGAATCACGTTAGGCTCAAAAAAAGGACCTGTGACTCTCTAACCTTAGGTCAATTCACAAGGAGATGACTATACCTGACACTCGGATACACTCCCCAAGGATTTTCCTAGCTAAAAGATTGGGGTTAGCACACTATTTACTATATATAATTACTCCCGCCGGGCTTTTTAAGTTTCCTGGTGGGCCCGCCGGGCTATTGCATATACCTGGCGGTCCCGCTGGGGAAATGAAAAAGCTCGACGGGCCCCGCAGGGAAAAATGGAAACCCCGGAGGGCTAACCGGCTCTATAGGTTTTTGCAGGTCAAAATCAAAGTCACGTTAACAATTAACATGATCACGTGATTTTTTTGTGTAATTACTAGAGTTATTGACATAATCACCCAATCGTGATTACGTTAATAAAATCCCTGGTTGGCATTGTTGCACATTGTCACCATTTTCACTCCTTGAGTCTTCACCATCCTCAAGATCCATATACTCATCACCTATTTATTTTGTTTGTTTTCTTTACAAGTAATCTTTGTACATATTTTGTTCATTGAGAATTATATCCCTACTTCTAAAGATTTTACCATCTTCAGGATTCCATAGGCGATACCCAAAATCACTTTCTCCATAGACGATGAAGAAACACTTTTTGGATTTTGCATCTAGCTTTGACCTTAGACTTATATCTATGTGCAGTGAAAGCCTTGCACCCAAACACTTTGAGAAATGAACAGCTCACCATTTTACCTGTCCACGCCTCCTCTGGAACTCCCCCATCAAGTGCCATTGAGGGTGACCTGTTGATTAAGTACACATATATACTTACTGCTTCCACCCAAAGCTCAAGCGATAGGCCTGCATGTAGCCACATGCTTTGTGCTTACTCCATGATTGTCCTATTCATCCTTTTCAAAATTCCATTTTGTTGAGGTGTTCTTGGGGTTGTCCTTTGTTGAGCTTATATGTGAAGCTACTCAATATATGGATTACATATATAGAGAAGCTATATATGTAATCCACATATTGAGTAGCTTCACATATAGGCTCAACATAATACATATATTGAGTAGCTTCACATATAATCTCAACATCCTTTGCCTCCAAATGCCATTGCTAGCACAAAATCTTTCAAAAGCTTGGTTGCAATATTTGCGTCCATTGTCGAATCTGAGGCACTTAACCTTGGTACCTGCTTCATTCTCCACAAAGGCTTTCCACCTTTGAAATATGGAAAACACATTGGACTTATTCTTCATGACATAAACCCATCTTTTTCTACTCGCATCGTGTATGAATGTTAAATAGTTCAATGAGCCACCAAGTGATGGTGTACTTGCAGGACCCCAAACATTAGAATGAACCAACTCAAGTTTTTTATTTTTTCTTTCATTTTTTGATTTTTGAAATTTTACTCTCTTTTGTTTACCACAAACACAATCTTCACATAACTCTAAGTCCACTTCTTTCAAACCTGGTAGAAGCTTCTTTTTTTGAAGGATTTGCATTTCTTTGGCACTCATATGCCCAAGCCGATAGTGCCACACCGCACTGTCGACTTCCGTAGCTATTGCACAAGTTGAAGATTGCATGCTAACAATACACAAGTAAAGTATACCGACCTTTTCTTCCTTGGCAACCATCAAAGATACCTTTTAGATCTTCCACCATTTGTTTCCGAATGCATTGTTGTGACCTTCATCGTCCAATTGTCCTATAGAGATCAGATTTTTGCAAAGAGAAGGAACATGCCTAACATCTTTAAGCTTCCATTCATTTCCATTAGTAGCTTGATAGAAATTGTACCTTTGCCGACAATCTCACAAGCTTCATCCTCTTTCAAGTATACATACCCAAAATTACCTTTGGTGTAATCTTGGAAATGTTGCTTGTGTGGTATTGCATGGAATGAAGCCCCGGAATCTACTATCCAGGAATTAAACACATTGTCTAATGAGAGAATTAGAGCATCTTGCTCTACTTTTCGTGCCACATTGGCTTGCTGTCTTGAGACTCTATCTCCTTCTTCTTCTTGGACCAACAATCCTTCTTGATGTGGCCCTTCTTACGGCAGTTCCAACATTCAAGAACTGATTTTGTGAGTGACTTGCTTCGCCTTGAGCGATCACGGCCCTTTTGGTGTTTAAACCTCTCCTTAGGCCTTCCTCTTGTTTCCACTAATAGTGCAGCACTTGATGATTCTCCTGTACTTGTCCTTTGCATTTTCTCACTTAGGAGAACACCCACAACATCATCAAACTTAACAGTATTTGTGCGAGAGATAGAATTACTTACAACCATAACAAGGCTGTTCCAACTATCTAGTAGAAATGATAGTATAAGGAGAGCTTGCACTTCGTCATCGAAATTGATTTTCACTGATCGAAGTTGACTTATGGTTGTGTTAAAGTCATTTAGGTGCTCTGCAATTGAACCATTTTCTACCAGCTTTAGATTGAACAAGCACTTCATAAGAAATACCTTATTGGACGCCGATGGTTTCTCGTAGAAGTCGTCAAGTGACTTCATCAAGTCCTCCGTGGTCTTCATCTCCAAAACATTGAAGGCCACCATTGACGCCAAGCTTAACCGGATTGTTCCCAATGCCTTTCGATCAAGTACAATCCATGCTTCATGTGTGATCATTGCGGGCTTCTTTGCAAGACCACCTAGTGGCCAACAGAGGTCCTTCTGGTAGAGATATTCTTCAATGTGTATCTTCTAATGTTAGTAGTTTTTGCCGTTGAATTTCTGGATCTTGAGCTTCCTCTGCTCCGCCATTACTCCCAATCAATTCAAGGAATCCTTTCTTTGAGATACTTTAGCTACGAGAAAATCTTGCTCTGATACTAGTTGTTAGGAAATATGACATAGCTAAATAGATATTTGAGTAACTTACTTAATGGGGACAAACAAATTTTCACACACGAGAGATTATAGAGTAGAGAGAGAAAGAGCACACGGTATACGTGGTTCACTCAATGTGGGCTACATCCACGGAAAAGACGTCACTCAATGGCTTTAGTACTTTAAACAAGAAGTAGGTTACAAAGAGATTATACCCTTAATAGAGCTCCCGCCTTGCTTCACTCTCACCACCTCACACCAACTTCACAATGCTTCACAATACATTTTTATGTGTAGAAGAGGCCTCCTTTTATAGGCCAAAAGGGTTGCCCTCTCTCATGAGAGACAGCCATGTATAGCCGCCCTTGTGTAGATAAGTCCAAAACGACCCTCCAATCCGCCTATGTGTGGCCGTCCTTGAGAAGACAAGTCCGCTTTTGAATTGTCACGTGATAGGGGAGAGGTAAATACATTGATAATGAAAAATACACAGTACGCAAAATAAATTGATGATGTAAAGAGTCTGTATGGATACAAGGTAATCATTACAAGAAGAGCATACCATGTTTCATAACCTCCCAACCACCCCCGAGCTATCTCAATCACACTTTCACTCTCACTCTCAAGCTCAATCTTGTGCACAATCTCAATCTCAATCACACTCTCACTCTCAATCTCAATCACAATCACATTGTCAATCTCAATCTCTTGATGGCAAAAACGATCATAATCAAAACTGCAATACGATCATACTCCCAATATCATGACACCTTGTCCAGATCCTGTTTCACACATTGGTTTCTACATCGTCTACAAAATAGCCAAAAGAACATACTCGTGCAACCAAATCAACATGATAATCAAATTCAAAACATAATTTTGTACCATCATAAAAGAGTATAATCACTTCTTGATTGGATCAAACAAAAAAGATATACCTGTGTATATCTGTTTGTAAGCTAACCTGTTGTTGCTGCTTGTAGGTTACCATGTTCTTGCTGGCAACTTGTTTCTGTCATAACTTTGGTCAAACGAACTCAGAACATAGACTTCCAGGTACTCAAAACGACGGGAACCAGTTTGGTATACAAGACAACTCAGACAGAATTGCAAAAAATGTCTTTCTTTGGCTGAAAACACAACTTTTAGGTTGTGACTCATAAAAACTCTAATTTTGGGTCTCCACTACTTTTTCAACTTATTTTAAGCCTACCCATGTATTTTAAGTTAAAACACATAAATATAAAACATTGATATTCATAAAAATCTCAATTTTAACTACGTTTTTATTATACTATTCATAGACAGACTATCTGTTATTCATTAATCTTTGTAAATATTTCTTTAGTGTATTATTTAAAAAGAAGAGAATATATTTTCTCTCTTAATATCTTAAACTCATTCATATAAGCTCTATCTAATAGACTATTCAACAATCTTTCAAATCGTGCTAAACGAATGATATGACCTACTACATTCTTTTCGACTTTAAGAACTTCAAAAATTAGTCCTATTACATTCTCCCCTTATCAAAATTAACTTTATATTTTCTCTCTTAATATCTTAAACTCATTCACGCAAGCTCTATCTAATAGACAATTCAACAATCTTTCAAATCGTACTAAACAAAAGATATGGCCCACTACATTCTTTTCGACTTTAAGAACTTAAAAAGATTAGTCCTATTACATGAATTCGGCAACCGGCCATTGAATTTGGCCACCGGCCATTGAATTCCAACCACCGGCCATCGACCATAAGCTACAGGCCAGCGGTGTCGGGGGATATGTGTTCGCTACGTGAGCCGGGCAGGCGCCGGGCCTCTGGCTGTGGGAGGTGTGAAAGAGAGAGAACAAGAACAACAGATGTAACTGAATCTGGAAATTACCGTAGTCATCAATTAATTGAATATTACTTTGAGTACAACTTAGTCCTTACGCCAAGGCGGATTGTTAACAGCACCGTCACTTGGATCCCTCCTCGTTGATAACCCTTCATGCAAAAAAAAAACCCATGAATAGCTCTTTTCTTCCTAAGCAGTGGCGCCGGCGTCATCGACGTGGCGTGGGAGCGCCCGTGATGATGTGGCAGCGACGAGCGAAACTGCACCGAATCTGGCGAGCATGGAGCCTAATTTGAACGCCTCAGGATGCTGAGCACTTTTGCCTTCTTGGTCTGGCTCATCCAAGCTCCCTACAGTGCAGGGCGAGTGCATCCTTCTCCTCCCACGCTGTCGGGCTCGCTGCTGAACGCCATGCTTTGGCTTTTCCCTTTTGTTTTTTCCTCTTTGCTTCACACTTAAGCCCCTTATTAAACCCCTTACTGGGCGGCCTTTGTGCCATACCCACTTGGGCAGCCTCTAGCCCTTGGACGACACCTAGCCCTTGGGCGGCCTTAGTGCTCCATTAGGGGGCATACTTACTTGTAAGGGCACCACATTTGGCATACATATTGGCTGAGAAGCTTAAGCACTACATCTTCCCTCAGTAGTCCTTTATTAACAATGTCTTTGTGAATTTCGATGCCCGTATCATTTTGCATGGTGATCCTTGCCTTCAAGATATAAGCGTACGTGATTGCATTTGTCTAGCTTCCTGGCCCTACCTCTGTTGGAGTTATCCCGCAATCATTGCATTCCAAGAGATGACATTCCAAACACGAAGCTCTTCAAGCACTTTTTGCACTTAATGAGACGTACACCACATTTGACGTACATGTAGCTACTATCAATGCACTGTAGGAGATAATATTTTGGACAAAATTCTCCTCGATCACTTACTTTGCTGCACTCCAAATCCCGAGCGAGAGCCAAAATCTCCCAGATGGCACTCCGTACGAGCCGACCGAAGTGGTACAGAAACGGCCCCCGGTGAATCTTTATCGGCCAATATCTTGGCGATCGAAACTCCAATCACTAATCTGAAAATACCGACGCGCTTCAAAAGTAGAGCACTTCAGGCCCATGCATTCATCTCATCTCTGTCACCTTAGCTGCAGTTGCCCAATCGGGTACGGATCTGCAATCAACTTAAACTTCAAAGTGACATAACTTCTTCACCGTGGCTCCAATCAACGAGCCGTAAAGACAGGCCGATAGAGCACTTCAAGCAGTACAGTTCTAGATCATAATCTCTCATCTATGGTCACTACAAGCATACTCATCTTTGGCATCATTGAGGCATTTGTTGGCCCTTCTAAGCCGCATCTGGCATACATTAATCATTAAGCTTGGCCTGCTATCAAGCCCTGATCATTGCTCACTTAATGTGTAGGCTTCAAAGAAGATTAGCTTGCATTTCTCTGCTCTTTTTCTCATCATGGCAGCGGAGCTTCACGACATCCACCCCCTCTGAACCTACATTGCCTTCGGTATGTGCCAATAGCACTTCAGTCTGCATCTGCTACCGGTACCTTAAGCTCTTTTCCATCATCATCAGACTCACGTAACTGGTAAACGTATGAAAAATGAAATAAGGCTTATACCCTATCGTCAATGTTCTAGATTAATCATTAGGTAGCTGTCTATCAAAAATCTCTGAACTGTATCTGTCGTATCTTCAAAGCATTCAATCATGGATAACTTGTTTAGTGAACCCCGCCAGACTCAAGTGCTCCAGTTAATGATGCACACGGCTTGACCATTAAGCTCTCTCTTAAGGAACCCTATCAAGCTCAAGTATGCCTTACTCTGTCTGCACACGAAATGGCCATCAAGTCCTTTACCTGAAGTTTTGTTAGCAGAACCAACTCAATAGATGTGAAGATACTTCATCAATTTTCCAAAGAAGTCAACTGGAAGCCAGCCATGTAATCTTATTGACTGCATAACCGAAAACTCTTCTGACTTAGCACAGATCTAGAAAACAAAACCTTGTACCATGCAATCTGCTACATCGGATAGTTGGTACTCTTCAAATCTATATCTGGCACTTTAGTAGCCCCCGGGATCAAACGGGAAACCAATCAATTACCCCACTGTGAGCATTCCTTTAAAAATTTTGCACCATCGTCTAGGATCATAAGGAAAATACAAGAATTTCCAATCAATAAAGCATAAACATACATTAACCCAAAAATCTTCATTCAAACCGCCTGGATCATATGGCATATAAGTCAATTGCCCCGGACCATGCATATATCTGTCACCTCCTGGGTCAAAAGCTAGCTCAAAATTCCCTACATCATGGGGTAACATCAAAATCCATATAACATCAGGTAGCACCAGATACTGCCATATCCCCTGTGCAATTGGCTCATCCAATTTTCGATCATCAATCAGAGGTAAAAGCACTGGCAGTGCACCTTCACTCTCGTTAGTATTGAAATTCCGATCATGGATACCTGAATACCTCAAGTCTCCGATAAAATCCTCTTCATTAGTCTCAAAAGATGCATTTGAAAACAATTCTCTATCTCGTAGAGGCTCAAAATCAAGTAAAGCATCATCCAACAGCTGCATAAGTTCATCATCTGCTGAATCTGAATAAACTGGCTCATGCATGATTCTGAATTGAGTGGTATCCTTAGCATCTGCATTTGAGAACCCTTCCAAAGCTTCGTCCAGTAAGAACATAAAGTCCAGGTCCACTGCTTCAGAAGGATCCTCAATCTTGCACATCTCAGTTTGCTGCAATAAATGAGGATTTTCACATATGACCTGCATACTAAACACATCTGCAATAAACTTCTCTTCATGTCTTTCACCCTCAGCCAGATATCTTTGCACTTCTGTAGCACAAAGTTCACCATGCATATTGAAAATTTCATCTACTACCCTGTCTGTATCATCGGCACAATGAAACCAATCATATTCAATATCAAGAGATTGCACTTCACTATGCACCCCCTCTGAATCAGCATCATCAAGGTCATGATCATTCTGCCATAGTGTGAGCCCTGTGTCACAAATTCTCGATAGAGAAGAGGTTTTCTCCCCTTCTAAATCATCAGCAAATTCAGGATCAGTCTGCCAGATCGGTAGCTCTAGGTCAGAGAAGCGTGTCAAAGGAGGAGTCTGCACCCCCTCTAATTCATTATCATCACATTCAAGACCAATTTTCCACTTTTGTAGTTGTGCTGCACAAAAACTTGTCAATGAAGGAGTCTGCACCCCTTCTGAATCAAGCACATACTCTTGCTTAGTCAAGTCCTCAAAATCTGGTACATCCAAATTAGGTAAATCTGGTATACCAAAATCCATGGTCTTGCTGCTCTCAACAGTAGCTTTGCTTTGACCTATAACATCTGTATCATTAATCAATTCTTTGGCAAAACCTGTACCAGTATCTTCAATCACCTCTACGGTAGAATCTGTACCAGAAAAATTTTGCTCTAATTCTGGTTTAGTAGCAAAAGTATTAGCTGTAACTGAATCTTGATGCATGTCTACCTGAATACGACTGCACTCATTCACCTGAACATCTTGCTGAGTTTTAGCCAATTCATTGTCTTGATCCCATGATTTATTTTCCTCCTGTACTACAGGTACATGTTCTTCGAAAAATTCATTATGTGTATCCCGAATTGTATGTGTAGATTCTTTAAAAAATTCACCTTGCGTATCCTGAAGCTGTAAAGCCTCACCCTCAAAGTCTTTTACTTCATGCACAACATTTGAAAAACCCAACTTTGCATACACATCTTCAACTATGTCTTCATCATTAGCCTGTAAAAAAGTAGCATCCTGCATAATAAACTCATCAATCACAGCTTCTAACTTTAATCGTACTTGTCCTCGAATATCTGCGTAATCTGGTGGACTTGCACTCTGTTCTTGATAGCATTCATATTGCTCCTATCTTACCTGTACAATAGCTTCTTTGAAATACTCCCAGTTGCCGTTGCAAGCTCTGGTAACCTCTTGAATCTGCTCCTTCACATCTGAACTCACTAATTGCTCAAAAGATTTGATCATCAACTCTTCTGGTATCCCTCTTACCTTGGTCTCCAGCTCAATGCATTCAAGGTATCCCTTTGGATCGTATCCATCAAAGAGTCATCTCTCATCGTATACTGCATCTAACATTGCATCCAAAGCTTTATCGATTTGATTTTTCTCCTTTACAGTCTCTATTTCAAGTAGAGATCCTTGAACCAATTGAAGCATCTTTGAAAAATCTGGAACTGTTGACTTATCATCAAACCTGTTCGCACTTAATTCTACAATCATCTTCATCATCTGCTCTAAATTCTCCATCTTTACCTCCCACCCCAGCTTGTTTCGCGTCGGGTTCACCATAGATGTCGGGGGATATGTGTTCGCTACGTGAGCCGGGTAGGCGCCGGGCTTGTGGCTATGGGAGGTGTGAAAGAGAGAGAACAAGAACAACAGATGTAACTGAATCTGGAAATCACCGTAATCATCAATTAATTGAATATTAGTTTAAGTACAACTTAGTCCTTACGCCAAGGCGGACTGTTAACAGCACCGTCACTTGGATCATCTGCTAACTAGGAGTTTAGGCTCCCGCTTTACAGAATTAACCGGGCCGTTAACGACACCGGACTTAAAAGAATGTTAATTCAATCTCTATATGATGACGGTTGTGGAAATGTCCTCATGTTGCCTTATCTGCTTCAAATGCCCGTGGATTGTGCAGTCTTCAATTCAGTTCATTGCTTCGATCATCAAGCTTCAATTCACTCCAGTAATTGGCGTTCTCCTGCTCTTGACCTCTTGATTCTTTAGGTTGAGTCACTTGCTTATGCATGAGAGAGGAATAGCCGTATCTTGCTTCAATTCATCCCTTGCCGGCTTGCTCAAGCTTCGAGAGCTTCTTGGTCAAGATCCTTGCTTATCTCTCCCCTTTTTTGAGGCTTTGATTCCGAGAGAGAGAGTAATTGCTTCGAATTTTTGCTTCCTTCCTGTCCTCATTACCCTAATCCTCTATGCTTTGATTGGAGAGCGAGAGAGAGACTCCTTGGTATTCCCCTTCCCTTCTCCACCTCTCCTTGCCCTCGTTCGTTATCCTTCTCCTTCAATGCTTCTTGCTTGCCAAGAACTAGCGAGAGAGAGAGAGAGAGAGAGAGAGAGAGAGAGAGAGAGAGAGAGAGAGAGAGAGAGAGAGAGAGAGAGAGAGAGAGAGAGAGAGAGAGAGAGAGAGAGCTTTGTTTTTGCTCCTTACGAGGATGAGAGAGAGCGGGAGAGAGAGAGATTTTCTTGCGGAGAACGAGAGAGATCGAGATTGCTTGCTTCGAGCTTCCTCTTCCCCCTTCTTGCCTTCCTTCGTTGATGCCCTCCTTCCTCCTCGTTGATAACCCTTCATGCAAAAAAAAAACCTATTAATAGCTCTTTGCTTCCTAAGCAGTGGTGTCGGCGTCATCGACGTGGCATGGGAGCGCCTGTGATGATGTGGTAGCGACAGGCGGAACTGCACCGAATCTGGCGAGCATGGAGCCAAATTTGAACGCCTCAGGATGCTGAGCACTTTTGCCTTCTTGGTCTGGCTCATCCAAGCTCCCTACAATGCAGGGCGAGTGCATCCTTCTCCTCCCACGCTGTCGGGCTCGCTGCTGAACGCCATGCTTTGCTTTTTCCCTTTTGTTTTTTCCTCTTTGCTTCACACTTAAGCCCCTTATTAAACCCCTTACTGGGCGGCCTTTGTGCCATACCCACTTGGGCGGCCTCTAGTCTTGGGCGACCACTAGCCCATGGGCGGCCTTAGTGCTCCATTAGGCAGCATAGTTACCTGTAAGGGCACCACATTTGGCATTCATATTGGCTGAGCGGCTTAAGCACTACATCTTCCCCCAGTATTCCTTTATTAACAATGTCTTTGTGAATTTCGATGCCCGTATCATTTTGCATGGTGATGCTTGCCTTCAAGATATAAGCGTATGTGATTGCATTTGTCCAGCTTCCTGGCCCTACCTCTGTTGGAGTTATCCCGCAATCATTGCATTCCAAGAGATGACATTCCAAACACGAAGCTCTTCAAGCACTTTTTGCACTTAATGAGACGTACACCACATTTGACGTACATGTAGCTGCTATCAATGCAGTGCAGGAGATAATATTTTGGACAAGATTCTCCTTGATCACTTACTTTGCTGCACTCAAAATCCCGAGCGAGAGCCAAAATCTCCCAGATGGCACTCCATACGAGCCGACCGAAGTGGTACGGAACCGGCCCCCGGTGAATCTTTATCGGCCAATATCTTGGCGATCGAAACTCCAATCACTAATTTGAAAAGACCGACGCACTCCAAAAGTAGAGCACTTCAGGCCCATGCATTCATTTCATCTCTGTCACCTTAGCTGCAGTTGCCCAATCGGGTACGGATCTGCAATCAACTTAAACTTCAAAGCGACATAACTTCTTCACCGTGGCTCCAATCAACGAGCCGTAAAGACAGGCCGGTAGAGCACTTCAAGCACTAGAGTTCTAGATCATAATCTCTCATCTGTGTTCACTGCAAGCATACTCATTTTTGGCATCATTGAGGCATTTGTTGGCCCTTCTAAGCAGCATATGGCATACATTAATCATTAAGCTTGGCCTGTTATCAAGCCCTGATCACTGCTCACTTAATGTGTAGGCTTCAAAGAAGGTTAGCTTGCATTTCTCTTCTCTTTTTCTCATCATGGCAGCGGAGCTGCACGACAGCGGTGAACCGACCAACCGACTGATCGTTTTTCCGACCACTTTTTGACCTCCCTCCGGCCATTACGAGGGCCTTACAAATGTGCGTTTTTTATACATGAAACTACAAGGGGTATATCAGGATCCATACTTAACAGTTCATGAGCATTCAAAATGATGTCAAAGAACCATGTTAAGGTACCATGCCAATATTATTAACCCTTTAATTATACCTTATTGCAAAGGATGCGTTGGACTTAAAACTTTAACAAATTACACCAGTAGTTCTCATCCATGGTCTACATGAAAGCATTCCATATGCTCCTAGAACATTAGAAGATGGCCTTGAACCATTAGTAAGATGATGGGGTCCAAGAGGGCCTTTATATTTGGTAGTTTAAGGGAGTCAAACCTCTAGTATTAAAAAAGCAATTAAAGGATAGCTTCGGAGTTCAAACAGGCAAAACAACTAATTTATTTGAATCCATATTTTTCCCTTAAAATGAAATTTAGTATCTAGCAAGAAAAACCATATCATATAACATATCCACAAAAAGAGCTCAACGTGTATATTATAGATATATAATCTTTGATGAAATTGGGCATCATATGTAGGAGCTATGGAAGGCCAAAAATCATAAAGTTTTTCACCCCCTTTTTTGGCAAATTAAGTGACACCCACCATTCTTGCACACATGGCATGCATCTATGTTTCAAAATATTAATCACCTCCATAATACCATGGAAAAATAAAGAGGGCCTCCTAGACCCCACCCTCTTCCGAATTATCTTTTTTTACCCACTTGAATCTACATGTTCTCAACTAGCCCAGTAGCTTGAACTACTTTGTGCATGATTGCCCATTCAGACTCTGAATGGTGTTGGTTTTAACTTAGTGATTCCTAGTATTTGCTTAAGATTTTCTCCCAACAGATTCACACCAGCGTCACCACCATATAGTATGACTCCTAACAATGGGACGTTCCCATTGCTTTCGTAGCTTGTAGTCTACCTGGATAAATGGAACCTCATCGTCTTGAGTAGATGCCAAGTCCAATACTCTGGATTTAGTTTCTACTTATCTCTTTTTTTTAATAGAATTTGTAGACTATGGTAGCATACATCTGATGTCATCCATCTCTACTATCATCTTTTGGATGCATTCACAAACCTTCACATAGATTTTATCTTGTTCGCTCCTAGAGTTGCTGTCTGAATTCGAAGATTTATCTTCATGACTATCCTCAAAGTTTCATTCCACTATCTTCTCTTGTTTGGTTGTTGGTTAGTCTTGAGATGGATACCGTGATTGGTCCTTCATCACGTCAGTGGTTCCAGCCTAAAAGTTCCACTCAACTATCTTCTCTTGTTTGGTTGCGAGCTGGATCTGCTGAGATGGATCTCGTGATTGGTATACAAGTCGTTTAGTTTGGCATTTTATTGTTTCTCCCAATAATGTACCCAACATTTTTCAATAAGAGTATTTCATTTACCTTGCAAAAGTGTTTAAGGTTTGAATTTTGTTAAATCATAAAGCGTTCCAACGGAACGATCGGATCGAAAATTGGACTCTTGAACTATTAATTCTGGTCTTTACTCGATTGGAAACTATAGGTTGATATAAAAAATTTAAACCTCAAGTCTCTTTCTAAAGATAAGAGCTAACCCTTAAGAAAGAAGTAGCAATTTTAGGAAAGAGAGAGTAATTTTAGAAAAGAAGGAGTAGCAAGAGTACTTTTAGGAAAGAGAGAGGAGGACTGAAGTTTATATTTCTTCTCTTGGAGGTCAAGCTTCTTCTTATATTAGAGAATCAACATCGCGCACCGAAATGCTTCTCTCACAATAAAACCAAAAAAAAAAAAAACAAGCCGTGAATATGCACGAACTTATCTTTCTACTTTTTGTTATTCTTAGCTTATGGTTTTGGCTCTTGAGATCCTATATAAAGACCCCTCTTCCCTCACTTTTAAAACACAAACACAGAATTTCTCAGAAGTAGAGGCTCTCTTGCCATAACGTTGAGGTGACCCTCTCTCGCTCAACACATCTCCATCTCCATCTCCTTCTCTACCATCGTCCTATTGCCCTTCGGATTCTTGAGTTATCTTTCTCTCTTTTCCCTTTCTCTTTCTCGATACGATGGCCCCGAAGCGAGTGACTCAAAGCTCCAAGGATGCTCATGTCGTTCCACCTCCAAGGAAGGTGAAAAAGAAGTTATCATCTACTCCAATCATAACTCAAGCGGAGATATCGACTCCAAAAAAAGGTGAAATTGTTGAACCTCAAGCACGGGAGGTAATCCAACATGCCGCTAATCCGGTAAGACAAATTTATAATTTTACATTGTTATTCATGTTGACTTGGGAAGTCAAGCATAGGGAACCCTTTAAACTGTCCAAGAAACGTTGGAGAGGGGAAATGGGAGAACACACCTGACACAAATACAAGGGCCTCTCTATAGCTTAGGGTATCCACAACACCCCTATCCTCTCAGAAACACCTTCAAAATCACACTTCACATCAGCAGACTACCACTTGCTCAACTTCCACCGCTCACACACTCCACAAATCCACCACACAGCGCACACCTGGTGCTATGATCTGTCTCCACCCTTGCACACGCACATAGCCGTTCAATCTCACTATCTCCCTGAAAACACCCTCGATCCGGGGGGGAACACACATCCACACTACCAGCACTGCGAGGAAACACCAGAGCAGGAGAAGAAGGGAGGAAGGGAAAACGACAACAAAATGTGGCAACAGTGACTTGATTGCACTTCAAAAGGCATGTACAAAGGCTTGCACTGCCATCACCAAGGCCATTTTCAAGGAAAACGTACAAAGGGATTAGCTTGTTAGAGAGCTCCAGTTTGTAGGCTTTAAATGACACAAAAAAAGCCCTTCATTCAATTTAAAAATGACCTTAATAGTGGGGGATCTTCAAATTTGGAAACTACACTTCAATTGGTTCATCTGGCACCCTGATTTGGTATCTCTTGGAAGGGGTAGCCGAATTTCTTTCATCTGCCCTCTTTCTCTTTCTTTGCACTTAGGGGGGGGGGGGGGGGGGGGGGGGGGGGGGGGGGGGGGCAATTAACGACCTTTGTATTTTTTATTTTTCCTTTTTCTCCTTATTTTTTACCCTTTTTGTAGGCTCCCTCTTGCACTGCATTATCGACTTCCCCTTTGACCCTTTGACCCGACTCGGCCCTCCTGCTTTGGCCGGCTACATCCTCTCTCTCTCTTCTCTATGTGAGAACCATCCCCTTCTCCTAACTTGCTTTATGTCTCCCCATCATAGGACTGCCCCCTTTGGTGGGATTTGGGATTCTCTTTCCCTCTCTGGCTCGCTCCACTACAGGACCCTCCCTGTAAGGACATGGGTCCTATGGGCAAGGCCACCGGCACGGCCGGACAGTGTGTACGCTAGGGGGAGGCTATAAGATAGCACGATTGGGTGGAGAGTAGCACACACATTACCATCGCCCTTTCACTGGTATCAGAGCTATTTTTGGGAGGAGACTAAAAGCAGCTTGCATGCGCGTGCAACGTCCTGCTTCTCTCCCACGTTCCGCAGATAGCGACGTCTCCGCTGTGTAGAAAAAAGAAGACAGACATAGTTTTATGTGCGGCCAATGCGTGGGTAGACATCCGATCGTGGCCGCCCCAGCTACGCCCTCCACAACGCACCACCAAGGAAAACTCGATCGGCAACTCGACGACACTAAGGCTTCGAAGGCTTCCGTTGGCGCAGTTGGTTGCACGCGTAGGAAGGCCCGCTTAACCCTTGCATGAAGGAGGGTTGAACCCACCCCATGAGGGTAAAAAGGCAAACACTTTATCATCAAGCTATTGGCCCTTGTTGTGTATAACGAGGAAAGATAGATATTCATAACAATGATGCCATGCCGATTGATAATGTCCGTGACGATATTCAAGAAAATGGACACAACAATGATGGCATGACGATGATGATGTCCGAGATGATTGTTGAGATGTAGAGAGAAAGAGAGAGAGACGAGACAAGAGACACACCATATACGCTCCCAAAGACTGATTCATATTGAGGACAAGATACAAATATATAGGTGAGACCAAGTTGAGTAGAGTGAGCCATATATAGCTCCAACACCCCCACTCAAACAAAGTTCTCTAGCTTTGGATGAAAAAACCCTTGGGGAGTTCAAGGGAAAAACCCAAGCCCCTGTACAATGTGAAAATATGAACCATCGATGATGATGTGAAAGTGAATTGTGCATCTATGTACAAATATTCAAGTGACATAGAGATCACAATGTGAAAATGTGGAGTGTGCATAGTGCATGGTACCTAAAAGATTACAATGTCATATGTACAAAGCTATTACAATAGCAAAGAAGCTAATCTAGAAAGAGTGAGGTCGAAGCAACTCCAAGCTCCGAGCACAAGAGGATGAAACGTGACTCGTTGAGGCCTTTGGTCAAAATGTCTGCAATCATCTGGTCACTTGGACAGTGTTCAACCATAATGGTTCCTTTGCGTACTTCATACCTAACATAATGATAATGGACAGCAATGTGCTTTGACTTATTATGTTGAACATAGTCTTTTGCAAGACTAATAGCACTTTGGTTGTCACACCGCAAGGGTATGCTAGAAAGAGGAGAGTGACCAATATCAACCAGCATTTGTCGAAGCCAAATCAACTCACGAGCTGTAAGTGATGCCGCAACATATTCTAACTCAGTCGTAGAAACTGCAACACAACGTTGTTTCTTGCTAGTCCAAGAAACAAGACAACCATTTATAAAGAAGC
The DNA here is from genome assembly GCF_014529385.1 of Adiantum capillus-veneris. Classification (NCBI taxonomy): domain Eukaryota; kingdom Viridiplantae; phylum Streptophyta; class Polypodiopsida; order Polypodiales; family Pteridaceae; genus Adiantum; species Adiantum capillus-veneris. Next base: position 155,770,893 of record NC_140938.1, read on the forward strand.
AACTTCCACTAGTAGATCGCACAGATAAATGTGAGCTTGCCCAGTCTACATCTGTGTAACCCAAAAGAGAAAGAGATTGCATAGAATCAGATGTGAGTTGTCGTCGATAGACTAAACCAAAATCTGTAGTGCCTTTCAAGTATTTCAACACACGCTTTGCATCAGACCAATGCTTAAGAGAAGGACATGCAAGATGTTGTCCAAGATAATTAGCAGCAAACAGAATATCAGGACGAGTGTTCATGCCAACAAACTGAAGACATCCAATCAAGTTAGCATAAGGTTGATTTGTGACAAGTTGACCGCCATTGTTAGAAGTATTCTTCGTAGAGCTTGCAAGACAAGGTGTGTTGGCTGAATGTGCAGATTCCATACCAAATTTTTGAATAGTATCTGCAATAAACTTGAATTGTCGAAGGAATAAATTACCTTTTGTACGGTTCCGTTGGATTTGAATGCCAAGACACGAGTGAATCTCTCCAAGATCCACCATATCAAATGCAGAAGACAATAACTTTTTCACTTGCTGAAGAAATCCCAAATCATTGGAAACAAGGATGGTATCATCCACATAAAGAGCAAGAATCACAAAACTGCTACCTTGGCGTTTTATGTATAAGTTGGGGTCTGACGAGCAAGAGATGAATCCTTTAGAGGTGAGAAAAAGATCAAATTTTGTATACCAGGCTCGCGAAGCTTGTTTGAGACCATATAGTGCCTTATGGAGTTGAGCAACAAGGTCTTCTTTACCTGGAATAACAAAACCTTCTGGTTGTTCCATATAAATTTCCTCTTCCAAGTCACCATTAAGAAAAGCAGTTCGCACATCCATTTGATGAGCTTCTAAATCAAATTGAACAACAAATGCCAATAAAACTCGAACACTTGTAATGCGAACAACTGGTGAAAAAGTCTCTTGATAATCAACACCAGCTACTTGGGAATAACCTTTTGCAACTAAACGCGCCTTGAACTTGTCAAAAGATCCATCTGCTTTTACTTTTGTCTTATACACCCACTTACATTTAATAGCTGTACGACCTGGAGGTAATTCAGTTAGTATCCATGTACCTTTAGAGATAAGAGAATCGTACTCTGCTTCCATAGCCTCTTGCCATTGATCCTTTTGTGGTGAAGAGATAGCTTCATCATAAGTAATGGGATCTTCGGAAGTAGAAAAAGCATTATCAGCAATATCGTCATCATAAACATGACATGAGCCATGTTCAAAATCAATAGGCAGATCAACAAAAATATCAATATCATCATTGGCGACATTCGGAATGGATGGTTGTGAAGAGGAAAGTTGCTCTATAGGAAGAGTTTCATCTTCTGAAAGAAATGGAAAAGCTTGAAGCAATGATTTAGTATCATCAGAATCATCCATGGACCATGAGCCTCCCATAAGTTGTTCGTTAAAAGTAGCATCACGATTCACAATTACTTTCTTGGCGGAAGGGTCATAGAATTTGTAGCCTTTGGAAGTGTCAAAATATCCAATAAAAATAACTTTAAGACCAGGAGCATCAAGCTTTGTTCGTGTTTCTTTGGGAACATGAATATAAGCAATACATCCAAAGGTTCGAAAATGAGATACAGAAGGAATGTCACCTGTCCATGCTGTGATGGGTATCTTACCAGAGGGTGCAGTAGTAGGAAGATGATTCTGAATAAATACTGTTGTCAAAGTAGCTTCAGCCCAAAAAAACACGAGATAAGCCAGAATGAATCAGCATACATCTTACAGCATTTAGAATAGTGCTTTTTTTTCGTTCAGCAACACCGTTCTGTTGAGGCGAATATGGAATGGTGTGTTCATGATGAATTCCACTGTCAGCACAGTAACTCACAAACTCTCGAGAAACATATTCGCCTCCATTGTCACTACGAAGCTTCTTAAGGCGACGACCAGTTTGAAGTTCCGCAGCCTTGTGGAATTGTTTGAAAACAGATAAGGCTTCAGATTTTTGTCTAAGTAGAAATACAGTCGTATACCTTGAGAAATCATCAATGAAAGTAATGAAGTAGCGATATTGTGATCTCGAAGAAGGTAGAGGTCCACATATATCAGTATGAACAAGATCCAATATGTCATGAGAATGAGTTGTATTTGAAAGAGGAAAGGGTTTGCGATTGTGTTTCCCAAGAGCACAAAATTCACAAATTCCCATATGAGGATGGGCTTTAAGATCCATGCCATGAACAAGATCACGACGTTGAAGATCAAGGAGTTTTGAGAAATCAGCCTGAACAAAACGGTGATGCCATACTTTGCAATCATGATCACCTGGAGCAGTGACAACATTTGCTACAGCATCGTTGAGAGAGAGTTCAAACAAATTACCATTTCGAGGAGCAGTGGCTATAGTCTGTCCATCTTTCTCAATTCGGCATTTGGTATGATCAAATCCAACAAACAGACCAAGATCAACAAGTCTAGCTAGCAACTGAAAGAAGATTACGTTGAAGATCTGGTACATGTAATACTCCTCGCAAAATTCGAGTGGAAGAAGATAAGGTACCAAGATATAAGTCTCCAATACCCTTTACTTGACAAGTAGTATCATCAGCAAGATAAACAACACGTTGAGCTGGCAGTGGATGATAGTTATGGAGCCACTTAGACTGATATGTCATATTTCCTGTAGCACCAGAATCGACAATAAAAAGTGATCCATCGCGTACATGAAGTATTCTGTCTGGGGCAACTGAACATAGGATGCAGCTTGTGTCTGGTACAATGTTGTTTCGATGTTCAGTAGCATATGCTCTATTCCGATCTGTGTCGAATCGACGCTTATAGCACATATGAGTGGGATGATCAGATCGTCCACAATATTCACAAGAAGAAGAAGAAGAGTCTCTAGATAAACGTGGTTGTTTTGTGGTAATATTGTGTTCTTCATCATATTGACGTGCGCAACAATCATCTTCAGTATGGCCATTTCAGTTCTACATTGCTTATTAGGAAATTTGAGACGAGAGAAAATATTACCGCGACGGCCACCTCTGCGGTTTCCTCGTTGAAATGGACGCCTTCGAGCATAAAAAGCCCGTTCCATCTGTTGTGACTTAGTCTCCTCGTGTGAAATCATAGCTGTATCATGACTAGCATTACGACGTTCTTGACGTTGAGAGTATTCAATCAAAGACATGCAGGCTTGGTCGAAATCAAGACCATCTTTATTAGAGAGAATAGTAACAATGTTATCATAAGAAGAGTCCTTCACCGTATCAAGGAGAAGTGTAATCAGTTGCTTTTGTGGAACAGGATCACCGGCAGCAGCAAGTTGATTAATAATAGATTTGAAAGATTCAATATGTCCCGTCATGGCAGTACCAACTTCATATTGTAACTTGTTAAGCAACCCTCTCAAATAAAGTATTTCTGTGACAGATTTCTTCTGAAAGTTTGCAATAAGGTACTTCCATACGTCGTGGGAAGTAGGCAATTCGTACATATCAAGCAAAAGGGAATCAGTAAGAGCAGAAAGAATATACCGACGAGCTGCTTTATCACGTCGTTGCCAATCCGTATAGGCAACATTCCAATCTTCAAATATAGGTCCTTCAGTGATAAGCACGTTATCATTATCCGTATCAACAGGGTGAGGCGGACAAACACGATTTCCAAGAACAACATCGGAGAGTTCATCGCCTTCAAGAATTAACAACATCTTTGCTTTCCAGCGTGGAAAACCTTGACCTTGGAAAGGAGGAACAGAACGCTGGCCAGAAGGAAAGCCGTTGACGAGAATATTCATAGCCATATCTTGTTGCGAGAAGAGGTATAAGATAAGATCGCAGAATTTGCACACCATATATGGTGAAGGCCGCAATTGAGAATGAGAGAGATATGGGGACTGTGTTCTGTCAACGATAAATGTAAGAAGGATGCTCAAGGAACTTCCAAAGATGTGAGAGACGTCACCCAAAAAGGGCAGGGTAAAGGAGACGTTAATAATAAAAGAGTCCTCGAAATAGAGTGGCGCGAGATGCAAGATTGACGGCCACAATACGAATAGCAAAAAGCTAAATCTTCTCGAAAAAGTTAACGCCAAAATAAGAAAAACGATCGCGGACGCTTCACGAAGAAGTAGGACGAAGAAAGCTGCGTCAAGCTCAATTGCAGTAAAAACAGCATAACTTTCTGCTGCGAACTCCGATTGACACAAACCTAGAACTCAAATCGAAGAGCTCGAGGAGACGAACAAGTTTTGGATGAAAACTGCCATTGCGCTTTTCCTGTTTCTCCAAATTTTGAGCAGAACAGCAAGAAAAATTGAGATGAAGTTCAGGGTGTCATCAACAAGAAAACGTAATCAACGATTAGATTGATTAGCAATAAACGTCACACAAAACACTAATCATATTTTTCTTAACACAAAACAACCACAGTTAACAAGAATCAATGCTCAAAAATAAAATTTGTAGTAATTTTTGAATCTTACATGCAAATCGCATACACATACTGTTTTGTCACCATGAATCGAATCGGCCCATGATCGTTACTACTCTGATACCATGTTGAGATGTAGAGAGAAAGAGAGAGAGACGAAACAAGAGACACACCATATACACTCCCAAAGACTGATTCATATTGAGGACAAGATACAAATATATAGGTGAGACCAAGTTGAGTAGAGTGAGCCATATATAGCTCCAACAATGATATTCATAAGACTGGCCATAACAATGATTTTATGATGATCAAATAGCACATATGTATGTAAGAAGAAATAAGAATGTATGTGTGCACATAAATGCATGACACAATATAATTTCCAAGAAGATATTCTTAACAATCACTATAGTAATGATGGCATGACGATGACGATGTCCGAGACGATATTCATAAAAATGGCCATAACAATGATGGCATGACGATGACGATGTTCGAGATGATATTCGTAACAATGGCCACAATAGTGATGGCATGACGATTGATAATGTCTGCAATGATATTCATAACAATGACCATAGTAATGATGACATAAGGATGATGATGTCTAAGATGATATTCAAGACAATGGCCATAACAACGATGGCATGACGATCAGATGTCACATATGTATGTATAACAAAATAAGAATGTATGCGGGATGTATGCATGCACATAAATACATGACACAAGATGATTTATAACAATGACCATAGTAAGGATGGCATGACGATGACCGAGACGATATTCATAACAATGGGCATAATAATGGCATGACGATGACAATGTTCGAGACGATAGTCATAAGTGATTTCCATAACAATAAGTGTATAGGTGGCAAGATGATGCATTCAACTCTATAGAATGATCATCAAGGCACAAAATCAAGTAAATTACTCCATCAAGAATTTTAGTAATAATTCATTGTAAACTATATGAATGTCTTTACGAGTGATAGAGCACCAAACTCTCTAATATTGGTCATGTCACTACATGAGCATTAAAACTCGAAGTTAAAATATTCAACACAATGTCTAGTAGATCATCATACCAAGCACTAATGCTCAAATCCTTGGAGCATCGTAAATTGAAGTTAAAATATTCAACACATCATCTAGCAAATCATCATATGAAGCACTAATATCAAAATCCATGGGCATACTATTCCATGGGATCAAAGTCAGCTAGTATAAAATTCTTCTCTGTTGAATGAATTTAGTGATAAAATATGACACAAAATCTACATAGAAACATAAGCCTCATGTACATCATAAGAGCTCTAAGAACATAACCCGGCCCAATAATTTTTTTCACGTGATTTTTAAGGGCCTATGCAGTCCATCTAATTCTACAATGTCAATCAAAGAAATAATGAAAGAAATTCTATGGTTTACAAATTCATACAGTCCAGCTAGAAATATAAGCCTCACATATGACACAAGAGCCTTAAGAATGTAACCCCTACAATTTTCTGTCTACATGATTCTCAAGGGTCTGTTTGATCAAATCTGAGTCTATAATTTCAGTCAAAATATAATGAAAGAAACCATATGAATTGCAAATTGCAATCTCTTCTCACAAACTTATCGTAGAGCCTACAGTCAGTACCAAGACCAACTTACTCATAAATAAACAAAAAATTATTCCTCATCACCATTGATGTCAAAGCCATGGGAGCTAGATGTTACTCTTGTAAGAGTAGCAGAGACCAGCTTATTCAATAAACCATGGGCTGACATCACCTAAACAGACACTGACATCATGCAAACATGCTCTTTGATTATCCATACACACAATGTTACCACCATAGAGCATGCATCACATCACTCAAAGACCACACTGGTCAATGTCCTAGATGCCTATGGGTCTCTAATATTGTATTGATTCGAATTGCAATTTACATCTTAGTCCCCATCAAGACCTTAGACATAAACTATCCGCAACGATGTCTTCAGCCATCACATCCAGGCTGCGACCTAATGAGTCAAGGACCTTACATAAAACAATGTATACTTGAGTGTGTTTGCATGTAAATACTATAACACAAATTGAAACTCATAAAACAAAGCAAATTTTGAGGACCTTGTCCATAAGGAAACTCTACAATCCATACCTCAACATTAAGGTCTTTCATGGTTTCTGTTTTTTCGGTGTTTGCAGGCCCTTGAGGTGAACCTCCAAAGTTCAAATGAATTGCACCCATCAATGTTCCTGGGGAGTGATGACCAATCTGCTCAAGTTTCCCAAGTTGTCATAACTATATTGATTTCTTTAGGCACCATTTAGAGTACTTTGATGAACTGACATCTTCAAAACATCCACATGCTTATGAAATGTGGAAAAACACTATCAAAGTTGAAGCCTGAGACCTACGAGAAAACTTATGTGAGAAAAATCTCAAAGGGCGCTATTTTAGCTTATAACAAAGTGAAAAATTGGGGGCTTTAAACATGGGTTCCAAAAATAGGGTATGCAAACATGACATGCTGTGGTGTAGAGACATAGTAAGCTGAGGGGAGAAAATTTTGGATCATAGACATGAGGTCTCACAAGGGTGCCAATGAAGGCTTGCCAGTGCTAAAAGTTGCGCACTTGTTGACTTGCTACTTGTATTCTCCTTCAACTTCAAATACATTGCTTTAATAATTGTTGTGTTGCTCCCACCTGATAGAAGTGGTGTCAATTAGTCACGAGGATATGCAACACTAAAATAATATTGTAGGCTTGCGGCCGCTCGTTGCTTTGATGGCATTCTAGTCCAGCCTATGAGTTTGATTTTTGTACGTCATTGCGGAGATGTGCCTACATACCTCATATTTTTTGTGACATCTTACGACGTACTTGCTTCTTTATTATGATTATTCACTTTTTCAGATCCAATAGGAGGTCAAGTTCAATGTGACGTAGTGCTTTTATAAAGCAGGCTAAAAAGAGCGTGACTAGCCGCCCTAACGCGAAGTCAGAATCAACTCACACAATATAAGGGTAGGCTTGTCTGACTTGTGCTCGCCTCACAGACCCGCATAAATTCCAGAATCGGTCACAGCTTCAACAACAGCCACAAGAGACAACCCTAAACATACTAGGCACACATATATATAGCTCACAGATTGGAGGGCCATTGAGAGATTTTTCAAGGTGGCAAGCAAAAGCGAATGGCACTACTGCCTCTACACAGAGCCTCCGCAGTTCTACGCCTGGGCTCTTGATGCTATAAATAGCATGATGAGATAGGCCAGCTTAGAATAGCTTTGTGTTGGAATTAGGGTTGCAGAGAAACACACACAGCTTGGAGAAGACGAAGGAAGCTCAAGGCACACAATAGAGAGTGTGTTACTTAGTGTGCAATGGAAAGATAGATAGCCCTAGAGTGATGGGCGTATATACAATGCACGGGGGAAAAAACCTCCTAAAGAGGGAAAAAATGCCCCGGCGGTCCTAGTGTGTTCACACACATCACTACCACATGTATATGGTAACAAATCCCCCCTGGAGTGATGCGGTGAACGAGAGCTGGCACATGAGTAAAGGGAAGTGCCATGCCCTGAGGACAGGATCAGTCCACAAAGGGGAGTAAGCCCAAAGCTTTGCGGAAAGCTTCAAGCTTCTCACGAGACAATGCCTTTGTGAAAAGATCTGCAAGGTTGTCCTGTGTTGGCACATAAGCCAAGCTGATCTCTCCTGCTGAGAGCCTCTCCCTGACATAGTGGTAATGCACCTCAATGTGCTTTGTGCGAGCATGAAAAACTGGGTTCCTCGCAACTGCCAATGCGCTCTGACTGTCAGTGTAGATAGTGTTGGCAGTGTCCTGTCCAACACCCAAGTCAGCCATAAGGCGTCTGAGCCATACACACTCAACCGTAGCTGTGAAGACTGCCCTGTACTCAGCCTCACAACTCGAAGTGGCCACAGTAGGTTGCTTCTTGCTCAACCATGATATACATGAACTGCCAAGCATGAAACAAAAACCACTTGTGGACACTCGCGTGTCAAAACAACCAGCCCAATCTGAGTCCGAAAAAGCATGTAAGTCTGGCGGCAATGATCCCCCCTTGGGATAAAACAAGCCAAGATGTAAAGTGCCACTAAGGTAGCGGAAAATCCTCTTGACAGCCTGCCAATGCTTAGACCCTGGGCTATGCATAAATCTGCTGACCTGCGAGACTGCAAACTGAATATCTGGCCTCGTGTTGCATACATAAATGAGGCAGCCAACAGCAGTTTGGTAAAGAGTGACATCAGCAGGATCGCCAGCATCATGTAGACTCAACTTCAAACCTGTTTCCATGGGAGTGGCAATAGGTTTGCAATCCTCAAGTCCAAACTTACATAGCAATGTCTCTATGTAACTTTTCTGACACAAGGCAATACCACCATCACACTGCTTAAACTGTATACCCAAGTAATGATGCAACAGCCCCAAATCTTTCATCTTGAAAGTAGCATTCAAATCAACCTTAAATTCAGCAATATGTCTCTCATTTGGTCCAGTGATCAGCAAATCATCAACATAAAGAACCACAATGAGAAATACATCATCCTCACGCTTTACATACAATGTGCTTTCTGTTGGACTGTTACGAAAGCCTCGTTTAACCAAATGAGTGTCAGCTTTCTCATACCAAGCACGAGGAGATTGCTTCAACCCATACAAAGCCTTCTTACATTTGCACACTTTGTCCTCTTGTCCTTTTATGACAAAACCGCGAGGCTGCGTTACATAAACTTCCTCAAATATGTCACCATTCAAGAAAGCAGTAACAATGTCTGATTGATGTACATCCCAACCAAAATGAGCTGCCAATGCACATAGAAAACGCACAGTAGTCATACGACAAGTGGGAGCAAAAGTCTCTTCATAATCTATGCCTTTTTGTTGTGCATAACCCTTTGCAACAAGTCGAGCCTTATGGCGATCGATCTCACCATCCGGCTTGCGTTTCAACTTGTAAACCCACTTCGTACCAATGGCCTTTTTGCCAGGAGGCAAATCACATAAAGTCCATGTGTCATTCTCTATAAGTGCATCATATTCTGATTTCATGGCAGCAATCCAATTTTCTGAATTCTGTGCTTCATCAAAAGAAAGAGGCTCCTCAACATCATGTAAACTAGACATAGCCAAAGCATAACAATCTGATGCATAAGATGCATGGCGAGAGCCTGAACGAGTACGACTAGATAAAGGTGCATCCAATTTACTGTCACGCAAAGTGTGCACCAGCCATTTTGGCATACCTCTAGCCTGCTCATTTTCAGCCCTTTCCTCATCAAGTACATCATGTACATCTGCATCAGTAATAGGCTGTTCTAAAACATTTTCAGAAACGCCCATAGGCTGTACATTTGCCTCATTGGAACTCACATTCGTATTTCCACCACTGAAAAGAGGCAACAAAGTGTCATAAATGTCCTGTGAGCTTACATTACTGTCTCTAGTACATGACAGCAAGGGTTGAACAGAATCTTCCACAAACACTACATCCCGTGAAACCAGAATACGTTTTGTTTGCGGATGATACAACCTGTAACCTTTGCTTTCAGCACTATAACCAACAAAAATACATTTGACAGCCTTATCATCCAATTTTCTGCGCTGCACTTGTGGCACCAAAGCATATGCCAAACAGCCAAAAACACGCATGTGCTCAATAGAAGGTTTTCTATCATGCCATGCTTCATATGGAGTAATAGACTGCAAAGCTTTCGTAGGACACCTGTTAAGTACATAAGTGGCACACATGATGGCCTCAAGCCAAAAAGAATGCGGCAAAGCTTGACTTTTGACCATACATCGTGCCATTTCCGTTAGTGACCTGTTTTTCCTCTCAGCAACACCATTTTGCTGAGGTGTATAAGGCACTGTACATTGGTGTTTTATCCCACGACTAGCCAGAAATGCATTAAATTCATGAGACATATACTCCCCCCCTCGATCGGAACGGAGGGTGCCCATAGTACATTTTGAGACATTTTCAGCCATAGCCAAAAATTGTTTGAAGCACATAAAAACTTCGGACTTCGCTTTAAGCGGAAATACCCATGCATGCCTGGAGTAATCATCAATGAAAGTCACGAAGTACAGGTAATTGCCCAAGGACGGAGTTTGCATGGGCCCACAAACATCACTATGCACAAGCTGCAACCTGCATGTGGCCCTAACTGAACCATCCTTTGGAAACTTAGAACGCTGCATTTTACCCAGAATACAGCCTTCACAAACATGTTTGATAGGTGCTTCAAGAGGCGGCAAAGAAGCAACCATATCAGATTTCTGCAAACGCAGCAAACTGGCAAAATTCAGATGACCAAAACGTGCATGCCAAAGTTTTGCATCTGAAATAGCCCTTGAATCTGCAACAGCATTTGCAAAATTTTGTCCACACTTGTCATACAAAGTGAGCTTATACAGCCCACGGCACAAAAGCCCAGATGCAACAATTTCATCACCAAAACTGAGATCATGAACTGTACATCTGTCATCCACAAATTTGACTACAAGTCCAAGTCTAGCAAGTGCGGATACAGACAAGAGATTCTTCTTGATCCCAGGTACATAAAGTGCATCAACAAGTGTGAAGGAACTGCCATTAGCAGCAGTGAGCACAATCTTTCCAACTCCCTGAACTGGATAAGAGGCGTTGTTGGCACAAGTGACTGAATTCCCATGAGGGACAGACTCGAGAGAGGTAAACAATTCACGATGTGAGGTAATGTGCTTTGTAGCACCACTGTCGAAATACCACACATGTGAATCTGCAGCAACTGACAAGCATGCATCATGGAAGCAGGATTGTAAGTGCACTCTGCGCTAAAAGCCCATTCTGCATCAACATCAGCATCACAATCTCCTTTCACAGAAGACTCAACAATGGCTGCATTTGTAGTGGAACCAGCATTTGCAGTGGAACCACCCTCTTTCTTCTTAGCCTCTTTGGCCTTCAACTTAGGACACGACTTGATCAAGTGATCATTGGCTTTACAATAATGGCAACGCATCTTCTTTTTGCCCTTATCACCAGAATTGCCAGACGAAGTGCTGCCAGCAGAAGCATTAGGAACAGAATTTTTGCCACTCGCAGCAGAACCATAAGAAGTGGCTGCATTACTGTTACCACCCTTTCTTTGAGAAGCAATAAAAGCCTGTTCAACTGCACGCTGCCTAGTCCTGTTTTTTCTAGAAAGTGACTCTTGCAACAGCAATGTGCATAATGCATCAAACTTGACAACTTCAGGATTTCCTTGGGTCATCAGTCTCCAAGTACTAGCAAAAGTCTGGTAGGAATCTGGTAAGGCATCAAGAACAGTCTGCACAAGGGAACTGTCAGAAATGACTTCACCTGCAGAAATGAGTTGCTCATTGATATCCTTGACACTAGCAAGGAAAGTGTCCATATCATCTTCCTCATGCATAATCTTCGACTCTAGCTCTTTACGCAGCAAAGCAATTTTAGCCTCATTGCGGCTTGCATAAAGACCTGCTAGAATATCCCAAGCCTGTTTTGCAGATTTTGCTGAACGGATGTGAGGAATAATGGTGCGCTTCACAGACAACGCAATCAATGCATGAGCCTGCGCATCCTTAACATCCCAACGAGCTTGTTCTGCTGTAGGCAAAACAACTCTAACAGCTGCAATCCTTGCAGCAAGACCTGCAACATCCTCAATATCGCCTACATCTTCAGAACCAGGACGTACATCAATGCCCTGCACAATGTTCCAGACACCTTTTGACACAAGAACATGTTGCATCATATAAGCCCACATAGGGTAGTTGTCCCCATCCAACCTGTCCTCAGCAGCAAACATCTTGAACACATCTGTGTTGTTGTTGTCAGCCATGGTAAATGCTGCACCTGATGTGAAAACTGCCCGAAAATAGGAGAAATGGAGCGGGAACAACTTGTGCTATATAGCACAAACCGTAGAAGACTATAAGGCACCTGTTATGCAGAAAACGGCACTGACAGAAAATCTGCACAAAATGACGAAATAGCCTGTGCAGTACTGCCCGTAGTGGAAACGGAGGCCGAAATGAGCCCAAATCAAAATTCTGAGCAGACCGAGCTCTTCGAGCTCGCCCAAAATATTTGTCGACCTGCGAACGCTTGCCAAAGCTCACTGAAATCGGAGAAAGTGATCAGGCGTGTGCTGGAGCAGCTGGCGACTAAGCCCGGGAGGACGTGACCTGCTCTGATACCAATTGTTGGAATTAGGGTTGCAGAGAAACACACACAGCTTGGAGAAGACGAAGGAAGCTCAAGGCACACAATAGAGAGTGTGTTACTTAGTGTGCAATGGAAAGATAGATAGCCCTAGAGTGATGGGCGTATATACAATGCACGGGGGAAAAAACCTCCTAAAGAGGGAAAAAATGCCCCGGCGGTCCTAGTGTGTTCACACACATCACTACCACATGTATATGGTAACACTTTGTGATTCTTAAAACAATGTGATATGTTCTTAAAATATGTCTCCGACTGGGACCGACGGTTGTAGCCGTAGCGAGGCACCGCTGTAGAAGCTTCACAAAACATAAGTCGGGCGGTATTTGACATCGCTAGACACCGCATAAAGCATAGACTACACCTATACTAGATCTAAGAACATGCTGCAACCTACGCTACAGGCCTAATTATAACAAGTTGTGCTATAAATATAGAAAGGTTATTGTGAAGTTGGACTGCACTACAATAGGCTGCAACCTTGCAACTTCATGCCCACAATGCTTGTAGGTGTCTTACAGCCTCACGACAAGCGTAGCACCTTCTGCATACGACTACAAGACAACTATATAGAAAGAAAAAGCTTTGAAAGATAACATGACTTATCTTTGGCCTTGTGTTGCGCACCATAATTGATACTGTCATAGATGACTTGTTTTGCATGAATTCATTTCCATATTGCTCACAACCAAATTTTTTAAATTGTAAGTCTCCACCTCTCTAGTTGTAGAGGCATGAACTCAAAGTTTCAGGGGAAAGCATTGGACTTAAAAACAGGTAAAGCACTATTTCAAAAGAAATTAAAAATGGTATTTTTGGAATCTTAAGCACAACAAACCTCGGGCTAGAAAGTTTTAGATTTAAATTCAGACAAAAATTGACCCTGCTAGTCCTTTTGAAAGATTCACTGTAAATTAAATTATTAAGAAAAATTGAATGGTTGCAGTAATCCTTTCAGCATAGACTTTACTAAAGGCCTCCCAGATATTTACCAATTAAGCAAAAATAGGTCAAAATATAGCAGAATTGATATTTTAAAGCTTGCAGGTAATGGGAGGGGTCATTACTGACCTGCTAGGGACACAATTAGCAGCAGGGGGCACCATCTTGAGCTGTAGGGCTGCTTGAGCTGCAAGAAACTGCCATTTTTAGGTTATGAGAGCTTATGAGTGCCCAGAAATGTATAAATAAGACCCCTTTCTTCACATTTTGAACAGACTCAGAGTCTTGGCAAATTCTCTCTCACCTAGAGAACTCTACTCAAAAATCAGTAGAGAGCAAAAAAGTCTAGTTTATTAATCCACGGTAATTAGTTTAACCCTTTTTAATTAGCAAAATTACTTTTATTTACTTATATTTTCTTAATTAATCCAATTAATTAAGAAGATTAAACTTACTTGCACTCTAAATTACTCTCATAATTCTTTATTCTTTGCTTATTATTTAGATTAAGCTTAGGGACATTAATCTAATTAATTACTAAGCTATATAAGGACTGAACTTAATCTTTTTAGTCATAAATTAATGGTAATTATACTAATTAAACTTAGATTAATATAAGATAATCATCACAACTATTTTAGACTATTAAGATGTTAGAAAAATTATCTCTTAATTTTCTCATTAGTTTTTTGTAATTATTTAAGCAGAATTTAGCTGTTTTTAGTCATATATTAAAGGGTAAAATTAAAAAAACATGTTAGATGATTATATATTATTTATCAAAGTTAATTTACATGCTAAAGAACTTGTGATAATTAGCTTAACAACAAATAATTAGTCTGCTGATTATCTCAATAGAAAAACATTGTTTTTAAGAGAAAATTAAAGGGGAAATTAACAAATTAGACTAAAAAAAATTGAGATAATTTTCAGAGTTAAAACACATCTTTAAAAAACATGATAATTAGCTTAACCACATATAATTAGTTTAGCAAAGTAACTTTATAGAAAAACACTATTTTTAAGGAAAAATTAAAGGGGGAAATTAGCAAATTAGATTAAAAAGCTTTGAAATAAATTTCAAAGTTAAAATGTATTTTTAAAAACTGGTGATAATTAGCTTAATTATAGATAACTAGTTTAGCTAAATATCTTGGTAGAAAAACATGTTTTTAAGGAAAAATTAAAGGGGGGAATTAACAGATTAGACTAAAAAGCTTTGAGATAATTTTTAGAGATAAAACACACCTTTAAAAACCTATGATAGTTAGCTTAACCATAGATAATTAGTTTAGCTAATTATCGTAGAAGAAAAACATTGTTTTTGAAGATAAATTAAAGGGGGGAATTAGCAAATTAAACTAAAAAGATTTGAGATAATTTTTAGAGTTGAAATACATTATTAAAAATCCATGATAATTATTTTAGGCACAAAAAGGTAATTTAGATAATTATCTTAGTCAAAAAACACATTTTGAGAGAAAAACGTAAAGGGGGAAATTAGTAAATCATGTTATACGATTACATGCTATTTATCAGAGTTATATTATATGATGAAGAGGCCATGATAATTATGTCAAGGTTAGAAACTAAGTATATATAATTATCTAAGTCAAATTATACTAGTTCTAGCTGAAATTTAAAGAGGGAAATTAGTAAATCATGTTATATGATTACATTCTATTTATTAGAGTTAGATTACATAATAAAGAGGTCATGATAATTATGTCAAGCTTAGAGAATTAGTATAGATATTTATCTCAGTCAAATTATACTAATTTTAAATGAAAATTAAGCACGGAAATTAGATAATTGAGTTGGAAAATTCAAAGATAATAACCAGAGGTTAAAAATATCCTTATCTACTTGTGAATTATACCATAGTTAATTAGTGAGTTTAGGAAATTATAATTGACCAAAAGTCCTAGTTTTAGCAAAAGATCAATTAAAATAAATAGACTTTGCGGTCAAAAGTTTTTAGGAAAATTATAGTAAGTGTAAACCTGTGATATAAAGTTTAAGAAATGAATTCTTTAAGAGAGAATAAATAGAATAAATATTAAGATCAAGATAAGTAGATTTGAAGCTTAAAATTCGATGGGAAAATTAGTAAAAAGATATAGAAAATTATAAGAAACTTAAGATAGCTTAGAAAACCCTTAGGCAAGCTTTGAAAAAAGTTATCATATCTATATAGGCAAATAAGAAATTACTAGTTCAAGAAGTTACCAATTAAGACTATAGGTTTAACCTAGAATCGCGTAAAATTGGATACAAAGGTTAAGTCTAGCTTTTGGATAATTTACCTAATGATTAAACGTCCTTTTTATAAGGATAAGAAGTTATGGTACCCAAAAGGACCCGAGCCAATCCTACATTTGATGATGAGGGCAGAGCTCTAAAAAGAACTAGAGCGTCACATGACGATGAAGTTGGGCCTAGTAGTAGGCCTACGGAGGAGAATCTTCTGGTGCCAGCGCAGCAACAGATGGCCGATCAATCCCAGGTGGGTTTCCCATTATTCAATTAAGTCTTTAAATAGTTTAAGTTCTTTTATAAGTTAACATTGCATACATAAGGAGTGAGTAAGAATTACAAAAAGGAATAATTGACCAAAAACGGAAGGTAACTTCCAACGTGCGTTTGCTTGTAAATTGGGAATTGAATTGTTTGCGTTAAAACCAGTTGAATTAGGAAATATATGATTGGTCATTCTTAAGGCATCTTCTCGCAAGACACCTCCGACTCCTTGGTATAAATTGACGATAGTGATGGCTTTTCAGCCACGGATAAGTCGGTTACCCCCATGAACGATGAGTTTCTACTCCGTGTCATGTCTTGATGTTTCTACATAAGTTAGGATACCGTTTTTATCCTAGGGGAGCCGCCGGTTGTATGGGAAACTGGTTTGGTGTATGGGCACCCGGAACCTTGGGTGGGGGTTTATCCACTCCGGATTGTGAATAAGGAATGGGTGCCGTTTTTCAGCCTTAGGTGATCTTGAGACAAGAAGAATACTTGTCATGGTTATTATGGACAATGTTTTGATTGACAGTACCCTGTATTAAGTTTAAAGAGGTCTATTTGTTAAAAAAATGCTTTTTAATACTCTTTAATACTTGATTGAAGGAATTACTGTGATGGAACGTTAAAAGAAACCATTATTTTAGATGCTAAAACAATGTAATTTAATTAAAAAATAAATGAATCATGTGTGAGTGCAGGGTGATAAGTGGGGATTGACTAAGGTTGTCAATCATGGACCGGTGGACTTGATTAGTCAGGTAACTATCCATCCCCGTGCACTAAAAACGTTTAGAAAATTTCTTCACTTGGAAGAGGAGTCCACCAATTGTTGTGCCCTCACATATGCTAGGGAGAAAAAAGCGTTGGTTGAGGATACCTTAGCCTAACTTGTGGAAGTTATAGGGCCGAAATAGTTTTGGATTTTTAATAGGCTGTCACGTTTCCATTGCGAGACAGGACTATGTCTTCTTCTAGGGCTAAAGACCCAAGCCATTTTCAATGGTAAAGGTCTATTCCTTGGATTTTTCTTGTTTAGAGACTCTGACTCTCAATAGGCCTAGAGACCTGTCAAGGAACCCATCCCGATCTTGGTATAGGCAGGTTGGGGATCTCAAATAAACCACATCTTGCATAAACAATTTTCCTCCTGCTCACTTAGAGGCCACTCTACCCGGGAGGACACGAAGATAGAATGGAGTGGGAGCAGTCAGAGGGGTAAGGCAGAAAGGTGGAGAGGAGAGGCGGATGGGGCGAAAGGTGAGGGGAGGCAGTAAGGGGGGTAGAGGCGGGAGGGAGAGGTGAAGGGAGGTAAAGAGCGGAAGAGGAGGGGCAGGGTGGGATAGACGAGAGGAAGAGGTGAAGCGGGGGTGAAGAGAAGTGGAGGGGCAGGGGGGATGATCGAGCGCGCAGGCAGCATAGCAGTACGGGTGGGTGGCACAAGGCTATGCGGGCTTGGCAGTGGCGGGCTGGAGGCGTGGCCCACACAACACAATGCCGCACAATAGAGCCACACGAGGTCGCTTTAGCACAACGTGTAGAGCCTCAAAGATGCATGTACGTGAGCAACAAGGCCGGGAACATGCAGAGGAACCCAACAACAGTTGATGCCATCACTAGGGCATAGCCCATCAATTTTTTCCTCTCTCTCTCTCTCTCTCTCTCTCTCTCTCTCTCTCTCTCTCTCTCAAAAATCAAGGCACCCTCAATGCGCAAAAAAGACTGCTCATGCCACACATTTGAAAGTCTCAAAGCAAATAGAAATCTGTCCCAAGCATCAATCTCAGATGAAGCAATCTCAGGTAGATGAGGAGTGTCAACACGATGGTCTAAGGGAGATTCCATGTTATTGAAATCCTCCCCCCCCCCCCCCCCCCCCCCCCCCCCCCCCCCCCACTATCCAAGAATCCAAAGGTGGGAATACATCCGCAATCTTGTAGCATAAATTTGCTCTTAGATGAGCATCCGTAGACGCATAAATACATAGTAAACCGATCAACTCATCACCAATATGCATCAAAACCCATATGCATCTACCAGCATGCAGTGTCTCGTGGTCATTGCAAGACATCACACCCGTGGAAGGCTCCCAAAAAGTTTACGAGGTGCCTGGGAGAATCTTCCTATAGGACTCTATGTCTGTCAAGGAGAGTTGTGCTCCTGTGCAAATAAAACATCCACCTCACCAACCACATATCTGTGCAAATCTTGTATCAAAAGAAGTCTCCTTGCACCACTCTGGCGAGAGCTATGTAATCCACTGGTGCTCCAAGTGACAATATGCAAGTCCATCATAATAGCAAAAACCACAGCTGGCATACATCACCGGCAACCCACAATGAGCATACATCTAATTGTGCTAGCGCTTGGACTCTGGCCAAGAATCTGGAGGATTAGACCTCCCTAAGTCAGGAGGAAGCAGAATGATATCTCCTCCAAGCCTAAAATCAATTGCTGACCTAAACCACCTTTGCATGTACGGATAAGGGCATCTGAGGGCTTTGGAGATTCTCTTCACTGGCCATTGAAGAGTCTCTGAGGGAGGGGACCAGGAGTATGCAAAACAAAAAAGCACTGGTAAGATATATTTGCAAAGACGAATCTCCCATTTTGCCCTGCCAATGCGTTGGGCGATTTGGGAGAGCGAGATATCGGTTGCAAGTGCAGGTGCCCAGGCTGTGAGATGAAATTGTTTGATACTATCCAAACTTCAAAGTATCACAATTATGTGTGTCAAGCACTTGTGGATATAAAGAGTGATTCGATTATTTAACATATTCAATATGTTTAATATTCTAAAGCATTTTTACAACACGCTTCATACGTTGACATGTAACTAAAAGTGAACACAGACTCAAAGGCTCTCCTTGAAGCATCAATTTTGATGTATTTAATGTAAAAAACAATTGCTACTATCCAAAGTGTCACAATTATGCATGTGACATGTTGTATATAAGAGTGGTCAACATATTTAACGTATTTAACATATTATGTTGGCTCTATGGGAAATAATAAAAATTGGGAGAAGTCAAAGTAACGTCTATAAGTATTGAGTGATATCTTGATAAGTATTGAGTGATATCTTGATTCTTAGCTCTTACAGAAGTCAAAGAGGGAGAAAATTATGGTACTTACCTTAATGTATTTAATATTAAAAACAATTGGTAGCACCGAAAGTGTAACAATTATGCATGTGACATGTTGACGAATCTTGAATATAATTGGGAGAAATTAAAGTGACCTGAAAGCTATGAGTATTGCACTACCTATTTGACTTGTACACTTGATACGGGGTCTACTCTCCCTATCTCCCTATTAACGCGAATCTTGTCAGATGCCTCCGCTCCAAACAAAAGCAAAACGAATTCTTCTCTCTCCTCTCTCTTCGCTTGCCCTGCTTCGTCGCCATCGCCTGCATACCAAGGTGCTGCCCATCGCGCCATGGCTTGCCCACTTGTGCCTCCACCAGCGAGAGCTCTCTCTCTCTCTCTTTCTCTCTCTCTCTCTCTCTCTCTCTCTCTCTCTCTCTCTCCCGGGCCTGCTCTATCGTCCTAGCTCCATGAAGGGAAGACCTAGGATTCCAAGAGAGAACTCCAAGGCCAAGAGAACTGCCTCCTGTCGTCGACCTGCCTCCAGCCGCATCGCCCCCACAGATCCATCACCATTGCCTTACAGCTCGTCTCGCAATGGGCTCCTCTCTCTTTCTCTGTCTCTCTCTCTCTCTCCGACTTCCTCTGATCGCAAGCACAGAACACGTCGCGTATCCAAGGCAACTTACTCGTCGGATATTTCCCACCACGATAAAGTTCTCTTCTTCTTCTCTCTCTCTCTCTCTCTCCACCACGTGCCCCCCCCCCCCGACCCTTGTTTTCCCTCAAACCGTCAACAACATCTACCCACATTCGGTTTAATTCACCCACACTAGAATTGGGGAGACATACTTGGGTGATATCTTGATTCTTGGCTCTTACAAAAGTGAAAGTGGGATAAAATTATGGTACTTACCTTGAAAAAAAACTTTCAAGACAACACTAAGGCTATTTAACATATTGGATATAGTTATTATTTTCAACATGCATAGCACGCTAAATGTACCGGCACATAACTAAAAGTCAATAGCCCAAGAGGCTCTCCCGAGGGATTGTCTTTTAATGTATTTAATATTGAATACATCTAATACTATCACTATCAAAGAGTTGTCTTTTAATGTATTCAATATTAAAATACATGCAATGCTATCCAAATTATAACAATTTTGTGTGTCCACAACTCGAGAATATAAGAGTGGTTTAAATATTCGACATAGAAGCGTGGTTAACAAAAGTGCATGGTTAATATATTAACACTCAGCTAAAAATGGCTTGAGGGTGATTAAATCTAAAAATTAACTTGCTCGTTGTTGCAAACCCATGCCCACCACCCGTTCTCTCACCTTTGTTGACGGAAAAATACAAAACGAGTTTTCCATCTTATTGTATCATTATTTTAGAAACAGAATGACATTTTTGTAATTGAGCAGCAAATAGATTTGGTGGCAACAAGCCTTTAAGGAGGAATGTATATAAGTCAAATTTTGTAACCCTAAACCCAACTTTTTTGAGTAAATCAAATCCAATTTTTACTTTGCATTGTGTCTGCGCGCGCGCGCGAGAGAGAGAGAGAGAGAGAGAGAGAGAGAGAGAGAGAGAGAGAGATTTCTTCTCATCCCTATGTGCACTACGGAAGGTCCATTGCAAAAGCAACACCACCATTGTGTTAGCAAACGAGGGCTTCCATTCAATGCCTAGAGTGTGTGATTTCGACGACGTCACGAAGCGAGCTCCTACAAGCTTCTGAGCGAGTTTTCTTGCAAACCGGGTATTCGTTTGGTGAGTTCTTTGCACCTATGGATTCACGAAGAGTAGGGCTATGCACTAGGACCAAACACAACCAGAAATGGTGACCTGTATTTTGTTACCTGTCTTTATACGCAATTGTCGCAAGAGGTAGTTAGAGGTCGGATACCAGTCATAGTCCATAGGGTATTGATCTTGTGATAAGGAGAGTATATCTTGTGAGTTTTGTGACATTTCAATTGCATTTGACCTAGTTTTGGAGAGCGTAAGCATCGTAGGTTGGATTGCTTTCACTAGTGCGTAAGAACGCTTAGATTTGATTTCCTCGATTAGAGATTGTCTTAGAAGGTCAAGAAGGTGCTTGACATCCATCTTCCTGTTTCCATGCACCTACATGTTAAGCTTCATCCTTGACTGACATAGAGTTGTTGGTTCTGTTCTCATTATGCTAGTGTCCGCTCGCGGCGTATTCATCAACATTGGCGCCGTTGCGGGGGACAAAGCCCTACGTAAGTGACCTTAGACTAATCCTATGAGGTGAGGGTCCCTCTAGTTTTCCAGAGTATTCGTTTTATTTCAATTTAGCTAGGACCCATAGAGAGGTGCTAGGAAGTGTGTGTCTTGCTTTGGTCACCCGTGTAGATGGTTTTAGTTTAGAATTGTATATGTTTAATCTTTGAGTGGTTGATGAGGTGATAAAAGAATTAGCTAGTTAGTGTGTGTCCGTTAAGTGCTTATCTACTCACAATTGCAAAATCCCATCTTTTATGTTTAGGAGTAGCTTTAGGTAGATGATTTGATTTTGATATAGAGTTGTCCATCAATGAATATTTGCTTGAGGTGACTGTTTGCATTGAAAACTTGAAAAGAGGTTAATTCTTAGTCAAAACAGGGCAAATTTTTTTTTCACAAAAAGGTTATGCATGAGACATTTGAGAAGATTCTACACATAAAAATCACAATTCTGCAAGGTTAGAGTTTATACGTGTATAAAGTCTCCACAGCTAAAAAGAGAACAAAATTGTGTATTAGGGTGTTCAAAAGAGTCTTTATACCCTAGGAACACCTTGAGTGGGAAATTTGGCATAGATTTGGGGATCAAAAGCCAAAAGATGGAGTGGTTGTGACAAAAAAAAGCAAAAGCTTGTGTTTGTGAACACTTTTGAGCTTTAAATTTTGCTGTAAACACATGTACATGTTGCTGATAAATAGTAGAACTTAAGATAGAAACATATCTGAAATTTGAGATAAAAGACATTATATGCGTATAGTGTCTCCAACATAGATTTGGGCAATATCCTGTATGTTTGTCATCACTAAGGCATTTGGAAGGTATCTATAAGTTTGACTACAAGATTCCACACCATTTGGTCAGCCAACTTGACTTGGAGAGAATTTTGCAAATTCTAGCCAATAACAAGAAAAGTGGTGAATTGGTGAATCATTGGCATCAAAAAATGATGTTGAGCACATATGCTTTGTGTACACATAAAGGAGAACCTTGGGCATAAATTTAAGTTCATTCTGGTCAAAAAGACGTTATACGCGTATAATGTGTTTTATCCCAGAATAGACTCAAATTGTACAAAAATGTATTCCCAAGTTTCCTAAAGCCTTGGGGAAGTCCATAGCTTAAAATTTATAGCAAAAGACCAAAATCGGATCTTGAAAAGACCAGGAAACAATCCAAACACTCTACACACCCATTTTGGCCACAACTTGAGCAAACTTGATTCCAAATTCACGTCAAAGAATAGCCGTGAAGTCCCTAAGTGTTGGACTACATGTGGAGCAAGTTTCATATCAATTGGGTCAAAAAGACATTATATGTGTATAATGTGATTTTGATGATATTGATCATTATTTGAACTTCAGACTATACAGGGGGTATGAGAACACTACTCTAAGCACAAACTTGCAAAAACCTCTTCATTCTGGTCAAAAAGATTTTATACGCATATAATATCTTTTTAACCCTATTGACTTCAAAAGCTAAACTTGGACATATCCTAGCATTCTAAGGGGTCTTAGAAGCCAAAAACCAAGATTGGAAAGCATTTGAGCCGATAAGTGCCAAAGAACAAAAAAGGAGCTAGAATCAGTCTGCATCTATTTATAACTTGCACAAAAGTGGTTCAATTTTCATTTGAAATCTTCTGAGTGTTCCATGCATGGTAGAGAACATCTGGAGAAGGAATAGTGCTATTTTTGTCAGATAGACTTTATACGCATATAAAGTCTAACGGCAAGATTTAGAGCCTATTTGATTAAATTAAGCTTGCCAAATTGTTCCACTTAACTCTAAAAACACATTTCACTAGTCAATTCAGTGAGAAGAACCTGTACAGGGAACCAACCCTTTCATAAAAAACTTTGGATGGGAAGTAATTGCATGTTCTTTTACTAACCGATACTGAATGTTACTGAAGTGAGAATCACCATTGACAAAGATTTGTAGAGTCTAAGGTTTTGTACAAATAGCTAGCAACAAGGTTCAGCAAGTCAAGGCCAATCGGAAGTGCAATCAGTCAACCAACAGGAGACCTGAAATAGACAAAGTAAAAAACAACAAAGCGAACTTTTAAGGTAAAAGGTTTGAATTGGTATTGGTGTGTTAAGGAATTGATGCATTTAAGATAAGGATGAAACCTCCAAAGAGACCAGAAATCATAAGGAGATCATGTCAACATAGTGTCTACGGAGGAGAGTGTGACCCAAGCTATAATAGATCTATGATCACCAATCATAGAAGACGGTAGTGGGACCGACACCTCCTCTGGACAATCTTTTTACCTCATGGCTGATCAGAACACCACTGTTAACCGACCCAGCCAAGTAGGAGGGGTATGCGTATGAAAGGGGACAAAAAAGCATATGTATTGAGGAAAAGTTAAGAATCCAAAGAACTACAACAATTACGGGGATAATGTGGTAAAAGGAAAGATGGTTTTTGAAATCATCTAAATACCTCCTCAGATAGACCTTCTTAATGCCACCCTAGTGTTTGACAAGAAGATGACCAAAGTGGGGACTATTGTTGAAAGGTCATATAGAGGATATGGGATGGAGGAGAGGGTTACAAAATATTGAGACATGAGCGAGATCCTATGAGGGGAGAAGGACGAGGAGATTCCATAGTTAGACTGGTAGAACACAGACATGTTAGACCTTCTCAAGTCCAAAAATGGGTACACAAGCGGTATTCATGAGAAGGAGATCCTAGAGATCACGTGGAAACATTCTTGAGAGTGATCCGAGTAGAAGAGGTTAGAGACTTGGATACACAATTTTGGATTTGGACTCACCTTAGAGGAGGATGCCCCCACCTGGTTTAATTCTGTTGAAAAACAGGATTTTGAGAGCTTCCAAGAAGTTTTTGACGAGTTTGTGGAGGAATTCTCTCAAAGAGGAATAGCCCACAATACTGTCTCTCAAATCCACAAGTTTAAACAAAAAGAGGGGGAATCTGTCAAGAAGGTAGCCATATGGCTGAAACCATATGTAAAATTCTACCCAATGGAAGAATTACCTACTCAATCCAGACTGATGTTGATATTTATCCAAGGCTTGAGAAATGCAGACCTTCAAAAGGATTTGCATATGAAGAAAAGACCCACTTTGAATGAGTTAACCAAAGAGGCTTTATTCCTGGTAGATAACTGTGCGATTTATAGAGATGGAGATCAAAGAGATAAAGATGATGATTCATCATCTCAACAAAGTGGATCAAAGTTTGGAAAGTCAATACAACAAAATGAAGCAGGAGTAAATCAAGAGCGACTGATAGAGGAGGTGCTAAAGAGGATTAGCCCATTTGCCAAGCCACAGGCTAAGCCATTTAAGTGGTGAACCATTGGAAAAAAATGGACAAATCATGTTACTAAGGAATGCTACTACAATAAGGGCTATGTGTGAGAACAAAAGTATGTTCCCAAACCACAAGTAGCACTGCCTCAAGTGACACCAGTACCTAGATATACTACAAGGAATTTCCCAGGACCAGTTGGGGTTGAACAACCGCAACCATTTTTAGGGAAACAACCACCACTCCCAAGGACAAGATAGATAGGGGTGAGATATACGCCCACTGTGGAAGAACCAGAGGAACAAGACTTAGTTCCTGTACTTGTTTATTACAAAGAGCCAAGTGGAACAATGGCTTGTCCAACATACTACCCATCGGAAGAGCAAAGAGCACCGCAACCATGGAGCATGATCGGCAATGTTGGACCACCAACAGTGGCACATGCTGCAAGAGAAAGTAGATATAATTTGGATGAGAGAGTGCTGTTGTTCATAGCCAATGGAAGATTCAATGGACCAAGACCTGCTTACCAACAGAGGGGTGCTCAAGGAGCTCCACGACAACCATTGGGACCATGCTATAAATGTGGGGGTGACCATCTTATGAAAGATTGTCCTCATACAAAAATTAAGAACCAAGAACGAAAGCACCTAGCATTGAATGAAAAAGGCAACAAAACACATGGAAAGCTAGAAAAGCACGTGTAGAAGGAATAAATTAAAGAGAACAAAATTTCCTAACGAAAGAGTTACAGTGAGCCAAAGACAGACTAGAAAAACTTGAAAGACGAGAAGTTCAAAAACCAGAAACACCAACATATATAGAGCTTGAGAAGAAAGGGAAATCAAAAAGTGCAGGATTTGATGGATCTATGCTAGAGGAGAAAGTAAACGAACATAGACGCACTCTTGAAAGCATATGATTCCATACTTAAATTCAATCAAACTCAGGGACAAGAATGGATGACATATCCCTATGCTAAGTTAGAAAAACAGAGACTGGAAATGTGTCAAAATATGATCCAAACAACACAAACCTTGCTAGAGCCAATGACAAGGAAACAAGTGGAGGAGATATAATCTCCAATATCAATACCGAGAAACCCTCCAACACATAGATCAGAAAGAATAATTGTTAGTCTAGCAATTGAATTGGAACCTGAACATCCAATTGAAAAACCTGGGATAGTGTTGAACACAACAGACCAAACATCAGAAGGTTTTCAACCTATCATATCGGAAGATTTCAGACCACTTGGTCAACCAACCTGACATTTAGAGACAATTTTACAAATTCTATCCAAAAACAAACAAAAGTGGTGAATTTGTGAAACATTGACATCAAAACTTGATTTTGAGCACATATGCTTGGTGTACACATAAAGGAGAACCTTGAGTAGAAATTTAAGTGCAAACTGAGAGAAAAGACATCATACTCGTATGATGTGTTTTGGCCCATAATAGACTCAAATTGTAGAAGTGTGTATTCCCAAGTGCCCTAGAGTCCATAGCTTAAATTTCATTGCATTTGGATCAAATTCTGAGCTTGAAAAGACCATGAAACAATTCAAACATTTTGCACACCCACTTTGGCCATAATTTGAACAAACTTGATTCTAAACTCAAGACAGAGAATATATGTGAAGTCCCTAAGTGATGGGCTACCTCTGGAGCAAGATTCATTTCAATTGGAGCAAAAAGACATTATATGTGTATAATATGTTTTTGATGATATTGGACATTCTTTGAACTTCAGACTATACAGGGGGGGTATGAGCACTTCCTGAAAAGAAGTTTCCCTCATATATTTTGGGTCCTTCGCAAGAAACTAAGCATCATCTTTGTTGCATTGCCGATCAATTGACGGTGCTTCATCTCTCGCTGCTCCGCCTGAGTAGGCCGAGGCGGGCCATACTCTTTGCCGGAATCTTCGTTGTGATCCCTGCCCACATCTCTGGATGTAGAGGGAGTCGACTGATCCTTGCGCGAAGCCATAGGTGCCGCGGAAAAAAAAAATTGGGGATTGGATTTCCCGTAGAAGAGAAATCGGTCGTGCTCTGATACCACTATAATAGACTTGGACACTGCAAGTAAAGAATCAATCACGATAGCACCAAATAACCACTTCAAAACAGTTCACAGTTCACAATAGATTTGCACTGGCCCGACGGAGTTTTGTGCCTAGAGATATTGGTCTTAAAGACTGGCGCCCCTTTCGGTATTTCTTTATGTATGAATCAGTTCAAAGTACAAGAGTGGATCGGGTCTCACTCTGTGTCCAGATGATCTCCAGAGTGGGAGCCCAATCCACTTATTAATTTGTTTACAAGGGATGCCAAAAGCAGAGCCCCAAAAGCCTAAAATCAAAAGCGAAGTTTCTCTCTCTCACAAGAGAGGTTGTCAAATTCAAAATAAAGAAAAGGAGTTCTCTCCCTCTCTCTCTCTCTCTCTGAATTGCGTAGAAGATAAAGAAAATTTTTGCCACAGCCCCTGATTTTGTGCCGCAATTTACGGAATTAGGCCACATCATCATACTAGCGCTTTTTCCGGGTTCAGCCTGCTGCCCTAGGGTTAGGGTTAGGGTTTTTGGTAGTTTTTAGGGTTAGGGTTAGGTTTTTTGGCAGATTTTAGGGTTTGCAGGTTTTAGGGTTTTCAGTAGCAGTTAGGGTTACGGTTTCTCGCATGCTCTTGAGTAGACACGTCATCACTTTGTGACAGAGACTTCTTTTTCGGACCATGCACGAGTGATGCTCACAGGGACAGATAGACAGAGGAGGGGGAGCACGATGCTTCGCATCCCTGAGAGGGTCTTGCTGGACTATGCGCTCAGAGAGTGAGTGGTGGCTCTTTGCATAGAGCGCTTAGACCTGCAGGACGCTCCTGCTGATAGAGTGGCTTTTGGACTTGCACAACTTAGTCGGCTTTTTCTCCACGAGTCTATAGCCTGCCTGGCTACAATGAGAGAGCAGGAGCAGTGGCTCCGACGGGGCGTTGCTTCCTTGCAGAGGATGCAAGAGCAACATTCAGACATTCATTGGTTGGAGGAGCAGTTGCAGCAAGCTCGCCAGGAGCTTGCCAGCACAGAGGAAAGGCGCACGAGTTTGTTTCTCATTGACGGCTTGGAAGGGTGTCGGCTTACAGGTGGCGTCCGCTGAGGTTGATGATGTCTCCCTTTTGCACCTCCCAACCCCCTTTTCCCCGAAGTTGACCCCCTCCGGGGGAAAGGCACTTGGGTGCTCTTGTAGCCAACTCAGGGAGAATTTCGTCATTTCTGTCACGTGCCACATCCAACCCCATGTGTCCGTGGACAAGCTACAACACAACAAGGGTTCAGTCAGTCCGGTCAGTCTAGACTTAGAAGTGATCTGGCACTTTTGTGAGTCTATTCGTAAACCGTGCATGCCCAGTCACTTAGTGTAGATGCATATACTCTGGTTGCACACAGTATGATCATAAGCATTCCCATCAGAATCCATCAGGGAAATTTTCCAGTGCATTTAGCCTATTTTTGACATTTTTCACTTATTATTTTTAAGTGACTTTTTTTGGAAAGTAGGTAGGGTGAATTGAGTGAGTTTGTATATAAGCAAACCTAAACTAGCACTAAATGGTAGAAGTGGCAACAGGAGCCAAGCTCAGCAGGCAACTTCTCAACAAGACCCCTTGGCGGTTTCCCCCTCCAAGAAAGAAGAACCATCAGCATCCCCTAGCGTTTTCTTCAACACCCTAAGCCTAGCGTTTTTGAAGGAGCTTCAACACCTAGCGTTTCTAGAGTGCATCAGCTTGGCGTTTTTGCATCCAGATACCATAGCCACATACCCCATCAGATAGTGTTTTTGTAGAGCCTTGCCTAGCGTTTTGCGTCAGCCACCTTCGCCAGCAGAGACCTAGCATATCTAGCGTTTTTGCATATTCCAGCGTTTGCATATTTGCAGCCTTTATGACCTCAACCTGCAACATTTTTCAGCCATGAAGTACCTGCACGTTCAGCCCCTAAAAGAGTAGCAGATTCAGCTCAGAAAGACCGACAGATTCAGCCCTTAAGAACCTCAATTTTCAGCCCTAAACCTGCAGATTTTCAGCGACAAAGACCCACAAAAACAGCCCCAAAATCAGCGTTTTTGGACTTGCAGCAGATTTCAGCCCATAGCATTTTTGGGACAGCAGATCAAAGATTGTAGATTTCAGCCCTTAGGTCAGTTTCGTCATCCCCATCGTCATCGTCAACATAGCTTAGACTTGCATCAGTCCCATGCATTCAATTTGTACCAGTTTGTGCAATCATAAGTAGACCATTCTTGCCGACGAGAGTGGGGCCTTCGGAAGAGGGTTTTACAACATCTCTAGTGTCGTATCTCTCTTCTCTCTCTATCTCTCAGTCTCATACACTTGCAAGCAGAGTGTCCATTCACTTTGTTCGTGATCATAGCACTCTCTCATTAAGAACGGAAGGCTCTACCTTCCATAAGAACAAAAGGAACCTTGAGCACAATTCGGAGCACTCATCTTGAGAAAAGCGCAAACATTCATTCTGCTGCACCTAACAATTTCCCTCGAAAGGGATCGGATTCAAAATAACAGCATAGGAAGGCGCCTATGAAAAGCACCCAAGTACCGAGGTACAACTTCACCGAGGAACTTCGCCACAAGCACGTGCCTTGTGGTTCCATCCCTCAAGTGCGGATCACGGCGTACCCAGAAGGGCATCCCCTTCCCGCGAGTCTCCCCACCAAGGAGGATAACGGTCCTTTCTTCAAGGTCCAACGACGGGTCGATAGCGTTGAAGGTGGAGTTCAATCGATTTAGCCAGTGCCCCCTAGAATCATCAACCGTCGAACAGTTCCATTTATATATATATAAATGTGTTGTGTTACAAATTATATGAATATTCCCTAGCGCCATAAAATTAGTACATGGAGTCATAATTTTGCATGCACTTTAAAGTTCTCATTTTGCTCTTTATGTGGCTCGATTCAAACATTGTCTTCTCGCTTGCACAATTGGACAACATCCGTACACGATTATCAGGTAAATAGTGCATTTCAAATTTTAGTCTGTTGATTCTTTCTAATATTGTTGAGTTTGCCAATGCTTCTTTAAGTCTAGTTTAACCACATGTTTTTCTCACTAGTTTATAAATCTCGATCATTAAATATATATATCAAATAGACACGCGCTTCTTTTCTCACAATTCCGCAATTCAACTTATGTGTTACAGCATTCAATACACTCTGCACATGTGCTCTTTATTCCTAAGTGGTTGATGTGAATCTGTGTACGTCCTTGTGTGACAATGCATTTTATATATTGCATCCCAATGTTGTTCTTTGCATAACCGTTTTGTAGCACTAGGACAACACTTTATCCTAGCGTTTTCTTCCTCAAACATGTTTTGCACTAGGTTGTGTAATCGACAACCAAGACTCCTCTCTCTCTCTCTCTCTCTCTCTCTCTCTCTCTCAGGTTATTTCAGAAATAAGAGAAAAGTGAGTACGCTTGATTTGAAGAATAAATACACATGCACTTCATTTTTTTAAAATTCGTGGAATTGGACCATTTTGCAGACAACTATAGAGGTAATTAGTCATCATATGCTCAATTCTTTTTTGGCCTGCCAGGCCTTAGTGATGCTTTCCCTTTTTGCTAATCTCAACTTTGTCGCATCATCGACCAATCTCCGATGTTCCATCTCTTCAAGCTCTGCCTGAGTAGGCCGAGGTGAACCGTACTCCGTGCGTAAATCTTCTTCGTGATCTTTTCCTGCATCTCCAGAGACAAAGGAAGTCGACTGTCCTTTGCTTGAAATCCATAAGTGCCGCGTAAAAAGGATTGGATTTCCCGGTAGAAGAGAAATCGTTCGCGCTGTGATACCTCTATGACAGACTTCGACACTCCCAAGTCAAGAATCTACCGTGACACGTCAGGAATTCACTTCAAAACAGTTTACAATTTGATTCGACACCGGCCCGACGGAGTTCCAAGCCCAGAGATATTGGCCCCAAAGACTAGCGCCCCTTTCGGTAATTCTTTTTGTATTAAATCTGTTGCCAAAGTACAACGGAGTGAGAGGGTCTCACTCTCAGACTTTGCGTCCAAATGCTCTGAGAAGTGGGAGCCCTGCCCACACTTATAAAGGTTACAAGGGTTGCTAAAAGCAGATCCGCAAAAGCTTCAAAATCAAAAGCATCCACTCTCAAGCCTTCTTGAGTAAAATAAAGCAATTCAATAAAGTTCTCTCTCTCATGCTATTAGCGTAGGCTTTTTTCAGCCCAGCCTGTGTAAGGTTTTCCATACACTGCCATCACTTTTGGCGCCGCAATTCGCGGGGGCTGCCGTACAGTCATGCCACGTTAGCAGTGCGTGAAACTAAGAATTTTTGCCACGTCAGCATTTCTACCTGCAACCACAGCTAGCCGGGGTATGTGTGTGTGTGTGTGTACATGGTAGCCACATCACAAGTTTGTGACAACTCCTTTCACCATTTGTACTTAGTATGTACCCTTTGTCTAAGCAATTTTAATAAGACAAATCTGAGCCACAGCTAGCCGAGGTATGTGTGTGTGTACAGGGCAGCCACATCACAAGTTTGTGACAACTCCTTTCACCATTTGTACTTAGTATGTAACCTTGGTCTTTGCAATTTTAATAAGACAACTCTGAGGTCCCCCTTGCAACCAACTTCCATGCAGCGTCCTCCCACCTCGCTTGTGATGCTCACCCTCTGTTTGTTTGTCACGCCATTTGAAGAGATGGAGAGATTTGTTCCAAAGAGAGAATAGACTTAAGCATCACACGAACAATGCCGAGAGGCCTCAAAAACCTATTCGACGAGGGGGGGGGGGGGGGGGGGGGGGGAGAGAGAGAGAGAGAGAGAGATCATTTACGGCCCGTACATGATCTTTGCACCCTTCCCCTTGTGTTACTCCGCAGAGCGCTACACCATGTGATCCCCATCCCCTACATTGACACACTAATTTTTGCACAGGATTCCTTAAAATTTCACAATTACAACGGCAAAATCTTCCTCTTACACATGCACTTGCACTACCATTTCTGCCTGTTCACATTTGTCCTCGTGTCTTCCATCAACCCCTTTGGTAGGTGCAACAAAAGTGAATGTTGAACTTTGCTCAAGATGAGTGCTCCGAACTGTGCTCAAGGTACCTTTTACTTACGGAACAAAGAGCCTTCCATTCCTTTAGTGAGAGAGTGCAATGGAAACAAACAAAGTGGTGAACACTCTGAATGAAGGTACCGAGGCTGAGAGATAGAGAGAGAAGAATACGACACTAGAATGTTGTCAAACCCTCCTCTGAAGGCCCCACTCCCTATGGCGAGAGCGGTCTACTATGGATTGCACAAATATCTACAATGGAATGGACTTGCCGACGATGTCGACAACGATGAGGACGACGATGAGACGGGCTGAGATCTGAAAACGCTAACGGCTGAAATCTGCAAATTTTGTATCTGCTGAATTCAGACTCTGTGTCGGTGACGACAGCGATGACGATGATGCGACGACGACACGCTGAAAAGGCAGATGCTGAAATCTTCGTTTTTCGGGTTGAATCTGGAAACTACACTGGATTTGATCGTGCAACAAGAATCTGCTACGGGAAGGTGAGATCTGCGAGGTTTGGGACTTGTTCTACGGTGTCCATGTGCTGAAAACTTAAAACGCTGAGGCTATGACTGAATCTGTCGCGATGAATCTGCAAAACGCTGAGGCTGATCTGCCCCGTAAAATATTTCTCTATATTTCTTCAAAAAGGATACAACTCTGGCTGTGTTACTCTGCACCTTCTATGCCGTAAGATGCCAAAGAGTGAGCACTCATCTCATGTTTAAAGGCCCTTGGCCCTTAAAAGAAGTTTACATAAAATTCTAGACGCAGCTTATAAAACAACGGCAAGGACAATGACGACGACAAAGATGAGTGATACTTGTGCTGCGGTGCTAAGAAGGTGCTAATAGATACTGCTGGAGATACTTGGTATTGAGGTGATGACGATGTCGATGAGGCTTTGGGCTGATCTGCTATTGTGAGGAATGGCGATGGGCCCAAACTTATAGAAAACGCTAGTTGTCATGTTCCTTTTATAAGGGAAAATATTGATTAAGACCATTCTAGGAAATAGGAAGGTCAAACTTGGAAGAGAAAGTTAAGCAAAGTTATTAGTAACCCTCCCTCTTGCCTGGGTCTAGGTTGGTACCTTGCATTTTCGCTCAGGAGTAGTTGCCGTGAAGAATAAGTTGAATCAAACATAGTTTCATTTCAATTGGAGATACATCATTGTATTTACCTATTGCTCAACGAATTAATGAAACCACTCCTTACAAAAACAAGTGATAAAATCACAAGGCCTGCCCTTGAGAGGAGTAGTGGAAGGTAAATATCACTATTTCAATTTAAATAAGTGAAGTAATTTTCAATTTCTAAAGGTTGTGTCCTGTTGGATTGGTGCAAGACATAGAGCACTACAAAAATTGAAAGAGCGCAAAATTTGTAGTGCATACAACCAGACTAGACTTCATTCAATGCAAACCTTTGCACTATATGTTGTATGCCCACTTGCGTCCAGTGGGACACAATTTTAAGTCCAAGTTCAAAGCCTTGCCATGATTCAATACTGAAGTGCTTGTAAAATTGTACAAATTTTCTTCCAATGCAAGATCTGAATTGAGCAAGGACTTGTGAATCTTAGCCACAATTTGTTAGAAATATGTGAAAACTTGCTCGTTTCTCCTTTTTAGTTTTTTTTTCCCTAATTTTAAGTTTTTATATTATTTCTTTAAATTTGTTGTGTAGGGTGGATTTTAAAGTGAACAGTGGACCGAATGTTGTGGAAGCATGTGTAGGGTTTGCACCCAAGGGAGGGAGAGCATGGAGAGTCGGGTGGAGGCGATGGCTACCACGATGGTGCAATAATAATGAAGGCGGATTTGATTTTTAGTGTTGCGAGGGATGGATTGGAGTAGAGTTGGTGTGGACTGGGAAATGGTGTAGTGGCGGCCCTAGGTTGCTGCTAGTCTGTTGCAACGAAGTAGAGGTAAACTATGTATTGTGTAGACTACAATTGAACAACGACGTAGTGGATTGGAGGTAGATACCATGCAAGCCGAGATGGAGCAGCAGATGGTGATGACCAACAGTAGACAAGGGGGAGGAGTGCATTAGCGATGTTGAATCCGGTCAACACACAAGGATGCATATAGAGGGTTATGGAGCAGTAGTGGATTGGAGGTAGATACCATGCAAGCCGAGATGGAGCAGCAGATGGTGATGACCAACAGTAGACAAGGGGGAGGAGTGCATTAGCGATGTTGAATCCGGTCAACACACAAGGATGCATATAGAGGGTTATGGCTACATTAGACACGAGAAGTGGTTGAGCCGCATTGGACAAGGCAGAACAAGAAATTCCAGCCAGCACATGCCGTCATATTTGTCGGCAATTACAATGGACAACCCTTCATTTTGCGTTATGGGAGCTTCGGCCATCCAGCCATATCAGTACTTACGCTTAGGCTCTCTCATGGAAACCCCTTATTGGCTTTGCTTTATTTTCCTGTCTCGACCTCAACAGCCACAAATGGCCTGGATCTCAAGATCCTTTTACTTGGCCTCTCCAATGCCACATTCTCCTACAATATGGCCTTCAAGCCTCTCGATCTTGTTCACCTTCAGCTCCTGGAGCTCATCTCCCAACCCCCTAGCAGTGTGGACTCCGCTTCAAAGCTTGCATTACCAAGCTGCTACTCAACTGCAATACCCCCCATTCTGAATGCTTTTGGCAGGCCTTTAAGGCTTACCGTCTTCTCTCCTTTGTGCTCTCCAAGCAACCCGACTATGATAGGTCAAGGAAAAAGGCTCAACCTCACGACTATACCCAACCGTAACCTGTCCTTCAAGTACAAAAAGATAATCTTGAGCTCCTTAAATTGGAGCAGTCATTCTGCGTACACACTATGTGACCTTCGTATGTGATGATAAACATCTTTAAACTCTCTGACTAGTTGAGCTAGAAAAATATCTTCAACTTGTTAAAAGCCACATCTGACACATACATTTCAATGACATCTGTTGTACGCTTCATTTAGTACATACGCAACCACCCCGCCATTTGCTTGCTACCTTGCATGCATGGGCTTCTCGCATGTCCTTGAAGAAACAACAAGGTTTGGTTGGATCATCATTTCCCACCCCTAGTTGCTACTCACCCACAACATTATTTAGGTAAAATAGGACTCTAAAAGAGAAAATGATATATAGAGAATCATACAATGAGATTGTATAAGAAAAAGATGATATATAACCAATGTATAAATAGTATAGAGATAGAGAAAACAGATCATCCGTTACATCACCCTCCTTGCTCAAATGCCAGAGGCTCCCCCAAGCATGGTATAACCTCCACCTAGATTAAAAAAACAAAGCAACTTGCTTGAGATAAGTCATGGACTGTTACTGCCTGGATCAAAAGAAAAAGCAATCGCTTCCCATAACTGATAGCCATCATCCCCTGGACCACATCCATAAAAATCATAAGGTTCCCTAGCCCTACACCTTCACTTGCCTTGAGACGACCCACCTTCAATTCCCTCCAAACTTATTCTAGCTACACCCACCCACCCAGTGTGTCCAATGATGCCAAAGACATGATGCCTGATCAATGCTTCATCATTTTCTTGACATTGTTTTGTAACAATGAATGCCCGTTATCTTATTTCAACCAATCAGCATTTTTGGCTTAGCAAAAAATGTTTAAAAATACAACTCAATCTTTTTTCTATTTTAGTCAGCAACAAGAAAAGGCATCTCTATAGCCTTTGCCCTTTGGGCAAGCCAAAAAAAGGGATGGCGGGAACGTCGAGTATGTGATTAGGAGTATCTAACTAGATACTCTCTCTCTCTCTCTCTCTCTCTCTCTCTCTCTCTCTCTCTCTCAAAGAGTACACAATATACAACTATTGTGCCCCACACCTACCTGCCAGGCCTGGAAATTGAAGGGTACCCTTCTCCTTCCTAGGGAAGGGAACTTTTCTAACTTGGCCTTCGGAGAGGAAGGTCCATCATACACTTTGCCCTTCCTCCTGCAAGGAAAACAAAGTCCAACCCGGCAATCGCCTCATAATTTTCTTGCTCCTCTACAGAAAGATAAAAGACCCTTCATTTGATGTTTGTGGTTGGTAAACACTTCCTTGTGAAGAGTCTTTCTTAAGCTCTCATGAATCCTAATGAAATGTGTAGTAAATGTCGAAACGGTTACAAAATACACTAGGAGCTCATCTGTAGCTAAATAGGCAAGAGAGAAAGCAAAACAAAAAGAAATAAATAAAACATTGATGAAAAATAGCTTTCTGCAAAGTCATCAAACGCACAAGCAAGATGAACAGTATAATGGACTTTTATAATGGACAAAAGGATTGTCATTATTTGCAACTCTAAGACAAGAATCTCTCTCTCTCTCTCTCTCTCTCTCTCTCTCTCCACATGTCGCATATGCAAAAATCATTGGAGAAGATGTCATGATTCATGTGGAATAGACTACAAGAAAAACGCTCCATCGTAATGTCCAAGAGCAAAAATATAAGCATACATGATCAATCCTTGAAACCTCGAGTTCCAATCTCAAAAGTGTGTTGAGGTTGGAGTCTAGATTCAAGAGTATTGGAGGATTTGTAGATATGTACGATTTCAAGCTCTAACTTGTGTTGAGACCAGTCAGCGCAAGCAAAAAAGCCCCTTGTGGGCAAATGAAAACAGCCCCTGCTTGGGGGAAAAAGCAACCTCAGCAAACCAATATTGGTCCGAGCCTATTGAATGATAACCTTTTCACTTGTTGAATACTCCTCTATATCAAAGACCAGAACTCCCCAATGCTAATGCATGAAAACACAACCCAATGCAGGCGTTAATGAGCAAACAACTCTCAACCGAGGGAAAGATCCTTGCTGCCCTGAAATCCAAATTCTAAACCTGTTGAATGAGGACTGCTCGCGGCCCCCTTCTTGGCATAGCTTGCGGTGTGCAGTATACCCCGGACGGTGCTGGAGCATATACAGCCCGTAAGGGGGTTTTTATCTCTTCTTTCACTCTATAAATGACCGCAGCATGCCCAATGAACACCCTTATATTACATGCCGCTATTGGCTAGAGCCAGCATGCAAGGTAGAGCATGCGAGAACGAGGAGGTCAAAGAAGTACGTGAATTTCTTTGCAAAAACAAAGAGCATCACAATTTCGTAAGGCAAGCCGCTTTAGACACTACAATAAAAAAGGGGACCTTCGACGCAGGTTTCGACTCATTTCGTCGCTATGTTCGTCGATATACGCGTCTTTATGAAAGCGTCCACTACAAGAGGCTATTCATATTAGCGACGCTCACACAGTGATGCTAAAAAAATAATTCTCGACGTCGCTATGAGCGTCGTAAATTTCTTTGTAAATTTGCGACGCTCATAGCGACGCCGGCTGGGCTAAAAAAAATAACCGAGCGCGTCCAAAAACTCAGATCTCAGATCTGAGTTTTTCGACGTCCTCAAGCAAGGAGCAGGTAACGCTCTCCCTCTCTCTCTCTCTCTCTTTTTTCTCCACACATACACACACACACACACGAGGAGAGGAAGGAGAGCCAGGTATGCTCCTTCCCTCTCCTCATTCTCATGTTCCCTTCCCCTCTTTCTCTCTCCCTCTCTCTCTCTCTCACACACACACATACACACACACACATAATGTTTTTGAGAGAGAGAGAGAGAGAGAGAGAGAGAGAGAGAGAGAGAGAGTACAAACAAAAACAAAAACGCATACACACATACATAAACAAAGAATGCACACACACATTGAGAGAGGAAAAGAGAGAGAGAGAGCATGCATAAACAAAAACCGCACGCATTGAGAGAGGAAAAGAGAGAGAGAACATGCATAAACAAAAAACGCACACATTGAGAGAGGAAAAGAGAGAGAAAACATGCATACGATCCAAAAAAACGCACACATTGAGAGAGAAAGAGAGAGAAACTAATTTAACGTCGTAGGAAACTAATTAAAATTAAAAGACCTAAAGATCTAGCCGACGAGGAGTTGAACTCAAGACCTATTATTCAAGAGGGAAATAGCATAATCAATCTATCATACTTGGCATGGGTGATAGAAAGGTTATACCATTTATCTCTTTTTATTGGCACACACATCCACACACGCGCACACACACAAGAAGAAGAGAGTTATAAC
The DNA here is from genome assembly GCF_014529385.1 of Adiantum capillus-veneris. Taxonomy (NCBI): domain Eukaryota; kingdom Viridiplantae; phylum Streptophyta; class Polypodiopsida; order Polypodiales; family Pteridaceae; genus Adiantum; species Adiantum capillus-veneris. The sequence goes on from NC_140938.1 coordinate 155,808,900, forward strand.
ATCGTAGGAAACTATCTTAAAAGACGTTAAAGATTAGGTTATATGTAGACTTACATTAAATTAGATTTATGTTTATTTTTAACTAAATTTACGTTTATTTATGCTAGATTTAGATTTACGTTATATTAGATTAGATTTAGGTCTCCATAGACTGCGATGCCTACATGAAGCGGGTGAAGAAAGCCCTCAATGGAATATAGGGTATTACTGCCTTCACTCATGGTGGGCTCCGTTGATCCAAAAGTACTGGTGAAATGTCTTCACAAGATAGGGAAGAAGGTGGATCTTCAGGGCGGCAAGAGTCACTACATCCCCGACACAATGACCATCTAGACAACCTCTAGTCATTCAACAGCAACTTCAAAGTTAGTAACAAGAGCAAGAACGGTCTAAAGGGCCAATTGCTGTCGTCAGATGTGGATAGAGATGAGGCAGCGTCACCGTCGGAAGTTAACTCTCACATCTTTAGTGATGAGAATGCCAACTCTTGCCGAGTTATGTGAAAAATTATGTGTTAAATCAATTTTAAGGTTCTTATAATCCCTGTTAGTTTAGTTCTTTGTTTTTAATATAACATAATTTACGTTAGATTTAGATTTATGTTATATTAGATTAGACTTAGGTTTATTTAGGTTTACCCACACACACACACATACACACACACAAGAAGAAGAGAGTTTTAACGTCGTAGGAAACTATCCCAAAAGACGTTAAAGATTAGGTTAGATGTAGACTTACGTTAAATTAGATTTAGGTTTATTTTTAGTTAGATTTATGTTTATTTAGATTTACGCTTATTTACGTTAGATCGAGTCCACGCAAGAATTACTTACGGTTTAGGGTTTAGAGTTAGACGAACAGTGAAAAGATCTACTGTGAAAAGATGTTAAGATGCTGTGAAGTGCTACAGCTAGAGAAGAGGCAAAGGGGTTTTGTCCACTACATGCAGTATCATGTAGACGTGGGTGTTTAGATTTCTTGTACCCACAAATATAGGTATTGACCAATAAAGACGAGATAATAACCCGGTGGTTTTGATCTCCGTGCACCTCTAGACCGAGGTGTGCGGGGATTGGACATGATGAGAGAGAGAGAGAGAGAGAGAGAGAGAGAGAGAGAGAGAGAGAGAGAGAGAGACGAAGAATGCCAATAGAATATTAAATTTGTTGTCCAGGTTATAAGTTTTTTATCCTCATTATGAGTAGTGACGAGGATGTGGGACCGTCCAACCGAAACACCTATCTCTCAACGAGGGTCTTATGTCCTTGTAATCAATGCAAGCATGCTGTGCGACGGACAAGACGTGTTTCTTTGTAGCACGTTCGCGAATTTGGCGAGTTCGATCCATCTATTATAGATCGAGTTGTTGCCAATTATAACTCGTCGGACTCTGACGCTGGCCAACAAGCAGCAATCTTGCAACCCAATAGACGTGTTCGCAGGCGCTTTGGTCAAGCAGCATATGTGAGGCCACAAGATGTAGCCTCTGACAGCTCGGGGGATGATCATGCAGAGCACATTCCCAACGAGGCAATGTTTGAGCCCGAGATTGATGAAATGATCGAGACGATCATGGATTCAGAAAGGCTTATCTATGATGATATGAAAAGTGAAGCCGATACGCCATTGTATAATGGAGCACGTATGTCTAGATTGAAAGCACTCCTGGTTCTTCTCAACATGCAGGCAAAGTTTGGATGGAGTGACACTAGCGTCACAACGCTTTTCAGGTGATCTATTACAATTAGTTTACTTTAATAAAACTCTAAATGTATAATGATCTGATAGATTTTTACACGACTGTATCATATTTTTATGTTGTGTAGATTGCTAAAAGAGCACATACTACCAGCTGACAATGTGATGCCAGATTCCCGAGATGAAGCAAGAAAGATTTTGCAAAACTTGGGGATGGATTACAATTCTATCCACGCTTGTCCTAATGACTGCATTCTTTTCAGAGGGGAATACATAGACATGGAGAAGTGTCCAAAATGTGATTCCGAAAGATATCAAGTAGATCTCCACGGGACAAAAATTCCACAAAAGGTTTTGCGACATTTTTCTCTGCTTCCTCGGATCAAGCATTTCTTCGAATGTAAGTCCATGGCCGCCCTAGCATCATGGCATGAGGAGAATAAATCTTTGGATGGTGTGCTACGAATTCCTGCAGATTGCGTAGCCTGGAAACATATAGATGGAACATGGTCGGATTTTGCCAGGGAAGCTCGAAATTTGCGCTTAGGCCTGGCTATGGATGGCGTAAATCCATTTGGTCAAAGATCAACATCTTACAGTGTATGGTCCGTTGTCATCGTCAACTACAACATTCCCCCGTGGTTGACTACGAAGAAGGGGCACCTATGGCTAAGCTTGATTGTGCCAGGGCGATATAAAGTGGGGAATATGGATGTGTATCTTCGTCCACTATTGGAAGAGCTACAACAATTGTGGATTGGCATAGAGGTGGTGGATATGAGCCGACACACAGGACGACGGAATGCTTTGATCAGAGGCATTCTAATGTGGACCATGCATGACTATCCCTGGCTAACAGAATGCTCAGGTGATCTATTGACACTCCTCACTCAGACACTGTAAATCTTGTTTTTTCCCATAGTTGATCTATTATCATGTGTATACATGCAGGGCTTCAAACAAGCGGATACAGAGCATGTGTCACATGTGGACCTAGACTGAATGCACGTAGGAGACTGAATGCACGTAGGGCACCCTCACTGAAGAAGCAAATCTACGAAGGTCATCAAGCGTATCTTCCAGAGAATCATGTGTTACGCGACGACTTTTTGGGAAGAGAGCCACCAAGGATGTCTACACAAGCATGGTTAGAGCAGAAGGAGATGTGCGATGACAGATTGCCTCCAGGGATGAAGAGACTATCTCTATGGTACGAGTTACCATACTGGCCCCGACTCATGATCAATCACTTGCTCGATCCAATGCACATATTCAAGAATGTGGGTAATCTAGTATGGGACCATCTGACCGGCAAGAAAGATACTTTGGGAGCCAGAGTTGACCTTAGAAATGTGGATCGTATGGAGCAATATTGGCCGCAAACAGCGTCTGATGGATCGATAAAACTCCCTAAAGCACCATGGATTTTCACAAGAGCCCAAGAACGCAAAGTAAAAGAGACCATTCGATCTTTGCGGACCCCCACTGGTGTAATGCACTCGCTCCGAACGTGTTTTACTAAAGAAGGAAAGCTTACCGGTTTGAAGTCACACGATTGGCATAAAATGTGTCAGGTACGTTCATAGTGGACTTTAATATCATTGCATAAAATGTGGACTTTAATATCATTGCTGCACATACTTTACAGTTTATTTTACCGGTTGCCATTGAGGGATGTTTGTCTCTCGACATCCGTAACACAATCTACAAACTTGCAAAGCTGGTGCAATGGATCTCACAAAAGGAGATCAACGTAGACTCCATACCATTCGCCAAACTAAATGCTGCGGAGCTTGTGTGCATGTTTGAGAAACATTTTCCTACTACAATGCTAACCATTCAGGTGCATCTTCTTGTTCACATAGTTGATGAGGTGGAAATAGCTGGCACAGTTCATTCCAGATGGATGTTCTTCTTAGAACGTTTCATGAAAACGCTTAAGGGATATGTGCGTCAAAAGGCACGTCCGGAGGGTAGCATGGCAGAAGGTTGGTTGGTATCAGAGTCCCTAGTGTACATTGGAGAGTGGCTAGACGGATTTGATAAAGCCGGGACACGCTATGGCGAACCATAGATGATGAGCGCATATCTGGGATTGTCATGTGCAATCTCGGTGTTGAGAAGAAGATGACGGAAGATCTAGAGGCTAAAATCAACCGATTTTGCATGCTTCACAATCCAGTGATGCAAAAGTGGATTTCACAATATGAGGATGCAAAGCAAGAGCGACAAAGGGCACGAATCGAGTAAAGACGGGGAAGACGACCACCGATGCACTATCCAGCAGTTCTGGAGAGCCTACCAACCTTCATGAGCTTAAGATGGTTGCACAACCAATTGAAAAGCGCACAACAATGCGGTGACGAAGTGACTGAGGAAGAGTGGGAGTACTCTCGGGGTTGCGCGACCAAGGTAAGTTTGCAATGTACGACTAGCAAGTGACTTTATTTATAAACGTTTGAACAGCCACTCATAATCTTTGTTCGTTGTAGTATAAGTCATACACAGCAGCATGGTGTAAAGGTCGACATTTTAGGGTGGAACGAATCGACAAAAAGCGTTTTACTCAAGATTGTGGAATCATGGCAAAATTTGAACAGTCTAGTCGACGACGTTCCTCTGATGCAGATCCTGTGGTGGCGGAACTCACTTACTTCGGCACGCTGCAAGAGATTTTGAGGATCGATTACAGAGGATTTTTTGTCGACTTGTTTGACGTACAATGGTTCAAGATAATCATGGAGGGTCGCAACGCTACTGTGCGTAGAGGAGAGTCTGGTTTTCTTGAGGTGGATTCTACTAAGAAATGGACTGACCTAAGAGACACTTTCGTACTACCCGAGCATTGTGAACAAGTAAGTATGTAAATAGTTAACATCCCCCTTTTACAAGTTATGTGCTTGAAAGCTCTCATGTAAGTTATGTGGCTCTGGCAGGTAATATTTCATCCTACAAAGTCTACATCAAACTGGTGGTACGTCATAGAGGTAGCCCCTCGTAGTGCAAGGACGTATGAAGGCTACCATGTGCCAATCACAACGGCATCAATGGAGGAGATCAGAGAAGATGCTCAATCAGAAGCCGCTGCGGTGGTGCCAGACGAGCATCAAGATGCTACTACTCTATATGGGGTGCATGCAGAGGAGCTACAAAATGAAACAGAGGATATGTGTTTAAACGGAGAGCTCTATATAGATATAGGAAGTTATGCTGAGTTATGCGAGGATGAGAGAGAGATCTCTTAAAGCCACAAATATTGTATTTGAACAATTTTGCTCCGTGTTGTAAAAGCTCTGGCTCTCTAAGTACCTTCCATGGTGTATAACGCTCTTTTCTACTCGCGCTCACATCTTTTGATTGAAAATTCTGAGTTTTCGACTTGCCTCTTCTATCACTCAATTCATTGCGTCATTGTATTTATATGCGTCATTACGTCATTGTATTTAATGATCTTTGCGTCATTGTCTACTCTATTCATTCAATATTAAGTTTAAATATTCGTGTGTTTAATGCAGGTATGGATGATGAGGAGTTTCTTTCTTCTTTGTCACCGCAGCAGAGACAGTGGTACGTGGAGCGTCATCGCTCTGGCGCATCATCGCGCGTTCCTACTCCATCCGCATCTCCCTCTCTTTCGGAGCATTCGGCGTGCTCCGAAGCTTCGGCGTCGACGAGACGAGCTTCACACTCGTCTAGACACCGGCGCTCTAGTGGTGGCGGTGGCGGTTGTTGTGGGGATTCCGCCACCGATGCCTCCACACCGCCTCGTGTTCGACGAGGCTCTTTACCCTCCCCTTCTTTGCCCGCCCCCACACCAGCCACAGCATCGCCATCTACGCCAGGTTTTGCACGGCTGACTGTTCCTAGAAGCTACACACCTCTACCTACTCTGCCAGGAGCCACCCCCCTCGACACTCCTCGCTTCGGGGCCCTTACGCCGGTGGAGACACCTGACGTCCGTACCCCCATCGACACGCCGCTAGAGACCCCTGCCGGGACACCCAGGTTCACGCGTCACCGGCCAGAGGGCTTGTCTTACTCCATCGACTTCAGCGGCGGCATCATCATGGATGATGACGGCAAGAAGGTGATCTTGCGCATGCGTGGTCTTTGCTCTCAGCTGTTTAAACACTACATACTAAACAAATGGAGTGAAGTACCAAGTGATTTAAAAAACAGAGTCATCAGCATACTTCATGATGAGTTTCCCGTTCCAACACGGGATCAGCGCTTCAATGAAGACCTGATGAAGATTTGAATGCGCGAATACTGCAAACACAAGCGTTCCGAAGTGCAAAAAGCAATCAAGAATGGGTTGGACAGGCGAGATTGGCTGGCCAAAGAAGATTGGAAGAATGCGAAGAAAGCAGCGCGCGAGAATCCCGACAAGTGGAAGCAACAAAAGGATGCAGCCAGAGCGCGAGTAGAGGCAGGGAGCTCGCACCACTTGGGGAGCGGTGGATGGGCATCATTTGAGGCCGATTTTGTAAGTGTTTTCACATTGCTCTTTATGTTCGATAGTTTAGGGTTTATGAGTTTTTTAATTCTAACATAATGAAATCTTTGTATGTTTTGACAGTGGTCGATGACAGGGCATGATCCCACACCGTACGAGCGCGAGTACGCAGGCAAGAAGGGCTTAAACGCCCTGATGGACATTCTCAGTTCTCGCGGCGGCATGGTTAGTATTAGGGTTTACTCTTTTTTATTTTTTGTATTGTTTTATAAATGTCGTTATATGTTTATACTTACTGAAAGCTTTCTTATTGTCTTTTTTTGCAGAATCCGACAGATACGCCGCTTGGACGCGATGAGACGTCTGACTAGATGACGTCAGTTTAACCGTGGCTAGATAGCATTAGTTTAGGGTTTCTCATAGCTTATGTATCATGAGACGGATTTTATACGTCTTTTTGAACCATGTATATTATTACATTTGTCACCGCAGTTCCTTTTTCCAATCAATTCTTTATGCCTATGATGTTGTACAATTGTCATTATTACATTTGCCAATCAATTCATTTTGCCTATGATGTGTACAATTGTCAATTTTGCAAACAATGCGTCTTGTGGGTGACTATTTTGGGTCTATTATCCACCCTTGTACTTTTTTTAAAAAGTGAATCAAGTACAATATGGTTGATGGGTGGCAGGGCATTCAATGCCTTGCCACCAAAAAAAAAATCTCTCGGGCGTCGCTATAACCGTCGCTATTTATGGCTCTGTAGCGTCGCTATGAGCGTCACTATAGTCTGCAGTGTAAACGTCGCTATAAGCGTCGCTATGAGCGTCTCTATATAGCGACGCTTATAGCGACGTATATAGCGACGCTCTCGTAGCGACGCTCATAGCGACGGTTTTAGCGATAAAAACCCAGTGTATTTCCGTCGCTAACAGCGTCACAAGAGCACACAACCTCTTGTAGTGGTCGCTATATGCGTCGATATACGCGTCGAAAGGTAACTTGATCGACGCGTATTTTGACGATCTTAGCGACGAGCATAGCGACGACCATAACAGAAAAAAAAATTATTGGACAGAGGACAGGCAGCTTGGCTTGTGCCCAATGAAAAGATGGACACAGCTATAGCCAGACTGCCTGTCCTCTGCCCAAGAAAGCGAGCAGCACCAAAATCAACCGTGCTCCCGCAGAAATTTCGGCAGAGTTCCCTTCGTTATATATAAAATTTTCAAAAAAACCATATCATGTATACGCCTCCTACATGCTATCCATGTAGGATCTCACATGAGATTTAAGGCCAATGAAAGAAATGAAATGAACTTACTGCAAAACCATAACCGTACCAACTTAAAAGCATAACCATAACGAACTTAATCTGTGCAAAACCATAGCCAAATTAAAACCATAACCGGC